>NC_051063.1:108408336-108752086 GCF_004664715.2 Peromyscus leucopus | reverse complement strand
CGGCCCTCCCTTGCTTTATTCCTGGAGAACCCCGAGTCTGTTTCTGAATTCTCAGGAGGCAGAATGAGGATGCTTAGCACAGAGGGGATGCAAAGCACTTAGCAGGGTGCCCTGGAGTGGTACATGCTGAGTGGATGTCAGGGACTAGTTATGGGTAGTTATTGCATTCAGTATTGTCAAATGGCATGATCCCTTTGTCCTTCTTGAGCACAGAAACATGTCTTAAAATGCCCTGTGATGCCTGGTGCCTTTCCATGCACCCTTACAGGAAAGTTAATCAATTCCAGATGTGCTGGACAGCACAAGGGTGCGAGTTACTGCTCCTCCCACTTCCCTCTACAAAATGCAAATGACAACATTTCTCTCAGCTGATACTTGGGTGCATGACATGAGCCTGGGTGTTTTGAAAGTGTCTAACTTAGAACTTGCAACAGCAAATATGATTTCCTTCCCCTTCTCTGGTTGTATTTTTCATGGAACAGAGCCATATTCTTTTTTTTTTTTTTTTTTTTTTTTTTTTATGAAAAGCAGACATTGGCAGACGTTCTGCTGTAGCTTTTCAGTGGGACTTTTCAAGGCAGGTCTGTTGGGGAAGTGTTAACTGAGCACTTCCTATGAGCACAGGGTTATATAGATTGCAGAGGAAACACTAAACACGGCCTTGTGTCTCCATGGGATCAGATCCTGGCACAGGTACAGCTACTCCACAGACAGGAGGCTAGAACCTCATAGCTCACTGCACAGCACCTAACTCTTCAGGCCTGTGATAGGTGAGGCTCTATAGAGAATCAGAACCAAGAGGGTAGATTAAAGGAAGAGAAAGAGATCACTCACATAATTATGCAAGTTGAGAAGTCTCACCAGCTGCCAGCAGGCACAGAGAAACCAGTGGTGTCAGTACCAGTCAAGCCCAGAGGCCTCTGAATGCATAGCATGGACCTCCAAGAACAGAAGACCGATGATCAGGGGCAGAATGCAGGTCTCCCAGCTCAAGCTCCACCCTTCCCCTCTGTTCAGGCCCTCAAGGATTGACCAATTCCCATTTATACTGAGGAGCGCCATCTAGACTCAGTCTACAGAGTCTCTTCCACCAAACGCCCTTGCCAACACACCCAGAAGGGTAAAACCAACTGAAAAGGCATCTAGTAGAGCAGTCAAGTCAATTCACAAAACTAAGCACTCATGTCCAGTCCTGAGTCAGGGACAGCTAGCTCTCCAGGAAGTGTTTGCTTGCAAGTAGATTGAACAATCCAATCCAGACGGCATTCCTAAACTGTTAGCTGCATATTAATCTGCAGGGACTAATATCATAACATAATTAGTGTAGCAGTGCTCCCAGCTTAATTGAAAATGCTGCATATGAGGGGCAGTTAATGAGAAATGCAAGGTTTGATGATTCAGAACTGCAGAGATTTGGCGGTTTAGTGGGTGTAGCTGGTAAGTGTTGGATTTATTTCCTTTTGCTATTCTCTTTGTACATCTGGACAGGAAGGGTCTGAAAGGAGTTGCTAACAGTATGTATGGTGAGCAAGCTTTGATTATCTGGAAGTCCCTCAGCTATTTGGAACACGGCAGAGAGCCAGCCAAGCAGGAAACAGAAAATAAATAAATAAATAAAATAAGCCTCTGTGCCGACAAAACACATTTCAATTTGTCCATACAACAGTCTTTTCACATTTCTGATAAGAAATCCTCTCAGCCCACCCCATCACTATTAATGCTTATGTTCTACACAATGTTAATAAGCCAGGTGATTTGATTCATCAGTCCTTAGCAGAGCAGCAGCTGTGCCAACACCCCCCACCCCCCAGCAGGGGTAGACCGCCTACATGGGGACTTGGCTTTGTACCTCCAAACAATCTTAGGAGGGCTTCAAGGCAAGGTTATGCTTTGGGCACAGGAAAGACACAGATGTAAGAATATCTGCTCATGTAGCCTATGGTATGGGGAAGACATGTTTCAATCTAGTTCTGGCTAATCCAAAGGATTTAGAGGAAGCTATTGGGCTGCTTATGCACATTCTTTAAAAAGTAATACTTAAAATTATATTTATTCATTTGTTTGCTTATCTATCTATCTATCTATCTATCTATCTATTTATGTGATTATGTTGGAGGAGCATTTGTGCCATGGTGTGTGCATTTGGAGGCCAGAGGAGAATTTTGTGGGGGTCAGCTCTTTCATTCTACGACGTAGATCCTGGGGATCCAACTCAAGTCATCAAGCTTGGCAGCGAGTGTCTGTGCCTACTGAGCCATCTCATTGGCTCATTGTGGGCATTCATTCATTCATTCATTCATTCATTTTATTTTACCTGTGCACTTTCAAGGAATGCCAGGACCCAAGCATGGCTACCACAGGACAGAGAAGACCCCAGCATGGCATGGAATCCCTCTTGTCCTAACTCTTTGACATTTAAAATCTAGAAACCAGACCATGGAGGCTGCAGCACTCTGTTTGGATACCAGTGGGCTGCTGGGAAAGCCCCTGAGTGCAGGCTCCACCTGTGGTGCCAGCATCCATCCTGGACTATCGGGGAGTGAAGGGCTCTATAGTTTCCCACTGTCCAGCATGTTTGGAACAGAGAGGATTTTGAGGTGAGCGTGGAGAGAGTATGTGATGTCTACGACAAATATGGACATAGGATGAGAGTTCAAGGGCCAAGTCCTACTGTCAAGTTGCATTCCAGGGCTGGCGTTCTGTTTGTTGGGCAGGAAAATGGCAAAGGGCATACAAAGCGACCCCTGTGTGCTGATAGTCATGGAGGAGCTTGCAGCATGGGAAAGACTAAACAGAAACTTCAAAGATGAAAGAAGAGGGAACAGTTCATTTAAGAGTAACTAATGTGGCAGCCGGAGGGATGGTGCAGTGGTTAAGAACACTGGCTGTTCTTCCAGAGGACCTGGGTTTAATTCCTGGCACCCACATGGTAGTTCGCAAGTGTCTGTAACTCCAGTTCCAGGGGATCTGACACCCTCACACAGATATGCATGCAAGCAAAACGCGGGTGCACATGAAATAAATAAATAAATATTTTTTTAAAAGAGTGGCTAATGTTCCAGGGAGCAGACTCACAAAGGGCTGAAGTGAAGATTACATTCAGGACACTGAGTGGAGGGCAGACATCTCCAGGAGGCTATTGAATTTTTTCCACACATACCATGTGACTTTCTGCTTTCTTGTAAAGCTGCAGCACCAAGGTATAGAAGTGTTATTTGTCCCAGCCCTGCTTCATACTTCTAGAGCAGCAACCAGGGATCTGGATACTAGAAACCCGAGCATCCTTTTTAATCAGGGCAAGTTACGCCCCCAAAAAAGAATTACAGACAGTCTCAGAAGACTGGCGTAGAGCAACAACAGCAAGTCCCCTCCCCCCATGTTCAATGACATATAGAGAGAAGCATGTGGACCTGAAGATATCAGAGATCAAGGAAATAATATGAACAGGTAATCAAGTTCAGCTTTTAAAAGAAGACAAAACATCCTAATTCATTTTGTTCTTCCTGGTTTGAGATTTTCTTTGAGGGGTAGGCAGAAACAGGGTCTCACTTTGTGTCTCAGGCTAACCCGAACTTCACTATTAGTGCAAGTTGGCCTGGAACTCAAAATCCTCTTGCCTCTTCCTCCTAAGTGTTGGGGTTACATGTATGTGACTACTAACTCAAAGCTCTAGTCTTACCCTGAGGTTTAGCCAGATCTCTGCAAGCTAAATCCAAGTGTATGGAACAGTCTGGAAGGAGGGTACTGGCCAGAGGGCAAGGTCACTTTCCAAGAACCACGGGCAGATTATTTAACGTGGTGATCTAATATGTATTGGTACATTTGCATATTCATTTGTGTCTGGCTGTCTATGCATCTATGTCTGTGTAGAGCCTGCCATTAAGCCTGCTTTCCCCGCCTCCATCCCCAGCTTTCTCTTCTGTTTTCTCTGCCCTTCCATACTTTCCTGACCTCAGCTCTCAGAGTCAGTCATAGCTATAACGGGTCACTGATCACTAGTGAGGGCCACCACAGGTCCCTACTGCATGACTATCGAGGACCACAACAAGAACTCTGACTGTCCCCAGGTCCTCATGACTCATGTTCTTCACTTTATCCTCTCTCGGAGGGAACTATAGGTATTTAGCTCGAATGATTGTCAGGAACATTTGCAAGGGCTTTTAGTCCCCTCCGGGTGTTGTGCTAAGCCCCATGGCTTCAGTGAGCCTTCTACATATAATTGTATGTATATGTGAGATATATGTGAGTGCACATGTGTGAGTGTGTAGGCCAGAGATCAATGGGGGCAGGTACCTTCCTCTATTGCTTTCCAGCTTAGTTTCCAAGATGTGAATGTCTCTCACTGAACCTGGAGCTCATCCGTTTGGCTAGGCTGCCTAATTATTGGGTCCCAGGAATCAGCCTGTCTCCACCAGCATTCCCAGCAGTGGGGTAACAGACATGTGTGCTGTGTCCAGCCTTTACATGGGCGCTGGGGATTGGAACTCAGGTCCTCATTGCTGCACAGCAAGCGCATTAACTAGTAGACCATCCCCACAGTCTTATCTCTAGAAATCGTAAAGCTCCAGCAAGTGCTGCAATCTCGCCTAGCTAGTCCTCCTGGCCAGCTGCCCAGAACAGATCAGGGAAAGCCAACCACATGCTCCACCAGCAGGGCTGCAGGAAGCAGGCTTGCTGTTTCCTAAGGGAAGCACCAGCTTTGGGAAATAAGCCGGCCTCCATTCCCACACAGCAATTATGTGCACAATTACATTTCCAGCAGGTGTCACTTAAGAGGGTGAAACCCATTAGGCGTTCAAATGAGAAAGCAGAGTGGAGTCTCTGAGAACACCCGGGAAAGGTGTGCTCTGCAACATAGGGAGGGGATGTGTGCAAGCCTCCGCCATGCTCCATGTGTTTCTTCCACTCAGTCTGAAAACCGTACTGTGTGCAGAAGTGCACAGGCCCGAGGCAAACTGGTGCAGAAATAGAACTGAGCCGAGAGAGCCAGTGTCCATGATGATCACACATAGTATATACACATCCAACCAGGGACTGAGTGCGGATAGCATGAGACGCTTCACTTCAAGTCCACGGAGCTCTGACTCTCCATCCTCCTGCCCGTCTTTGAGTTTCCAGGTTACCAAGCACACAGGGAATAAACAATAAATACACAATAGACTTTCATAGCAATTTTATCCATATTGCTTAAATGATGAACTACATGTTTATCAGGAATATCTAAGCATGGAGAGTTCCTATTCAAGCTTGCTTAAGTTGACATTTACCCTGGAAAGTGGTTGTTATTGCCATCATTACCCTCATTAACAGACGAAGAAACAGGCTGGAAAAGAGAAGGGTCTCACCCCAGGCTACTTGTTAATGAGCTGCAGACCTGGGTTTTGAACCCAGGCCTGCCTGACTCCACAGGCTGTGCTCTTTGCACTACACTGAACAGCCTAAGTTGGGACCCATTCCATTACAGAAGTGATCCAGGCTGTCCCTGGAGATGCCATACAGGAGGGGACTCAGGGGTCAGAGCCCTTTCTGTCCTATTCACTAGGACTCAGGACCTAGCTGAGACAGAAGGGACTTCAGTTTGTTCTGCTCAGGTCATTCCTGGCTTTGGTCCTTTTGGACCTCCTGATGGCCAAGGAACTGGCAGCTGGAAATGGAGTAAGAACGTGCCCTGGGCACTTGTAGTTGGCAGGCTTGCTTCCTTTCTGACAATGCTCAGCTCCTTTCCTGAGTCATATGCCATTAATATGAAGTGGCACACCTGGGTCCATGCCTAGCCAAACATACCATTTCTGCACTGTCTGAAATGGGGGACCAGCCTCATTGCCCAGACTCTCAGCCTTTCCTACCATTACTCACAGGTTCTGACGAGTCCATGTGCTACTGTGGCTAAAACCCCTCTATTAGTCAGGGTTCTTTAGAGGGATAGAACTGATAGGATGAATGTGTGTGTGTGTGTGTGTGTGTGTGTGTGTGTGTGTGTGTGTGTGTGTGTGTGTGAAGGGGATTTATTAGAATGGTTTACAGGCTGTGGTCCAGCTATTCCCACAATGGCTGTCTACCAATGGAAGGTAGAAGAATCCAATAGTTTTTCAGTTCCACAAGTTGGATGTCTCAGCTGGTCTTCAGTATATGCTGGAATCCTGAAGAAGTAGGCTCTAACGCCAGTGAAGGAATGGACTTGCCAGCCAGAAGGAGGACAAACAGGCAAAGAGCAAATGCTTCCTTCTTCCATATCCTTTATATAGCGTACCATCAAAAAGAGTGGCCCAGATTAAAGGTGGATCTTCCCACATCAAAAGATCTGGATTTAAAGTGGGTCTTCCCACTTCAAATGATTTAATTAAGAAGAATCTCTCACAGGTGTGCCCAGTTGCTTGGGTTTTAGTTAATTTCAGGTGTAGTTAAGTTAACAACCAAGAATTGCCATCACACATGCCTTCTCCCAGCCCCAGGCTCTGCAGTCATCTAGCCTTTTACATAGGTTGCTCTTGAGTCTTCTTTGTTGCTGCTTTATACCTGTCTATCACGTTGTTGAGGGTGACCTTTGTAAACAATTTCTTGTGTCCGTTCAACCAGTCACCAAGAAATAGTTACAGGGTGTGACTCTTTACTGTGAGGTACAGTTCGTGATAGATTTGAGATGGATACAAAAGTCAGTGAGCAATCTAGTTTCCATGATGGAGAGAGAGATCTCAGAGTAAGAGCAGAGGTGAAGGGAGCAGCGGACGAACAGCCCCCACTCTGCCTGTCAGCCTCACTGGACACTTCTGGAGTCCCTTGATTGGCACCAGGCCATTGTGTACTAACAAAGCTTTGCCTAACACTAAACATATGGGCAGCTACCAATACCTAGATTGAGGGTTCAGGATTAATATTGCTAGAACAGAAACCAAACCAAGAAGTGCCTTGTTCTACAGGGCTAGAGTAGCAGCTTGCAGTCGAGAGGAAGGAATGCCCAGGACAGAGCGCTTTCCACTTCCGGCTCCCTGTTCTTATCAAACCTCCTGCAAGCTGGTGTTCAGGTTCCACCCTCCGACCAGATCACTGATCAAACCTCTCTTTTGGCTGACTTTCATCTGGTCAACAAATTATTTTCCCCGGCACTGCTACTCCCAGGAGTTTGGAATCTCACTCAGAGCAATCCATCATATAGACTCTTTCTGCGGTCAGCACTGTGTATCTGGAATGAGGGCACACTTCTCTGGACCTGGGTCTGTCAGTGTGTGAAGAGAGGGTCATATGGGATGCACACGAGGCACCCCTGCCTCCTGTGGCTGCTGAGTGCCAGGAAGACCAGCCACTGCCTCCTGCTCTTCCAGTCAGCTCTGGGAAATGGGCAGGGGGAGCCCTCCAGCTGTCCTTTCTGAGGGAAGATGGTGGTTTTGTATGTGGAGCTTTTGCTTAGGGTGGGAGTCACCTTAGGAGGTTTCTGCATCTGAAGAATTTACCCCAGCTTTGCAGCCTGGCCCTTTCACCTTGCCTGCCACCTCAGGTCCTCTCTTCAGCCTCTCTTTGGGGTTCTATTCATGTATTCATTACATCTAATAAGGGGAGTATACAGTAGGTGCCCAATAAGTGCTCTTTTAAAACAGCTGCCTCAAAAAAAATAAATAAAATAAATTAGCTGCCTCTAAATAGATTGTAGCTTTTCAATGAGTCTGCATTCATTTGAAGTTAAATTCTAATTTAAAAAGTAAGATGACTAATTTAGATAAAATGATTTTGCTTTGCTCTGATTTTCATTTATTTAGTTAGTAGGAAAACAACATTTTCCCCATGTGTCTATTCACTTAACATACAATTGGCCTCCTGCCCAATTTATTTACTGGGCAACTAACCTTCCCTCATTTGCACTGGATCTTCGATGAGGGGTATCAACCTTATCTCCCCTTACATCCTACAGATACGGGATTTTCAGTCTGATGTCATTTTTACTTACTTTCTTTTATGCTGTATCAAATTTCAGAGTAAAATTCATTTCCATTCATGTCAAGTTGTATCATCAGTGCCCTAAAACCTACACTGTGTGTTGGAGTGAGTCTCCACGGGCCACACACACTCTTCCTATCCCAGCTAGATGGGTGAGTTGAACAGGCAGGAAAAGGCCTCAGAAATGCATCCAGAGGCAAATCATTGGTTCTTTATGCCATCAGGCCACTGGCTTATGTTTATGTGTTTTGGGGTCCACCCTCGATTTTACTCTTAGTTAAAGGCCTAGCCACTTGTGTAAAAAGTTCTAGTTGAAGTGATGGAACTACTCTGCTCTTCACTGGCTGAGCAAGGTTTTCCTCAGTCAAATGTCACAGGATCAGAAAGCAGAGAAGTGCCTTGTTCTACAGGACTAGAGTAGCAGCCTGTAGTCAATAGGAAGGAATGCCCAGGGAGAGCACTTTCCACTTCCGGCCCCCTGTTCTTATCAAACCTCCTGCAAGCTGGTGTCCAGGTCCAGCAAGGTGTACTGCTGACAAGGAGCCAAGAGTCCTTTCCCCTATGGTTGGGCTTCTCTTTGACAAACTGTGCTGTTGTGCTTGGATCCTGGGTCCTCTCAGCCGAAGCCCCTGCATGGTAGTGGAGGGTTATCTTACATCAGTATCTGATGTGGAAAATGAGGCTCAAGAGCTCAGGTCCCTGCCAGTCAGGGGAAGGCCAGAACCTGCCCTCTGGTGTCAGAGATGCTATTGTTTTAGCCTTGACCAAGTCTTCCCATCTAGTCATGGAAGTGAGCAGTGTTTGAGTCCTAAACCCAGCTCTAGATAAAAAAAGGATCTCCCCATTATTGAGAAGTTGTAAGATTTTCAATGTCTGGAGACAGTCTTGCATGGATGCTCCTGCAGAAAGGGCAAGATGACGTCCCAAACAAAAGACCAGTAGTTGGTAACATCCAGTGTGTTCTGAAAAATTTGTAAGAAGTGACTCCATTGCCAGATTTGCAATCGGGCTTCTTTCGCTAAGCAGTGTCAGCCCTTTTCCAGAACTTAGTCATCCACCTGAGGAAACAGGCCAGCCTGGGCAACTCTAAAACAGTGTCGGAAATGTACCAGGAGCTCCTGTGTTCATTTGGCAGGTATTTTACATCTAATGTCCCGGTAAACACAAGAGACCCAACTCAGGAAGTTTGCAGCAGCAAAGATGAACAGACAGACAAAAAGCAAGTTAATGACCATGGGGGGTGGGGGGGATTGGAGCCTTAGGTGGAGTCAGAGGGTCAGGTCAGACCAGAACCGTGCATGTAGCACAGAGAAACCGGGGTAAGTTCCACTCTTAAGATGAGGGTTTGTGTGCTATTCTATGACTTTCAATGGGGGCTCCAGGCAGCCAGCAGGAGAACATGTCTGGTGAAGGAAAGGGCAAAAGCATAAATCTGAGAGATGTAGGAACTTTCTAGCAAAGCTAGAGAAAGAGGTGGAAGAAAATTCAAGACTCAGTGCTGGAGATGTGGGTTAGCCACATAGCCAGACTATGAGGGTTTGGTGGCATCTCCAGGGACAATGACACTGGGACTGTATAAATGCTGTGGTGACAACATACATACCATTGCTGTGTGTCTGGGATTATCAGCTAGTGGTCCCAGCCAGGGTTCAGGCGCCACTTCTATAACAAGGAACAATGGGACACATAAGGGCCTGTGTAAGAGTGAGACACGCTTCCTGATCCTGTAGCCTCAAAAACACAATCCAAACGGAGCCCAACAGTGTGTGCAGTGGATGCTTTCCTTGCTGCTATGTCAGTGTCTGAGTTAGGCTTGGTATTGCTGTGGTAAAACACCATGACCAACGCAACTTGGAGAGGAAAGAGTTGTAGTTTACTCACAGTTCCAAATAACAGTTCATCATCAAAAGCTGCAAGGGCAGGAACACAAACAGGAACCTGGAGGCAGGAGCTGATGCAGAGCTCATGGAGAAGTGCTGCTTACTGGCCTGCTTACGATAGCTTCCTTGTCCGACTTTCTTATAGAACCCAGGACCAGAGCCCAGGGATGGCACCACCCACAGTGGGCTGGGGCCTCCCCCATCAATTGCTAATTAAGAAAATGCCTTACAGCCAGATCTTATAGAGGCTTTTTTTTTTTTTCAATTGAGGTGCCCTCCTCTCAGATGATTTTAGCTTGGGTCGAGCTGACGTAAAGCTAGTCAGGACAGACAGACAGCATAGGAAGAAGCAACTTAAGGGAAGAAGGGTTTCTATTGGCTTGAGAGGATTCAGTCTACCATGGTGAGGAAGGTCTGGTGGTGGGAATACATTCACTACACAGTTGGGAAGCAGAATATGATGAAATGTGGCCTGGTGCTCAGTTCATTTTCTCCTTTTTTATTCAGCAGTCTGGCCAATGGAATGGAGTTTCTTTCATTGAGTGTGAGCCTTTCCAGTTCAGCAATTCTATCTCAAATCTTCTCAAAGACATGCCCACAGGTTTGCTTCTTAAGTGACTGTAGACTCTGCTGAGTTGCTAATCAACATTAAGGATTGGCGTGAAAGCATCCTGCCAAGACCCTGCTTCTCATTGCTTCCCCCAAACTGTCAAGGACTGTCTGAAGAAGCGGTCTAACTGAGAGGAACTTGGAAGGACATTGACAACTAAATCCAATTAGGTATCATTGCTAGGAACCCTGGAAGAGAAGGAGGCATTAGATATAAAACCAGGAAAGCTGAATAAATTATAGCTGTTAGTTAAAATAATTTGCCAGGATTGGTTTTTCATCTGTAACAAAAGAAGCATAATGAAAGTATGGAAGTAATAGTAATTGAAAGGTTAGTATGAGGAAAACTCACTGCAGGGTATTGAGGGATTCTTAGTACTGTCTTTGTAGTATTTTGGAAATCTGTAACTTCAGAAATCCTCATTTTAAGCATGGAGGATTATGATAAAAAGTAGAAAAGTAAAGGGGGAGATATTTGTAAAACACACCCTCCCACCTGGATCTTCTGGTTTTTCCTCCTTGGGTAGTGCTCTTTCTCTCCCACTGTGGTTTCTTCTCTGGCGATGTTTTCAGCTTTACTAGGATAGAACTGGCATGTGTCCACCTGGGTGGGCCTCGGAGGACTGAGCAGGTGGGTAAGGATGCTGAGCATGAGAGGAAGTCTGCATCAAAGTCTCAGCCTTGGTTTCCTCCCTGGGGCCAATTTCCAGGGAAGCAAATATGCTGTTGCTCATTAACAGCCCTGATGTCCCACACCTGGTGGTCCTTGCACTTCCTCTGGAGGACATTGGTCCCAGACACTTGGGTCAATCAATAAAAGGCCACCTGTGACAAAGGCTTGAGCTGAGCTAGAAAGCAAATATGTCGTGAGATCTCAGAACCCCTGCTCTCACTGTGAGAAGCTGACCTCTGCTGTGAACCTGCCACCCAGGGGACAAGTTCACATGGAGAGCCTGCTGGGCTTTGTGCCTTCGTTTCTGGTCTTTTTGTTGTTGTTGTTTGGTCTCTTTGGTTCTGGCTGGTGTCTGTCTCTTTATACACACTTTAAAAAAAAAATGTTCAACTGCTTCTTTACTAACACAGGTTGCACTAGCTCTCAGTGGTCAGTCTACTATAACTAGAACCAAGAGACTTTCTCTCATAGAATTCTACCAGGAGTTGACTACCCCAATGGGAGGAAAGGGTTCCCATTATATTCCTGTCCCCATCCATCCACTCTCTAGAAGAAATGGTGTTCTTAACCCTTCTGAGTTTGGAAGGATCAACGCTAACCTTATACAATACTAAGTATCCACCCAGACAAAATCCCCATAGTAAAGTGTCTCACTATCTCTGCTGAGTGCTGTCTTTTTGACTAACTTTGGTTTCATTAAACTGGCTTCCCTGACCTGAAGCAGGACACCCTGACCTCCCTATGAATTTGTGTGTCACAGTGGAACTTACTGGCATTCAGTGAATTGATTGACGGTGGGCCTTCCCCTACGTTCATCTACCAGGAAGAGAGTCACATTCAACTCACTCATGCCTCGCACACACTCAAAGACTTGACTGTGTGTTATTACCTTTCTTTCTGCAGGGCCTCCTTCTCATCCTCAGACATGCCTCCCCTAGTGCTTATTTCCTTGGGGGCTTGACTTCTGGCCAGTCCCATAATGAGCTCCCTACCTTAGCCCACACACTGACCTTCTGGGTGCCTTGGTGCATTCTCACCCTGAGACTTTCCAGACAGCACTTCCACCTGCAGATTTTTCTCCATACCTTGATCAGCTCAAGTCCAGGCAGGAAAACAGAAAAACCCCAGGTATTTCAGCAGAGGGAATCTAGTACTGGAAATTGATCCCAGGATTGAGGAAACAGCTAAGAAGCTGTCCAGAGAACAGCTGCTGCATGCCATCCCTATCACTTCTAGGCTGGAAGGACAATGAGGAGGTGGCATTTCTAGATCCCAGAAGCTGGGATAACCAGGAGGAGCCAGAAGCACATTGTAGAATACCTCTCAGGACCTGAAACAACAGAGAGTATGTATGTAGTCACTGTTGAACATATTGTCTAAGGCAAAGCAAGAGCAGGATGGAGACTCTGGTTGCTCAGGGTCTTTCATTAGCCAAACCTGTCCAAAATCCAGTGAGCAAGGAATGCTGAGAAAACTGGTTCCCCACAGACCAGAGCAGAGAATGGCTGTACGGGGGATGGATCAGCAGCCAGTAGCCATGCAGTGGCTGTTCAGTCTTCTCAGATGTACCAATCAATTTCAGCCAGTGCTTAGCTAGGTCCCTCCATTCCGGAAACCTGCTCTTTTCTTATTTCTCTGATCATAACAGCTGACTTCTTGGTAAAGGCATCTTGTTCCCATGCAATCTCCTGAATAGAAAGACTGAAGATCAGGATTCCCCTTTACCTTGGGAAGAGGACAAAGAACTATGTCACACTCTGCTGTCAACAGTTCTGGCTCTTGTGTATAACTACTGTCTCAACTACTTTGTAGGCAACCATGCCCCTTTTCTTTCATGAGATCTTCAAGGTAGAATGTTCTGTCCATCCTCACCACCATGGCAGCCTTCCAGGCTAAGCTAGACCTTGGACAATTATCTTCTGATGTACATGATCTAGCCCATCACTCAGAGGCCACTATTCAGGTACATTCTGCTGGTAAGGGCCCTGTTCAGGAGCTATCAGGAAAAGCTAGTGAACTGCCTCAGGGTCTTCTGTTCTTGTCCAAGAAGGGTAATCAGTTCCAGCCTTTCAGCTTTGTGAGCACATTTCCCTCCTCTGCTCGCTGAGAGCCCTTACTGCTAGCACAAGAGCTCTGGACAGAGGTAGATGTGCAAGAAAAAAAGAGAAAAAAAAAAGCAAGACAGAACAGAAAAAACGAAGGTCCTGCAGTGGGTGCAGCCAAGAAAACAACACGAAGCATGAGAAAAGCTTTGTGACTCTTTCGTTTTGCTTTGGAGCACTGCAAGGACGCAGGCACACAATTGTGTTTGGATCGCGAAGAAAGGCATAACTTCGCTGAAGAAAATCCTTTCCAATTTTATTCTGGCTGTTAGCGGGATTAAAGGAAGCAGGGAGAGGATTAGGTTGTGCAAGGCAGCGGCGGCAGCAACCAGGCAGGACGGGCCTCTCTCTGCCTGGGCTGTGTTAAGACAGCATTTGCAGCAGTGGGATCCCATGGACTCCTGTCCCCAGCCTGAGGGATTCAGCATCGAGCGGAACCATTTGTGTGCCTCCTCTCCTTAACTCTAATGGCAATGGTAATTGTTAAATATTAATAGCAGTATTAGCTAAGACTGCTGCTATTCATCTGAGATTTGAGGCGACAGAACTCCACCCCCACGCCCAGCCCATTGTATTTACAATGAAGTGACTTCCTACTGTCTCCTAGAAAGCAAGACAGAGGTGGCTGAGCCAGCTGGAGAACAGACAGAGGTGCCATGGAGTTAGGATGGAGTTTTAGCCCTGGGAGGTTTGTCCTGTGCTGTGGGTGGCTCTGGTCCGGTTCTCTCGGTCTGTGCGCTTCCTTCTCTCCTGCAGACTTTGGTTATTGCCATGATGAAATAAAAACAACTGAGGAGATAAGGCTTCATTTTGGCTCACAGTTTAAGCATCCCGTCTAGTGGTTCTCGACTTTCCTAGTGCTGCAACCCTTGAACACAGTTCCTCACGCTGTCGTGGCCCCCAACCATAAGATTACTTCGTTGGTACTTCACAACAGTAATTTGGCTACAGTCATGAATCGTAATGGTACCCCTGTGAAAGATTCATTTGACCCCCCAAAAAGGTTGAGAACCTCTGATGTAGTCCATCATGGCAAAAAAGTCAGGGTGGCAGCAACATGGGGCTGCATTGTGTCTACAGTCCAGAAGCTGAGAGAGAGGAGAGCTGGTGCTCAGTCCACTTCTCCTTTTACAGTCTGAGGTTCAAGCCCATGGGATGCTGCCGCCCACATTCCCCATGGGTCTTTCTCCTCAGTTAACCCAATCCAAATACTCCCGCACAGACACGCCCAGAGGTCTCCATGGTGATTCCAAATCCTCCCAAATTGACATCAAGATTAACTACCACACCCATGGTATGAGTTTCTAAAGGCTGCTGTAATAGAAACCATATACAGAAATGGGAGAAGGAACAGAAAAAAAATTTTTTTCACAGTTCTAGAGGCAAAAAGTCCCAGGTCAAAGTGAGAGTGGAGCTAGGCTTCCCTGAGGGTGTTGGAACAGAGAATGACCTGTTCCAAGCTTTTCTGCTGAGTTCTGGAAATCTCTCACCTGTGATGGCCTAAGTCCCATTGTCATATGCCGTTATCCTTTGTGCACATCTGCCTCTGTGCCAACATTACCCCTTTTCTAAGGACATCAGTTTACCCGGATGATGTAGTTTTATCTTGATGAGCAATAGAAGGGTCTATCACCTATGGAGGGTTTGGATTCAAGCCTCTCTGCTGTGGAGGACACATAGTTGACCTTCTCTCTACCGGGTTTCCGCAACAGAACCTCTTTTCAGTCATTACACACACACACACACACACACACACACACACACACACACACACACACAGGAGTCAGAGTTGACCTGCAAACCTATGGAAGTCTCACAATTCATAGCATGCCATGACTGACATTGCAAGCCACTCATGCGTAAGCATCGGAATCACCAGAGAGAATACTAAATAGAAAAACCTAACTACTATGCCCAAACAAGAAAATGGTAGATTAGGTCTAACCTGCTTTCCACATCAGCAGAGCGGACACACAGCCTCTCTACAACATATCTAGAGGTGGCTGGTTTTGCCTACAGAGGCCCTGCATAAACATTCCCTCACAAATGAGGACATCCAGTTAAAAATGTATAGGCCTGAGACCTACATATGCATTTAGGAAAAATGTATTTGCACACACATACAGTGTGTGTGTGTGTGTGTGTGTGTGTGAGAGAGAGAGAGAGAGAGAGAGAGAGAGAGAGAGAGAGAGAACAAATAAAGGGGAAAAGGCCATGACATAATAAAATAAATTCAGAGGAGATTGCATAAAGCCATCTGCTGCCTTTATTTCCCTCGTATGCATTTTAAAAAGTATAGTTGTTCACCCTAAAACATTCCATCACACCAATGGTCTCCTGAGCTGCTCTTCAAGGTCGACTGCAAAGAGGAGGTCAGGTGGGAGAGAAGGCATGTAGGCGAGCACAGGACTCTCACCTGGATCTGTCCCAAGCAGGACAAGCCAGATTGGCTCAGGCGACTGCCTTGCTCTTTGGAGAAGGTGCCATTCGGGCCTTGAGGCAGTCTCTGTTGGTGAGTTTGTATATGACTATATGTGTGTTTACTCTCTGATCTGAACATTGAACCACCAGCAACTGCAACTACCGTAATAAAAAATGATATAATCAGCTTCACTTAGTCTAGGGAGATAGGCTTCAAAGGTCGGTATTATAAGTGAACTCAGGCATGCAGTGTGTCTTCTCTTCTCCCATTGACTTGCTATTTTAATGGCTTTGTTTTCCTCCAGAGACAGAGGAAGGGAAGGGAATTAACCTTTACTGAGCATTCATCTCGATGCTGCACTGGGCTGGGCTGCACTCACATGACCAGCTGAGGGTTTGGATCCAGTTCGGATATGCCATGATTCCCCTGTTAAGCCTTGTTGGCTCTCCTATCTCTCAATCTGGTCTGATTCTGGGCAGAGAGCTGGGGAAATTGGCAATATTAAGATGTTATCAAATAGGTTGGCACTCGTAATTGGCTTGGATTAGAAGCCAAAGCTCTCAGCAAAGCAACAAGGTGAAATATTTTGAGCTAATGATTTATACAATAACAAGATGGTTTTCTGGAGGATTGCTTATGTTCTGGAAGATGTAAGTCCTCTTCAGAACAAGCTGGTGATAAGAAATCTCACAAAAGCTGAAGACTCTGGGGCTTGGTTGGGTCTCAGAAATAAGGCAGCTAACATGTAAGGAGGAGTCACTGATGGGTTAGGAATCCAGAAATGCTGTCCATTGCCAAGGAGCATCCAGTCTACAGAAAGATGAAAAGTCAAATAACTATAGGACTCTGGTCATGAAGACGATAGTAAGAGTATGAACATCTCAATATGGTTTCAGAACTTCCCTCCTCCCCACAGTCCTTTCTTCAGCTGGGAAAAAGCTCAACTATCTGAGGTCAGGGCCAAGGTGATCAAACACCCAACAAAAGCAACTCCAGGAAGGAAGGGCTTGTTTTTGGCTTACAGTTTGAGGGTACAGTCCATCATGGAGGTGGGAGCTTAAGGCAGCTGGTCACATTGTATCTGCTGCCAGGAAGGGGAGAGAGGTGAAGGCTGGTGTTCAGCTTGCTTTCTCCCTTGTATTTAGTCTGAGACCCCAGCCCATGGAATAGCACTGCCCACAATTAAGGTGAGTTTTCCCATATGAATCAATTCAGTATAGAAACGCCCTTACAGGTATGCCTAAGGAATTGTCTCCTAAGTCATTCTAGATCCTGTCAGACTGATAATTAATATTCACCACTACAGCATCTTCATGAAGAGCTAGCAATGCCTAGAACATTGTGTATTAAAAGACAAAAAGAGCACCCTGGTGCCTGAGGCAGGAGGATTGCCATGAGCTTGAGGCCAGTCTCAGCTCTAGACTCTCTCTAAAAACAAAGTAAATAAACAGACAGAAGGAATTATTTCACTGTCCGTTGTCATAGATGTACTAAGGTAGTTATTATATGCCATTCGTTATTTTCATCTCTGTTTAATGAGAATGCATAAGAAGCTAGGAGATTGGCCCAAAGCCAGGGAGCTGGTGACACTCCAGGTGGGCTCAAGGAGGAGCTCACTGTTCAGGGAGGACTCTCCGTGCATGTGGAGCATCTGTTAAAATTAATGCCACTGTGATGAAATACCTGAGAATGCCACCTAAGGAAGGAGGGTAGACTCACTCTGTCTCAGAGTTCAGAAGTTTCAGACCAGTGACAGATAGATCCTCTGGCTAAAATAGTGAGTTCCTCCATGAGCAAAGACATACTAGCGCCCTCGCGTCTTCTGTCTCACACCCAGGTCTCTTTGTGTGCAACAAACAGTACTTGGGTTTTGAAGCCCACTGCTTGAGTGATCTCAGCTTTTGGTGAGAAATGAAAAGATGAAAGTGAATGCTCCTGGATGGAGAGGAGGGCGGTTTCCCTCCCACTTTGTGAAGAATGGTACAAAGGAACCAAGGAACATTTTATCTCCTTGATCCATGCTCCTTTAGGGGAGACACTAACAGAAGCCACCCATGGGCTCTCTGTCAGGATGGCCCAGAAGCTGATGGAGCCACAAACATCCTGGGCCATACAGAATGTGGCCTAGAAGCAGAAGCATGTGTGTTAGGTAGACATGTTCTGTACGGAGTGCGAACATGCTTCTAATCACACTTGCAAAGGAACAAACAGGGTTGAGAGCGTGTCTCTACTGCTTCCTGCCTGAGGATTAGGGGCAAGCAGTGTAGAGCCCCCAAATCCTTCCTTCCTCACCAGCAAGTCAGGAGGGATAATGCCTGCCTCCTGCCGTTATTTAGAAGGCTCAGTAAGATCAAAACACCTAACAGCTAGCCAAATACCTAACCTATAGCCAGGAGCTTCTTGGCCTAGTTGCCTCCTCTTCAAACTCTTCACCTGTCTGTAGCAGATCTCCAGTAAAATCACACCTCCTCTCAAAAGCTCTCCTTGCATTCCTTTGTCTAAGCAGCACTTGCGATCTTGACTTGGCCTTCGGGACCCTGCGTGATGAAACTCTCATGTCCTCTCACGTCCATATCTGTTATCCTATACATAGCTACACTGTGGGATAAGTGGGTGTGTTTGCCATTCTTGCTCCTCCTACACTTTTTCTCCCTTAATGGAAGAATTCCATCCAATCCCCACCCCCACCCTGTATCCCTGGGGCAAGTCTGAACTTCCTTAACACATGCTCTATTAAGTCCTTCCTGGTTCGTTCGTCAGCCAAGGAGATCCCTCCATTTTGCCTTTGCCTATGGTTTATCCGAATCTCTTAGGAAACTGCTGGGGCATAGTAGTTTTTGTGACCAAACCTTATTTTCCTTGCCTGTAAAGTTTCTGAAGTCAGGATTTTGTCCTCAGTGTATCCACCCAGCATCAGACTCATTATATGAGTAAATGAAGGATAAATGAATGAATGAATAAATGTCATCCTTTCCTAACTACACTTCCCTTAAATGGAGTGTTAAAACTTTTTCAGACACCAATATGTGCCAGCTGATTTTTGTCAACTTGACACAAATCTAATATATCTGGGGAGAGAGGATCTTAGTTGAGAAAATGCCTCCCTAAGATTGGCCTCGAGGCAAGTCTGTCAGGTACAGTTTTTCTTATTGATTGATGTAGGAGGGTGCAGATCACCATGGGCAGTTCCACCACTGGGAAGGTGGTCCTGGGTTGTTTATGGAAACAAGATGAGCAGGCAGTGAGGAGCAATCCAGTAAGTAGAACTCCTCTTTAGTCTCTGCCTCAGTTCCTGCCTCTAGGTTCCTGCCATGGCTTCCTGTTCTGACTTCCTTCATGACAGACAATGAACTATACACTGAACCAAACCCATGCCTCCCCAAGTTGCTTTCGGTCATGATGTTTATCACAGTAATAGAAAGCAAACTACAGCACCATGAATATTTTGGTTTTATGAACAGTCATTGTGATGTTTACGGGAGGCTTGTGAAAGGGAGGGAATGCCGGGCTGAAAACTGAACAGGAAATGACTAAAGAGGTGGTTTTCCCTGAGGCCTCAGCCACCACGAAGGCAGAAAGGGAACAGGCAGGGTAGCTCTTGCAGCTTCCTCCAGGTGGGGAGCCAAGGGGCACAGCTTTGGCCTGCAGCCTTTGTGGGCTAAGGGGAATCTTAAATCCCAGACAAATGTTCAGTCACGCATCATCCACCCAGATCAGTGGATTAGACTAGGACCCCAGGGGATGTTGGCAACAAACCCAACAAATCTAGATCCTAAAAGCCACAGTTCATTTGGGATAGGTCCAGACACAGACATTTGGGCGTGCTTTACCTCACCCATGGGTGGAGTGGAATAAGGCGGGTTCCTACTCTCTTTGAAGCCCCAGGGAATGATATTCTCATGAATAAGGGCTTTGTAAATAGGAATTAAGTCTTTGCAGGTTAGTTTTTGTAACTTAACATGTTGGAGTCATCTGGGAAGATGGAACCTCCATTGAGAACTACCACCACCAGATTAGCTTACAAGCATGCCGTGGGGCCATTTCTTGATGAGTGATTGATGTAGGGGTGCCTAGTCCACTATGAGAAGTGCTACCCCTGGGCTGAATTAGAAAGCAGGCTGAGCAAGCATCAATGACTTCTGCTTCAGTTCCTGCTTCCAGGTTCCTGGCCTGAGTTGATGTCTTGGCTTCCCTCAGTATTGGACTGTAAATTGTAAGATGAAATAAACCCTTCCCTTCCCAAGCTGCTTTCAGTCATGGTGGTTGTCACAGCAACAGAAAGCAAGGACAAAGTCCCAGAGCCATTTGAAAGGCATAGAATGAGAGTCAAATCCTAACAGCATGAGTGTGTGTGTGTGTGTGTGTGTGTGTGTGTGTGTGTGTGTGTGTGTATACACATGGACAAGTGAGTGAAGGTCAGAGGTCAGCCTTGGGTATTGCTTCTCAACTGCTTTCCACTTTTTTTGTGTGAGTCAGGGTCTGTCTCTCTCAATGACCTGGAATTTCTCAGCCAGTTGGCTAGGCGAGTTAGCCGGCCAGCTTCCAGGATTTGCCTGACTCTGCCTCCCTTCCCTCCACCACTAGCATTAACAGATGCCTGCTGCCAGGGCTGGCTTTGTATATAGATTCTAGGGACCCAAACTTAGGTCTTGGACTGAGCCATCTCCCCAGCCTTTTATTTTGATTTACAAGAACTTTTTTAGTTTTTCTCCAGATGCTCATGAGGTCGGTAGGGCTTGACCCTGGGGAGGGGGTGGGAGGCCTTGGAAATGCTCCTGCCTGCCAACTGCTTTCTGCTTAGAATAATTAGAACTTACAGTAAAGAAACATCGGAGATACAGAGAGAGAGTTGGCAAATGTTCACACTTACAAGATCTTTGTTTTTAATGGGAATTACCAGTAATTCCTCACCTTATAAGAGACAATAATGTCTTCTTAGCAGGGTTCCTAAGTATATTTGGCAAATATGTATTCAGGGAACTTCTCAAATAATGGTTTGAGAACAAAACTCAGATACATTAAGTGTCTTGACACTCAGGTCTTTGCTTGTGGGATCTTTACGCAGAAGGCGTTTGGAAGCGTCCGTTATGTCCGTGGTCCTGCAGCTTTTGAGGATCTGCGTTCAAATTTCAGTTCCTTTTGTAGCAATCACCAGAGGCAAGTGACTTAAAACCTTGTAGCCACATCCTACCTTTCTTTCAAATGGGACAGAATTTCTTGCATTCATTTGACAAACATTTACTGTGCAAAGATACTAGTGATACTGATTAATCAAATTCATAGTTGTTAATTCGAGGGCAAAAAAGAACTTCACATGTCACCCAGTTCAGAGTTTTTCTTTTCCAATGAAGAAACTGAGGCTGAGAAAGGGAAAGTGATTTGACAGGGGTTGCCATAGCAAGGGGGCCAGAGCAGAGTTCTTTCATGGGAGAGAACCCCTACCCAAGTGACTCTGAGACCCTGTATGGTACATCCCAGTGAAGCAGGTCCACTTTCTACACCAGATGCCAAGGCTCAGAGAGCCAAGCTGCTTCACTCATTCTTCTGGCATGCCGCTGACAGGACCACCACAAGACTTCAGCCCCATGCTGTATGTGTACCTTCCACCCCACCACAGCAAGGGATCAATCCTCTCTGTCAATCAGACAGTCGCTTTTGTGCCACAAGCCCTATACTGGCACCTGGGATGCACAGACCAGCTATATAGCCCCTGCCCTGCAGAGGCTGGGTCTACAGGAGAACACACGGCAGGTGATGACTGGAAGACAGTGTTACTGCTCACAGCAAGAGAAACGCAGCACAGGGGACGGCTTTCCTGAGTGCCATGGAGAGGCTGTGGAGATGACCTCTTTATCCAAGGTCTTCAGGGTTTAGAACGCCACTTGCTTTGCTTCGTGGCCATGGGACCAGGAACAAATGTCGTGTTCCCAACTAACGTACATTTGCAAAGGATGCTGGGAAGAGGACTGTGAGGAAGCACTGGGGACCAATCATGCTCTCACTTAATCCATTCTCTTCTCTTCCTCAACAGAAAGCACACCACCCTGTCCTCCAGGATCCGATGGCCTTGGAGAGGGGCCTGCAGGGCCTGCGGACACCAACGCTTCCCAAAGTGCTGACATGGAGCCAGGTCAGTCCCTGTCATCTCTGATTTTCTGTCATCAACTGCAAGCCTGAGGCTTAGTCAGAAATGCATTTTAGAATCTGGAAATGCATATGCTTTTCAGGCTGTATAGGAAATTTAAGAGATCAAGTGACAGTGGCAGCGAATTTCTTAATAAGAGGACAGGAGGCAAAGGCTGCTGGGAGCTGTAGTGCCTGTCTTAATAAGAGGCAAAGGCTGCTGGGAGCTGTAGTGCCTGGTGTGTTTGCCTGGTGAGGAGATGGTGGAACTACTGCTGGGCTGCTGTCCCCGGGATCCTCCTCATGCTTCATACTGCAAGCAGCACAGCATAAGTGGGCTTGGGCATCCAACAGGAATGTGATGGTGGTACAGGCAGCAAATGGGTACAAGTCACATCTGTTCAGGACAACAAAAGCTATGATGGCTTGGAGTTCGTTATCGTATCCAGGAGACCAGGGTGCAAGTCCTGGAGCTCGTAGTGAAGCCAGAGACATGGTTGAGTAAGAGAAGACAGCAGTAAGTGGGGGACTATCAGAAGGGGTCCAAGAATGTTCTCTGGAAGGCTTTCTTCATGCTGCCACACAGCGTGGCAACATATAATGGGTAGGAAATGCAGCACAGTGATGATAAAGCTGGGCTGTATGTGGAAAGGAGCAAGCCGGAGGAGTGTGGCCCACAGTAAGGCAGCTTCGTTCATGGAAAAAGACCCCCATGAAGGAAGCTGCAGAGCTGGAAATGAGGAGAGGGGAGTAAGCTCTTCACTGGAGATGTACTGCATATCCACCTATACCAAGTTCAGATTCTTGTCCTCTGAGCAGTCCCATAAAGAGACATATGGGCTCTATTGGACTCCACATAGCTGTAGTAATGAATCAACTCCAGAATCTCAGTGGATAAACAGACTGAGTTCTTACTCATAATAAAGGCCAGTGCCGTCTGGTAGAGAGCCCCCATACTACCTGGAACACATGGACTCCTCGGTCCCTGCTCCAGTACATACAGCTGGAAGGTACTGGCTGTTAAGCACTTTGGATCAGAAGTGACATGCCCAGCCTACTGGGTATTTCAGTCTCTGCTTGATGTCCAAGGTCCTGGGGTCTGTGGGAAGGAGATAATGAACAAGCCCTAACCACACTCACTAGATTAAACGATTATTTTCGTCTCACAGGTCAACAATTGGGAGACTCAGAGGCATTCACAGTACTATCTACAGTCTTCCAAACACAAAATACTATGGTTTGGGTGTTGTATAACCTCTGTTTGGAACATTCATATTGCCAATCAACAAAGACATATGGAATAGTTACCATAGTCTGGGAAATAACAAAACCAGAGGTGGCTGAAGCATATATAACTGCACAGGACAGTAAATGCTCTGCCTTGGACAGATGGCGCTCCAAGAGCCCCTGAAAGTTGGAACTTCTGTCTGTAGGGACAAGTAAAATGAGAGCACATGCAGAGAGGCTTGACTTACACATCTCACTTAGCTCACATTACCCCATAAGTCAGTTTTCATAGCCCCATTTTTAAGATAAGAAAACTGAGTATGGCCCAGCCAGGTAAGAGGAGAGCATACGTGTTCCTCAACCCCATCTAAGGCTCGTGTGCAATAATGACATGGTTGACCAATAATGACAATAGTGACCATGATGTCTAACGGTTCCAATAGAACTGTAACTGGATCTCCCCCACTTTGTCTAAACCCTATAAATATGGTCTCTGGTCTTCCTAGAAATCTTCTCCAACTAGGGCTTTCCATCCCTGCTTCCTCAATATGCCCAATATGGAGTGCTGCACTTTGGAAACACCGGCTTCAGCCCTGACAGAGGGAGACTGAATTACTCATCCCTATTATGGTGCCACCCGCAGAGCTGGGCCTGGCGCAAGGCTTGTTGAGCTCATCTGTACTAAGGGAGGAAAGAAAGACATTGTGCAAAAATATCTAGTTGAAAGATCTGAATCTGGCCGGGCGGTGGTGGTGCACACCTTTAATCCCAGCACTTGGGAGGCAGAGGCAGGCGGATCTCTGTGAGTTTGAGGCCAGCCCCGGCTACAAAGTGAGTTCCAGGAAAAGACGCAAAGCTACACAGAGAAACCCTGTCTCGAAAAACAAAAAAAAAAAACCTGAATCTGGCAGGGTGGGGTCACACACATCAGCAAGTCCTTGTCTCTCCAGCTCCATCAGCCGTCACCCCATCTCTGCACTCAGTGCAGTATTTGCACCGACAAATCTCTTCTGTATTTTCTCATCCCTCTGATCACCTCCTCTGTCTGCACATTGACCCGGACACTCTCGGTCCTGTATTCTGATGGTAACCCGCTCACTGGGCTTGGTAGCCTTTGTCCCTTCACCTGTCTAGCACAGGGGCACCTGTCACAGCACCTCTCAGATCATATCATGTGTCTGCCAAACCTTCCTGTGATCGTCTACCTTACACTGACAAAACCCAAACAAACAAACAAACAATAGAAGCCCTCCTCCCACCCACCAGCCTTGATATCTAGTCCCTGGGTCCCCTTTCCATCCAGGACTCTGAGCACTAGTTTCTCGTGCCGCTCACCTCTTCCAGGTTCACGGAACCATAGAAATGTTCCTGCTTTGGAGCACTTTGCATGGGCTTTCCTTTGAGAAAAAAACACTTCTGGCCTAGGGAACAGAGCACACAGAAGTAAAAGTCCAAAACAACAACAACAAAAAAAAAAGAAAGAAAGAAAGAAAGAAAGAAAGAAAGAAAGAAAGAAAGAAAGAAAGAAAGAAAGAAAGAAAGAAAGAAAGAAAAGCCGCACGCCTTTAATCCCAGCACTCGGGAGGCAGAGCCAGGCGGATCTCTGTGAGTTTGAGGCCAGCCTGGGCTACCAAGTCAGTTTCAGGAAAGGCACAAAGCTACACAGAGAAACCCTGTCTCAGAAAACCAAAAAAAAAAAAAAAAGTAAAAGTCATTGTCCTTGTGAGCTGACCCATGCAGAATGAGATGCCTTTAGTGGAAGTATGTCAGCTGCCCCAATGGCTGCAGAGGTCCAGGGGGGTCCTCCTCTGGCCCCAGTGGCAAGGAATATGGGGGGGGGGGCATAGCCTTCCTTATCCTACCACACACTGTGGGAAAGACCATTCCTCCCAGCCTAGGTCTTTCTAGAACCCTCTTCCATTGGAATATTTATGTCCACCTGATGTGTTCTTTATTGCAAGATATGTTTATTCATTTCTAGCCATCTACCATTAGGATCTGATCTCTAGGAGAACAGGTATCTCCTTCTTGTCCCTGCAATGTCCTCGTGCCTAGAATGATGCCTAACACACAGTAGACAGTAAATACAGAGTGAGTGAATGAATGAGAAGTCATTGATCAACAGTTTCCACGGTTGCTCACTTCCCTGCTAGTCCCAACAGGACTTGAACAACGCTGAACCCCCAAACCAGGATATGCCCACTCTTCTCTCCTCCACCATTCTCTCTGCTTGCCCAAGAGACTAAAGTCCCTAGGGCACATCACAGAAGTCAGGTTGTCCCATCTAGCACCCAGAGCTCCAGGGCTTTCAAAGGCAACAGCAGATCCTGGTCTTTGAGCCTGCTACACTGGAAGGACCTGGTTACTGTTCACTGAACTCAACAGATGGAACAGAACTTGATCAGCCCAGGGCCCCTTGGCTCCGCCTCCTTTTCAGGTCCTCTTTGCCTTCAGTCAGGCACTGGGAAGCCCTGGTTATCAGCCAGGCCCCCTCCTGCCTACCACCTGCCTCAGAGATCAGGAAGAGAAGGCAAATGGAACACTAATAAATTCAGAGCTAAGTTAAATCTGGAGGTGTTGCAAACAGCATGGAGGAGGGAGACAGGACTTCAAAGGATCTCTCTGGGAGGGAAGGGGAGCCAAGGATGTAAACAGCCAGGATCAGCTTCACACTGACCCATCTTGGACAACCACATGCAAAGGTGACCCAGATCAACCTCCTGTCCCTAGGGGTGTCACTTGGCAATCTTTAAATTAGAGACCTTTTAATTGATGGGCTGACTCATTCAAGCTTTTTCACTCCAATGACAAAAGAAAAGAATTTGAGTAGGTTCACAGCTTAGAGTTAATTAATCAAGTAAGCAAGACAAAAGCATTTACTACTTCAAATAAAGGTAGAGTTAGGAAGAACAAAGAGAAGAAAGGGATGTGTAGGGAGGGACTGCAGGCTGGTGTCTTGAGGATGGCAAGGTGACAAGTCAATAAGGCCTTGAACCTAATGAGCTTCGGGAATGGGAAGCTCAAGTCAAATAGTAGTAATGGTGGCTGCTTTTAGGACCTTTTCAGATCCACTGTTCATTCATTCAGCTATTGGCATTCAGAACTTCACACCAGGAGCACCAAGGGCTGTTTCTCCCTGTGTATCTCAGAAAACTCCCTTAAAGTCTTAAAGGGTGGGTGGTCTCTTAAAGCTCATGGAAGGTGAGGCTCCAGAAGCACAGAGATGATTATGTCTTTACAAATGATGCTGGCACAATAGCTATCCGCACATAAAAGCTTGGAAGTAGACCCCTCCTCATATGCAAACGTGACCTCAGAAGAAATTGTGACCCTGCATCTAAATTAAAACTATAAACTCTTAGAAGAAAACTCGGGTGTAAATATGCATTATGTAATGGTTTGGCACCTACAAAGGGTGAAGAGGAATACAATAGATAAAATGGATTTCAAAATTTTTAAGTTTTGTGCCTCAATGGACTGCCTGCCGCAAGGCAAGTCCAAAATAGGAGATGGTGTTTGCAAACCATATATCTAATAAGGGACGTCTATCTACAATATATAAAGAACACAACTCAATGATAATATGATAAACATATTTTTTAAATGAGCCAAGAGTTTGAAGTAGATATTTATTCAAAGAAAATACAGAAGTGGTCTATACACATATAAAAAGGTATTTAATATCCATAGCAAATCAGAGGCATGGGGTTGCTTATGCAGACCAGCTTTTCTCATGCCAAAGCCTCTGTCTCATGCCTCCACAGACCTGGGAAAGAGGATACAGTGGGGAGAGAAGGCTGGTGTGCCTCAACAGGCTTTCCCAGGGAGGTAGGGAAACCACCCTGGAGGGTATGAAAGAAAGGTTTGGCCGCATCCCCTCATCGAGCAGCAAACTTCCTGTTTTCAGGACCTTGTCCTCTTCAATGTTATTGACAGCTCCGGGTGGGGGGGTTGTTTACACAGATTGTACATGATGAGATAGTGTCTATTTATTTGTCACATTAATAATTAATAATTAAAATGTTAAATTGGTCTGTGTAACTTATTTAAGATAAAATATCAAGCTGTAATAGCAGCATCAATAACATATTTCTATGAAAACTGTTTACAAAAGTAAAAAGGAGAGCTGTATAGGAAAGCCCCACTTTACATTGGGGAAGATTTCTTTAGTGGTTGGCTCAGCGGAAGATGTCCTTGGTCTGCCTCCAGCCTGGAGGCTTCATCTGCATCCATGAGGGTATGGGAAGGAAATGAGAAGAGAACATTTTTTGAAAAGTTTGATCGCATAGATGGCCTAAGGGGTCTTGAGGACCCTCAGGGATTCCTGTATCCATACTTTCAAAACTGTACAGAGAGACCAGGTATGGTGGCGCACGCCTTTAATCCCAGCACTTGGGAGGCAGAAGCAAGTAGATCTCTGATGAGTTCAAGGCCAGTCCGGTCTACATAGTGAGTTCTAAGACAGCCAGGGCTACACAGAGAAACCCTGTCTCAAAAGAAAAGGAAAGGAAAGGAAAGGAAAGGAAAGGAAAGGAAAGGAAAGGAAAGGAAAGGAAAGGAAAGGAAAGGAAAGGAAAGGAAAGGAAAAAGAAAAGAAGAGAAGAGAAGAGAAGAGAAGAGAAAAGAAAAGAAAAGAAGAGAAAAGAAAAGAAAAGAAAAGAAAATTGTACAGAAGCGAGGTCACTGACTACTAGCCTGGGAGTCTTGTGAGGAGAAGGGACAGGAATTCTGGGGTGCATCCTGGCTGCTGCAGAGGCTCAGTCTTTATGCTTGTCACCAAATACCTCCTCCTCTCCTGGCCCATTTCACAAGCTTTCAAAAGGCAATGGGAAGCTCTTCATGCCATCCTTCATCATCCCCGAGTCTTGGCTAAGCTCCACTCAGCATCTAGCATCCTGGCAGCTGCCAGAAGAGTGGACATTTTGGCAGGAAAGTGATTAAGGACAGGGTTCCAGAAGGAATTGAGTCCTGTTTGTGGAAAGGTTGGGGTGTCAAGTGGGGAGTTGCCACTTTGTGTGATTGTTATCTAGAAGCTAGGAGCCATTAAAAGTTTTTGCAGGAGCATCTCTTTGATATGTGTACATACAGGAGACCACAGGCAAAGAAAAGCTTCCCAACTAATTCCAGTTCATTAGCAAACAAAGCAATGTCCATTACCCAGAAGATAAGGCGAATGACAGGAGAGAGACAGGTAGCTGGGTACTTCCCACTGCCCAGCATTCCTCAGGCTCCTAGCACAACAGCTACCTTGGAGATGCCATCGTACAGATGAGCGAATTGAGGCTCTCTTCCCTATGTCCCCTTAGTCTGTCTAGTAAATGTCTACTAGTCTACAGACTGCCCAGTAAATGTCAGAGCTGGGATTCAAATGTGAAACTCCATCCAGCCTGCCTATGATGCTCATGACTGTGTTTCCTACTCACTCATCTGATCTTAGCACCACTGGTTTGGACATGAGTGTTTATTGCTACACATTACTTTTTGGAAACAACAGAAAACAAACAAAACCATTGTCCAGGGTTGGGGAGATGGTTCAATGGACCAAAGCAAGTGCTGTGTACACACTGGGATCTGAATTCATCACCTACTGGAAGTCAGATGTGGATGTATGCACCTATAACCACAACACTGTGGGGAGCAGAAACAGGAGGATTGTTGGGACTTGCTGGTTGACAGCATAGTTCAAAGTTCAGTGAGAAACCTTATCTCAAGGAAATTTCATGGGTATGTACATTACCTAACACATGAGCACCATAAGCATATAGACTACACATATATACAGCCTCCCTGCCCCCATAATCATACCTTTCCAAGCATATTTTTAACTCTTGGAAAAATGGATAAAAACACTAAAAAAAAAATGCCTCTTTTTCTAAATTTTGGTGTCTACTATGGCAGATACTATGTCCAAAGAGAGCAGGCAATCTCCACTTTTTCAATGCTTCCTTTTCATTGACTACTATCACAGTTAAGATGGAAACCCCAAATTACTACCAAGTAGAGGTACTAGTGACTCTGATACACTCAGCTGGTCAGACCCTCTCAGTGATGTCCATCCTGGTTGGTGATAGGAACCAGGGAAATCAAAGGGACTGGGATATAAGGTCAGTTTGGAAAACTAATCCTTAATTGGACACTCAAGTTCTTGTACATATACAAAAAAAAAATGAAACAAATCAGTCTTAGGAAGCTAAGAATGTACTGTCACATCCAGTGCCAATGACGTCAGCTATCAAGGGTGAATGTGCATTTAATGAACTCTTGCTATGTGTCACATCTGTGGTAGACGCGGTGTAAGTTTTATCTCTAGTACAAAGCTTATATATTTGTGCGTGTATGACATAGGACTTTTCCTATTTTTAAGCTGTGACTCAGAGAAAAATCTTTCCCAGGAAGGCATAGCTGTGACATGGTGAAGTCAGTGCTATTTGCTTTGTCCTTTATCAATGACACTGGGAGGAAGTGGTGAGTCTGGTCCCATAGAGAGCCAGGCTATCACTCTGAGGTGGAGTCCTCAGAGGTTCAGCAGTGGTCATGCTAACCTCACATAGGTTTCAGGCTTTCTTCTCAAGTTCTTTCCATCTCCCCTGGCCGCATTTCCTGCATTGAGTCTGTAACTCCAAACTTCACCCAGAGACTTCGGGTGCCCACTGCCTTCCAATGCCTCCATCATCTTCCAGTGGGTAGCCTTTAATTGATATCATTGGACCAACAAAACACATGTTTAGGCTTAGAAAGAGCGAATTGTTAATCTGAGTAGAAATCCAAACAGTACCCCTGACTGAGCCTGAAGATCACAGTTCTGCTTGCCCAAATGGAACTTCCTCTGGCCCTGGCCTCCCACATTTTGAGAGGCAATGACTAGGCAAACATTGGCAGAACCTTGTAGAAATCGGCCTATTCCTAAGGCCTGGCAGAGTTAATTTTAGAAGCCTTGAGTCCAGCCAGTACTGTAGATGTGGCTTTGTAGGTTCTGAACCCTTTCACATCATCCTTCATGTCAAACTTATTTAGCTACCCTGCTTCCCCAGAGTGGTACACAGTGGGAGAGGTAGATGTGTGTGTGTGGCGGGGGGGGGGGGGGGGTGTCAAAGTGATCACAAAACCATTTTACCACTTGCAAACTGGCAAACTGAATGGCTAATTTATTTCCAAATGGAAGATTGGTGTCATTACCCTTGGTAGATTTAACCCCCAAATCACAAGGCTTGCTTCCTGTTGCTAATTGCACCTTCAACCATGTACTTCTCTGCCCAATTTGTCAAGGCAGCCAAGGCAGGAGTCTAACCACTCATTCCGAAGGCTTTGGACCTCAATGGCTGCATTGCCTTGACTTATGTACCACGAAAGGAATATGTTTAGATATCTTCCACCTCCCATTGCTTTTCTGAAAGTTCCCCTGGTGGAAAAGAACAAGTCAACCAAAGGCTCAGCATCCTCTGCTTCTTTGGGTTGTAACCATAGTGGAAAATCCACATGTGCAGAAATGCTCCAGGGGTGAGAAGAGACATTTGTTGAGGGCCTCTAAGATGTCAGTCACTGCACCGAGCGTTTCACAGTCCATTTTACCCTCATAACTACCAGGAGAGGTAAGCATTGTTATTTCAGATTCACAGATGGGGCCATGGAACCTCAGAGAGGGTCAGTGACTTAGTCATATAGCTGGGAAGTAGAGGAAGCTGGAATTGGCTCAAGGTCATCCACCACACAGCCCCACCTCTTCCCAATGTGTGTGGGTAAGCAACACCAACAACTATAGCTAAAACTACCATCTGCAGAGTGCTCCCTCTCCACCCAACTTGTATTAACCCACTTAACCCTGATAAGAGCCTATGATATTACACACTCATCACCCCCATTTGGCACATGAGGAAATGCAGGGTGGGGAGAAGTGCTTTCAGAATGGGTCATTTTCCGAGAGTGGCTGTTTAGAAGATGAGCCTCAGCAATCTGTCACTGTTTGCTACTTTGTCAGAGGGGGCTCTCATCCAAATCAGCAAATGAGCACAGGCGTTGCCTGTAGACTGTACTCAGAAATCCGGGTGATTGATAATTAACTTTGTAGTTCACTCTCCCCTGGAGTGGTTATTCTGGGTGCTACTAGTAACCTGTTCCAGCCAGTGAGTGGCCCTCCGAGAATACCAGATGTTGAGCATCAAGCCTAGTAGGAGGCCATGGACTGAGTGGTAGAGAGAAGGCTCTCAGATTACACTGATGGAGGCCAATCCTGGACTACCAGTTCTGGACTTCAGGCAAGTTACCAGCTGTCTATGCTTTGTTTTCTAATATACAAAATGGATATAATTAGTTCATACTTTGCTGGAAGATCACAAGGACTAAAAATCATGTACGATTTTTGTGCCACAGCCATGCGGTCACACACACACACACACACACACACACACACACACACACAAAAAAAAAAAAAAAAAAACCAGAGGAGATGCTTTCCAGGGTGACAGAATGCTAACCTAAAGAATCAGACTTGACATGGAGCCTCTTTCCATTTGCAGATGAGGAAACCGAGACTCAGAGATGTATGCCATATACACAGCTTTTTTTTCTTTTCTTTTTTTTGTTTTTTGAGACAAAGTCTCTATATAGCCCTGGTTGTCTTTGAACGTGTATACCAGGCTGGCCTTGAACTTACATAGGTCTGCCTGCCTCTGCTTCCTGAGTGCTGGGATTAGAAGCCTGTTGTTGATTCACTAAGGCCCATGCTAATATTGCAAGTCATGCTATGAACCCCAGCTTTGAGAAGCTCATGTTTCTTTCAGCCGGCTTTGCTTTTCTGACAGTGTGATCTCAGTGGAAACGTTCACAGTCCTTGTGGTGTATGCACACACTGCACCTGCTGTTTTAGTGCCTGGTTGCCTTGGGACTTCCCATGTGTAGGGCTGGTCACTTTGCCATCTTCGTCTGCCTCTTCTGAGGGTGTCTCCTTACGTACTTTTTGATTGTGTGAGTTCATGATCTTGAAACTTTGGAACCTCTTTGAGGCCTGATGTGAAAATTCACTGTGGCAGAAAGGATTTACATTTGCTCTAGAGGAAGCCACCTCCGGGTTACTTCAAATTAAATAAATAGTTTGGACTTTGGGCTTTTTTAGGGGGCGGGGTGAGTATTTTTCTACCCACAAGGCAATACCTGTAAGGGCCATTTTGTGCTTGGAAATTCTCAGTATCTTTTTTTTCTCTTTCCTTTGCCTCTGACCAGGCCACGTTTCCTTGCTGTGTCCTGTGGTGTGAAGGTATGGGGTTCTGGGTTTTTCCAATTCATGGACACACCAAAGTTTGGAACCCTAGCTATATCTGAGGATTCCAGCCTGTCTTCCCTCTTTTGAGTGATCTGTAGCTTTGTTTTTTGTATTGTTTTTTTGTAACTCAAAGCCCCAATACCACCAAGGATGATCAGATACCCTAAGGACACATCCCATGCTGTGTAACCTCTGTGGTAACCTCATGTTATATTGTGTTATTGTGGTCTTGAGGATTTCCTTCTGCATCCTGCCAGCTTAGCTATACATTTAAAGGTAAATGAATATATTAAGCATCAGGAGAATTCCTTGGGAGTGAGTAGGAAGCTGCATTTCTGGAAGTAGAAGTCTAAAGCGGTCATTGCTAGCCTCCACTGCTATAATTGGGTGACATCATCAGTTAAGGCTTCCCTGGTCATTATACAATGGCTACTTGGTGTAGTTTTTCTTCTAAGTCAAGAGAATAGAGACGTTTCCACTCTATAGAAATTATTGTTATCATTCTTCTGAGGGCTTGGCTTGTGCTTGTCTCAGCCTCAAAGGGACCTTGACCACCCACAGATGTTGACAAACAGAAACTTGTTTGCAAAAAATACCCAACAATTGCCACCCTCTGCTCTCTATTCCTGTGAGCCAGCCAGCCCAGACTGGTCCTAGAATAAGCACCAAGCCCTGCAAAGCAGTGGCAGGCAAAGTAGGCAAGGTCGTTTATCACTTGGGCTCATTCATTCTGCAAACATTTTCTAAGCACCTATTGTGTGCTGTGCCCACACAAGGTTATAGAATGTGCCAATGGGTAGGTTATGGTCCTTCTCCTTACAGACCAAGACACTTATATGGACTGCAACCATATCATTTGGCATTGCTGCGTGGAAAGGGAACCGAAGCAGCTTCAGGGAGAGGTACCCACGAGAGCTTCCCCGAGGGAGAGGTGTATGAACCAGAAGTGCAAGGGATGATGACAAGAGCTGGAAATGAACAGACCGAAGATAGCTGGTCCTTCAAAAGAAAACACTACTCAGTGAAATGGTCTTTCTGCATTCCTGTCATACGTTTCAGGCTGTGGTTCCCATTCCACCTTTGAGAACCACCATATTAATTTATGTATCTTCAGCAGGGACAGTACTATCTCTAAGGGGGTCAAACTGTTACTTGGGAACTGGGGGTGGGAAAATATTAATTAGTATGATGGTTTGTGTTCCCTCGAGGGCAACAACAGTATGTAAACAGGCATGCGCTACTGTGGTGCTAAAAAAAAAATGGACAGGAAACAGGGAGCAATCTAGAAAAACAAATATATAAAGGCTCCCTGGTAGAGCAGGCAGAGTCACGTCGAACGGAGAGGGTGAGCATGGCTGGTGTAACTGAATGATCAGCAGCATTGGTGCCACCCACACTTAAAATCAAAAGCTGCCAGCCCTGTTGAAAGCATATATAACCAGGAAAATTAAACACACTGCTCCTCTGTTTCCTCATCTGCAAAGTGGGGTAATGTCTTTCCTCACCAAGTTGTTGTGAGGATTGCATAACATAATATCTGCAAGTTCCCTGACATGTAGCGGGCAGCTAGAGATGCCAGTGTGTTCATTCCTACCTCTGTTGAGTCTATCACTGTTGTCCAGAAGGCCCAACAGTAGGGATGCCTGCTGGGGGAGCTCTTTCCCACTAGCCTGTCCTGGGGATTGGAGAGAAGAGCCATAGGAGAGATCTTTCCTCTGTCCCCATGAAGATATACATTGTCCAGAGCCCTTGGAGTCACCTGGGATGGGGCATGGAGTGATCTGTGATAGTCAAGGAGTTTAAATGGATTCAAGGTCTGCTAGGGTTTTTTTCTCTTGGGTTTTCAGTTCATTTGAAGGCCTCATCTCTTGGTCTCTGTAACACCATGTAGGGAGCAACCTGCTGACTCAAGCCCAGGCAGGTGGGGTACAGTTAGAGGACAGCAGCCCCCAGTGGGCAGTGCTGGGGGCAGCCGCAGGGAGAGCTGAAGAAGGAAGGTTAGGTTAACCTCCCCTGTGCCCTATAATCCTGCTTACCTGTCTGCATCCTTCCTGCCCCAGTGAAGGCCTGTAAGAATTCCTGAAGGGAGGCTTGCACAAGCAAGCTGCACCCCCATTTTGCATCTGTTGAAGAGTCAGCTTTCTCCCCCCCATTGCTTAGAACCCACATTGTCATTATTTTGATAACTTGGTCTTTTGATGCCTCACTTCTCTTGACTCTCAAAGCAACTCAACTGTCCATCTCCCACCACCACCACCACCACCACCATCATCATCATCATCATCATCATCATCATCATCATCATCATAACCCCTATTGAGATCAAACTATGCTGTGCTCGGAGTTACTCCACACTATGTAATAAAACAGTGGCTTTTCAGGCTGTGTCTCTCCCTAGAAACCCCATTTTACAAGAAGCTTCTGACTCCATCTTGACAATACCCATTTTACAGGCAGGTAAACCAAAGCTCATATGAAACTAGGCATTGCCCTAGGTGAACAGACTGCAAAGCCAGTGTAGGCAGTTCACCCTGCTTATCTTTTACCCCTGGATTTAATGTCCCTTTGAGCGTCACAGGGCCTTCCCCAGAGCAGGCTTATTCCATTCTGAAGCCCATGCCTAGTCCAAGAAGAGAAAGGACAGAAAAGACTTCCTGTCTGGCAGTGAGCAGGGCTGTCTCCCTCTTCCAGCCCTGTCAGAGTCATCCCAGCTCAGCTGCCAACCCTGACTCCTGTCTGGGCTTATGTATATCAGGGGTGACAGGCAAGTCACCTTTGCCACAGAAGACAGCATGCAGGCCCATGTACCAGAGAGTAAAGGAGTGTCACCGTGTTCCACAGAGCCAGGTAGAAGGGCTTCTGTCTGACACCAGGTTTTCCTCCACACGCCTGTCTCCTGTAGCAAGGAACAGCAGTTACGTGGTTCTTAATCTCTGAACAGAACACGTCAGGACAAAGGCCCAGCAGATCCTGCCTGACCTGGAGGATGTGCCACAGCTCTGTCTGCCTCTTCAGCCCCAGTCTGCACCCACACCCACTCAACCCCCGCTCTCTCACCCTCCTCGATGTCTGCAAAGGAAACACAGGCACAGGAAAGATAGGGAGTCTAGACACACAGGAAACAAGCTAATTTAGAAATGGGAAAACAATCTCCTGCTCTTCAAAGCACAGTGCAAGTGGCCGCTGTTTGCTGTGTGCTCTCTCCTTGACCTTCACAATGGGCCACTGGCTGGTGGGAGTTGCGGCATCTTGGGTATGTGGAGGTGGCACTCTGGGTACTGCAGATGGATCTGCGTGGGCTGGAGATATTTCGGGATCTGACCCAGGGGCCAGGTGGGGTAGAGGGGGATGGGCTTTCTAGGAAAGTTTGTTCAGGTGACAATTAGCAGAGCTAGAGACTGAGCCCAGAACTTGACTGCAAAGGCCATGTTCATTCTTCTGTTGCACAATGACGTCTCAGATAAGAGAAAACATGTAGGTCAAGGTCTGGTCCTGAGTGGCTTCGTGAACTCAGAACAGCAGGTAGGCGCTAGGGAGCCTCAAATCTACTGCCCAGGTCAGGAGAAATGTGTGCTATTTGCCTTTTCTGGTACCATGCCTTGCCTGAGAGATCAGGAATGAGCTTTGATCTTTGGATACTGTGAGCTCTCTATACCCTGCTCAAATCTTCCTGGAGCCCTGGAAGGCGAGCTCCTACTATGCAGGCTGCCCTGACATCTTAGGATGACTGCCCTGACATCTTAGGATGACTGCCTTGCTCTTGTCTGTCCCATAGCAGGAGTCATCACACTTATGTGGCCATGCCAGCATGCGTCAATATTCTCTGGGCAGAGAGGGGGCATAGGTGGATGTCTAAGCTGGAAGCTCTTGTGGGTAAGGAAGTGTTGAGCCTTAGGAAAGCCCACACAGGATGTTTGTGGCATGGCTCTCTTTTCTTCTTCTGTTCTTCCCAGGGCTATGAGAGTCATAATGGATATTTGCAAGGATTTAAGCAAAGAAGGAGAAAGCCACAGGGGGAGCAGTGTGGGAGGTACACAGGAAACGAGGCCTCCACATGGCACCTCTGGCCCTGGCAGAAACAGATAGTATTTGGGCCTCATTATCTACTCACAGGCAACAAAAGTCTCAAACATTTCTGACCTCATTAGAAGAAGATTCCCACCTTTGAATCAGCATTCTGTATTCCAGGCTTTTAGGCAGCTCTTGGCTGCCATTCTGGGTCTTCCTCAAGGACCATGGGAGATTTTATTGTGACATTTCTGTGTTCCCATGTGAACATTAGAACCTTAAGCCATCTGGTACCCAGGCCCCACTTCCTGTATACCAGACCAGATGCTCAGGTGGGAGGCTGGCCCAGGATGCTTGACATCCCTTTTCTCCTTCCTCTATTTAAATTAAGCATTATTTGGGATAAAGAGAGAATACAGTGAAAGTCTACATACCTACTACCCAAGAGGAGATTTAAAACAAGTAATTGCTCTAATTGCAAACATCCTCAGTGGGCAAATGCTGAGGATATGTGTGGTCCATCCATCCCATGCCTCTTCACTTTTCTCAACACCAAAAAATGAATGAATTATTGATATACCCAACAGCTTGGATGAATCTCCAGGGAATTATGCTGAATGAGAAAGGCCAAATTTATAAACATAGATACTGTATGAGTCCATTGATTTTGAGAGTTACAAAATTTTATAAACACAGAATGAGTTAGTGGTTGACAGTAGATAAATGGAACCAGGGGTGGGGAGCTGGAGTTAGAAAAGGAGAAACAGGGGAAGCAAAAACGTGGCTCAGCAGGTAAAGACATATGATGGAAGGAGAGTGCCAGCTCCTGAACGTTGTTCTCTGACCTCCATGTATGTGCAGTAGCACATGCAACTCCTCTCTAGAAAAAGTGTGTGTGTGTGTGTGTGTGTGTGTGTGTTGTGTGTTGTATATGTATGATGAGAATTTCTGTGGTTCTGGAAATGCCTTTGTCTTGACTGTACTGAGGGATGCACAAACCCTTTAGAGGTAACAAAATTATATAGAAATTAACACAGGTCCAGAGGAGCACAATCCCACTGAGAATGTAAATAAAGCTGGTGGATTGTCCACCAGTTGTGTTAGCATTTTGTACCTTCAAACCATCTTGTCATTGAAAAAAACTTGGGAACATGAGCAAGGGACTCAACAAATTGCTCCCACAACCATGTGTGAATTTGCAACTATCTCTGTGTTAGTTATTTTCCACCTGCTGTGATGTAATACCTGACTAGAGCAGCTCAAGGAAGGAGCTTGTGTGAGCCAACTTCTTTTGGCTCCCAGTTCAAGAGTGCAGTCCGTTATGACAAAGATGGCAGGAGTTTGAGGCATTGGCCATAGTGCATCTACACTCAAGAAGCAGAGAGTTAGGAACATTGACGCTGCTGCTCACCTCACTATTCCTTTTCCTCAGTCCACACCCCCGACCCATGGAATGGTGCCCCTACATTCAGGATGGATCTTCCCTCCTCAGCTAATCCTGTCTACAAACATGCCCACAGCTGTGTTTCCATGACAATTCTAAATCCCATTATGTTGACAATCAAAATTAACCATCATTTATATATATATATATATATATATATATATATATATATATATATATATATATATATATATATAGCTTCTCTGTGTACCCTGCTATCCTGGAACTTACTCTGTAGATGAGGCTGACCTCGAATTCACAGAGATCTACCTGCCTCTGTCTCACAAGTGCTGGGATTGTGTGTGAATTGTGCTGGGAAAGTGTGTGCCACCACCACTAAGCAAAGTATATTTTTTTCAATGAAAAATAAAATAAAATGTATTGTGAATAGTTTTAAAAGGAAACATAGTAAGCTCAATTAAATGTCTCATGATTTCTTCTGGTCTTATTTATCTTTTTCTTAAAGGCCACCTAGCACCCCCAAATTGGTATCAGTCATTCCACATATGTGTTTATATTAGCTATGTGCCTCACATATAACATGGGCCCAAAATTTATTTTAATGAATGAAAGAAAAATTCTCTTGGGAAGATCTTGGTTGATTTCTTTTTATTATTGCATTATTTCTCCTTTAATACTCTATAAATTCTTTAAAAATAGTTTCATTAAGATACAACTGATGTATAATTGACTCCTATAAAGTGTGTGGTTCAGTGGTGTTAGGAGACTAACAGAATCACATAAGCTTTCACCACAGTCCATTCTGAACATTTCTATCATCATCCTTGAACCCATTAGCAGTCATTCCAGATTTTTCCCAATATAAGCCCTACTCCACCCCTATTCATGTCGCTCCATCTGACAGCCATCAATGGCCATTGCTGTGCTTCCAGAGTCTGGATTTGTTTGTACTGAACATTTCCAGTAAATGAAACCATTCCATTTTTATTCTCCCGCGACTGGCTTCTTTCATCTAATATGTTTCAGGATTCATCCACATGATTTTCTCTTTTGGTAATTTCTTACGTTTTATTGCTGACCAATATTCTATCACATAGATACCTGCATTTCATTGTTGATTGTCTAATGAATGTATGAGGCAGTTTCACCTTTTTGTTTTATGAAGAATTATACTATACTACTGTAGATGTTTGTGTGTGGATTTCTGTATGGCTATCTGTTTTGTTTCTCTTAGACATATATCTAGGTGTTAACTGTTAGAGGAACTCTTAGATTGTTTCAAGTGACTGTAGTAGTTTTACATTGCCACCAGCAATGCACATGAATTCCAGTCTCCCTCCATCCTCACCAATACTTACTATTATCTGTCTTTCTGATTATAGCTTAGTTATAGACTTTTAATTCATGTAACCTGGGTTACAATTCCAGCTTTGCCTGTTTATTTACAGGCCATGACAACTAACTTTTCCCCTCTACTTTATCCCTCTATCAAATAAACCCAATAATGCTCATCCTGCAGGACAGATGTAAGAATGAATCAAATAGGACAACAATCTGGGAAACAGTAAGGAATGAAGGTGCTTCTCCCAAGGACCCAATAACATGACAGCTTATTTTTATCTGACCATGACTTTCGTAAAGTCACCCAGGCCCTCCAGGAGTACCTGCTTTTACTGGGTTGAAAGAAAATGACAATCACAGAGAGCTGTTCTCAATAATGCTCACAATTCATAGTGGGAATCAGAACAGTCACTCCATCATCTGGATCCCCATAGGGTACAGAGTCTATTGTGGTGGTATTGTGTTCCCCAAAATATTGTGTACCCTAATAAATTTATCTGGGGTCAGAGAACAGACAGCCACTAGATACAAAGGCTAGAAAATGGGGGCACTCACACCCTCAATCCTAGCATTCCAGAGATAGAAATCCCTCTGGATCTCTGTGAGTTCAAGGCCACATTGGAAACAGCCAAGCATGGTGACACGCCTTTAATCCCAGAAAGCCAGCCTTTAATCCCAGAGAGTGGTGGTAGAAAGCAGAAAGATATATAAAGTGTGAGGACCAGAAACTAAAAGCATTTTGGCCTGGTTAAGCATTTGACTGGTTAAGCTTTCAGGCTTTGGAGCAACACAGTTCAGCTGAGATTCATTCTGGATGAGGACTCAGAGGCTTCCAACCTGAGGAAACAGGACCAGCTGAGGAACTGGCAAGGTGAGATAGCTGCGGCTTGTTTTGTGTCTCTGATCTACCAGCATGGACCCCAATAACTCGCCTCAGGTTTGATTTTATTATAAGAACTTTGAAGATTCATGCTACAGTCTATTACTAGAGGCTGTCTCATCCCAAAATGGTCCCCTCTTCTCCATGGCATGAGCAAAGCAGAGAGTCGGGAAACATAAGTAGACTCATGTTTTGGACACCTGAAATACTGTCTGAAGCACTTGGGTTTATTTCAAAAGGCTTCCCTCCTTTTCTTTGGCAGAAGGTCCATTCTTCACAACATCCCTTGTGTTGTTGTGGCAACAACCACAACTATTATCTGCACAGCCAGCCATTGTATTGGGGAAGAAAAGAGGATTGCTTTCTTTCTTTCTTTCTTTCTTTCTTTCTTTCTTTCTTTCTTTCTTTCTTTCTTTCTTTCTTTCTTTCTTTCTCTCTTTCTCTCTCTCTCTCTCTCTCTCTCTCTCTCTCTCTCTCTCTCTCTCTCTCTTTCTTTTTGTTTTGTTTTTCGAGACAGGATTTCTCTATGTAGTTTTGATGCCTGTTCTGGATCTCATGCTCTAGACCAGGCTGGCCTCGAACTCACAGAGATCTGCCTGGCTCTGCCTCCCAAATGCTGGGATTAAAGGCGTGTGCCGCCACTGTCCAACGAGGATTGCTTTCTGATTGCCACTGTTGTTCATTTAGAAGGTAATTCGATTCTATAGATGGGAAGGATACAGCTGTGTGTGTGTGTGTGTGTGTGTGTGTGTGTGTGAGAGAGAGAGAGAGAGAGAGAGAGAGAGAGAGAGAGAGAGAGAGAGAGAGAGAGAAACAGACAGATAGAGAAACAGAGAGGTAGAGAGCAATACAGTTCACAATACCAGGGCATGGCAAGTGAGGTTGGTGCCAAGGGCAGGAGAATGGAGACAGATAAGTCCTTCACAGTGGGGAAAGCCTAAGTGATATGACAGCAGAGGGTCCTTAGGACAGCCCCATGATCAGTGCATGCAGGAGACTGCTAAGAGGTGAACATATCAGGCTCAATATTCCCCAAAACAGACTCAGCATAATCTCTACTTCTAAGTCACTTCCCTAGTCCACATTGTCTTCTCCTCATCTTAGTTGAGTTCCTTAGTGGCCCAGGAATGTGTATACCATCTTGATTGTGCCTTCACCTTTTCTCCAATCTAGCCATTCACCTCTCCTGTTAATCCTATCCCGCAAATCTCAAATCAGTTCAGAGTTCCGTGATCTCACTCCTGCATCTCTGCAGCAGCTTCCTGTTCACAGCCTCCAGCCCTGTTCCTCCTGGTAATTCATGACCCAGTTCATTTCCCCTTAAGATCCTACAGTGGCATCTCTCTGCACTGGGGATGTCAGCTGGTCGTAAGCCACTTGCTCTGCCCTTTATCCATCACAGGCGGCTGTGATTCTTGGCTACTACACCGACTGTGCCATTCAGCACTCACCTGTCTTCCCTATCCACCCAAAGTTCCCAAGAACAGATTCTTTTTATCCAGGCCAGTATTCCCATCATCCAATAGGACTTCTGATTCACAAGGATTGTCTAATCAATGTTTGTTGCCTCTTACACTTGGATAGTCTTAACAATTTTCACAACTCTTTTGCCCAATTATTTCTCTTTGACCCCCAAGTTCTGTAATTTACAAATAGGAAGCGTAAGACTCAGAGATGATACGAAATGGTCTGAAGTTCAACATTGCAGGCAAATGGCAGAGACAGACTGGCTGCAGTCCTGCAGAGGAGCCATCCCTAGACTCTCATGAGAAAGGCACAGCAGGTTGATATTTCCTATGGTTCTCAAACTGTGATTCCTAGATCAGCAGCCTCAACACTGTTGTTATCAAGGCATACCTATGGGCTGAAGATGGCCCAGTGGATAAAGCCTGTTCTGCACAAGCATGAATACCCAGGTTTAGATCCCCATCAGCCACATACAAAAGCCGAACACAGTGGTTTGCATCTGTAACTCCAGCATTGGGGAGACAGGCAGGTCCACAGAGCAAGCTCCAGGTTCAGTGAGAGACTCTGTCTCAAAAACTGCAGTGGAGAGCAATTGATGAAGACACCCAATGTTGAACAATGGTCTCGACACATGTGCACATGAGTTTGCAGGTATCCAAGTCTAAATTTCTTAACCACCATCATCCTGGTTGTGTTCTTTGTGCTGTTTCAGTGAGTTCTACTGGACTGGATAGAACCAATGCTCCTTCCCAAAGCCTCTGTTGCTTGGCCTTTTTCAATTAGGTCAAAAAGCCATTTGAGATACAAACATTCCCATCCACTGAGTGCACTCTCAGCCAGAACAGATAATCAAGTGTCTCTCCTCATGACTCTGGATGTTAAGGCAACCAGAATATGATTCCCTTGTAGTGCCCCAGGTAGAAGTATTTCTGAGGCCAAACAATCTCCCAACAAGGACAGGAACGGTTAGTGACAAGCAGAAAGTTCAAAGGCTGTGACTGTGCCTGAAGCAACAGTTTTGTCCTCTTCTGCCCCCACCTTGACTTTGAAACATTCTGTCAAGAATGATCAGCTTAAAGTTGAAAGCCATCCCTGTGCCAGCTGAGCCCCACAGTGATGAGGAGCAAGCCTAGAAGGCCTGGCCTACATCACTGATATGTGACCTTGGATGAACCTCGTCTCTAGTTGGCTCCGGTGGCCTATCTCTGAGGCCCTTTCCAGCTCTGATATTAAAATTGTGGCGTATTCTGCAGGACACTAACTGTAATGTGAGTCTTAAGAGTCTTCCTCTCAGCTTCACAGATGGGAGGTCAGTGGGATGTGGTCAGCTGATACCACAGGAGGCTCACCAACCCCAAGACTTGACACTCATGAGTGTGTAGCTTCTGAAAGCCAAGGAGAGGATAGATGACTGTGTTCTCCCGAGTCTCCAAGTCTCTGGTTCTGAAGGGCTTTAAGAGTCACCTTGTACTTGATATTCTGCCCATCCAGTCTTGTCCAGACATCCTGTTCCCAAATTTCATGGTGTGCTTATATCCCCAAGGGGGTGAGCAAAGCTGTACCCTCTGAGTTTCTGCTTCAGTAGCACAGAGATGAACCACCATAGTTAATTTCTAACATGTTCCAAACATAAGATAGAACATTCTTAAAGTATTCCCATGTATAGTTGCTACTGCTCTGAGAATGACAGCAAAAACCATTGCTTTACCACATGGTCCCCAGTGTCCATTCTTCCTGTCATCCTGGTGACCTGAAATGATACCTCACTCCTTTCGAGGCGGCTCCTTCTCCCTGGGCAGCTGTCCCTTCAAGGAACCCGAAACCTATCTCCATGTGTCTTTTCACCTGCTTAGACTCCACAGCAAGTCACAAAGCATGTGGGTGATGGCAGCGGCCTTTTGGCATCTGCTATTGTCAGGTACTTGGTTCAGCATTTCCCATGCGTGTTACCAACTCTCTACTCTTACGGGCGGAAATGTTCTCTCTACCTTACAAGGTCATTACAAAATAAAACAGAAGCTGTGGGATCACTTTGTGGTCTTGTACACTGATAAGAGTCTCGTTTCTATTTCTAAGCTTTAATATTTGTTAGCTAGAACTTCTGTTATACCTCAGAGCAGAGCGGAGGAACTGAAATTTGTTTTCTGAGTGTCGTGGGAGGCAAAGTCTGTGATCACGGTGTTGGCGAGTCAGGATTCTCCCCAGCCCTTCCCCTTGCTTTGCAGAGGGTCACCCTCTTGTGGTATCCTCACGATCGTCCCCCACTGTGTGGTGTCTGTGCCCCAGCCTCTTCTTTTTAGGACACTAGTCACCATGGATTAAAGGCACACATCTGACCTGACCTCATTTCAACCCCGTTACCTCTTTAATTCTTTTCCAAATAAAGTCATGTCTGAGTTACTAGGACCAGAACTTCCACTCATGAATTTAGAGGAAAGCTGGACCAATCATATAATCCAAACTTGGTTGATGAATAGCTGTGTGAGTACAGGGCAGGTGCTTAACCTTTCTGAGCCATCTTTTCTTCATTAAGGGCCAGAACATAACACTTCCAGGCACTATGAGAGGTTTAGAGTAGGGAAAAGATTGGGTTTGGAGAAGGAATATTACCAGGATGGACTCAGGTGAATCAGAGCAGGGGGGCCTCTGAAAGCTAGAAATAAAGGCTCTGACCCACACTCCTAAAGGGGGTTCACAGAGTCACTATGTGGAGTGATGTGTTCTAGAGTTTCATGGGATGTGTGTGGCAGTGGAGAGGAAAGGCAGGACTCCAGAGAAGACCCCAGAAGAGAAGCCCAGAGCTTGTAACTCCCTCACTCACCAGTTCACCCAGGAAGGTCTCCAGCCTGGGGCTACTGTCACCTGCTCTCTGAATTCTAGAACTTTCCAGAAAGGAAGCCTGTGGTGGGCTTTAGAAGTAAGCTACACACCTGTCCCTAGAGGGAATAAAGAGATCTTGATCTCAGTTGGAGTTGAACAGAATTTGTCATTACTCATTGTGTGATGACCTGTCGGCCATCCTTGAGCTGTCATCTGGAAAGCGTTTGCCCTTGTCACAATCCATCTATGATGGTGGTAACTACTGCAGACCCATTTCACAGATGCGAACACTGGGGTTCAGGGCCGAAGGCCACAGACCCAAGGACTTGAAGCAAGATCATTCCAGAGCAAGCACATATGTTTCATCTTTATGCCGTGCTCAATTGAAGTCCAGATGCAGAAAGCTACGAATGATGAGGGAAGATGCTTTCGGTGTGATTTGGGGGGCGGGGCAGGGGTGGGGAATAAACTGCAAAGCACTATCTCAATTATATAAATAGGTGTGGTGGGGTATGTGTGTACATGGTGTGTGGTGTGTGTGTTCATGTGTGTATGTGTAGTATGTATGTATGTATGTGTTACAGGAAATGTGTGGTGTGTGTGTATGCATATGTGTGTGTATGTGTGTGCCAGCATGTGAGCATGTACACACACTTGTGGGAATGGTACAATGCTGAGGGAAGAGGGAGAAAATCGTCAGTTGTTATTTTTGGATAGTGAGATTACCTTTTGATGATTTCCATTTTACCTAGAATAATGAATAATGGATATGGTTTTTTTTTAAGTGCAAAGTAAGGGATTCTAGGGAGACAAACTGAGAAAGAACCCCTGGCTCTCCCACTCCCAATATTCATGATGCCCAGCCCCCCGACAACTACCTAGCCCCTGGCTCCCTCCAAAGGATTCTGGGACTGATGGTGAGAGACAGGGATGAGGAAGCACACCTGATTGGGGATCTATTTTTGAAGGAGGCCTGCACTGCCATCCCCAGAGACAGATCACAATATTTCCCTGAATAACCACTGCTATTTTTAGAGGGCGCCGCTGAACTGCACCCCAGGAGTGGGGAAGGGAGCCTTAGGAGGCTTCTGAAGACCCTGCAGACCCAGAGCAGGCTCAGCTGCTCGTCACCCACTCTGTGTCCCTGATTCAGTGCAGCTCCTGGCATCCTGTGTGCCGTGAAAGCACAGGAGGCTGGGAAGCTGGCCCCATGATCACTGGCCCCTTTTGTGTGGTACCCTCCTTGCAGGCTGTTAGCTCTTAGACGATAGGAGAGGGTATAATTTAACATCCATCCCTCTGCCAGGGCAGGAAAGCAAGCAAGACAGGGACTGTTGTCTGAGTGCAAAGCCTCCAGGACATGTTCGTGAGAACTGTTGGTCACAGACAGTAATCAGCAGAGATCAGTGCTGGGTAGACTCATGGGTTCTCTAAGGACCCCTCCTCCAGCCACTGGCTTGGGAATCCTGGCAAGTCCAAGATGCAGACCCACTGTCAAGAGGCACTTGGCCTAAGAAAGCTCCAGTCTATTCCGGGCTGTTGTCCAGTTTGCTTCAAGAAGTCACCCATGCCCTGCCCAGCATGCACAGTGACTGCAGGTAACTAAGGACAGTGGTAAACCTGTACTGCTGCCTCCTGCGGATGAGGCAGGTACTGCATACACACTTCCTCTCCCTTGTTCTGAGTCGGGCACATTACTACTCCTGGTTTATGGATGTGGGACCTGAAACAACGTCTGGCAAAACCACTGGTGACAGTGAGTGTGCATAAGCTCCTTGCTATGTCCCACTTGCTCTTCCAAGTGGTTTTACATAAAGCTAATTAGTTTAATCAAATCTTCACCAAAGTCCTCATTAGCATCTCGGATTTAGAGACAGAGGTCAAGGAGGTTAAATTTATAGCCCAAGGCCACAGAACTCCTAAGTGTCTGAAGCAGTGTTTGAAACTGGCCTATCGAGGCCACAGCAGTCACATTCCTCACGGCTATTGCTGCCGCCACTGTGTTCTGTCTCTCATTACTAGTGTGTGGGGAAGATGGGATCCTGCCCACGGTCAGGGCTCTTCAGAGGCAACTCTTTCATCCTAGTCACCGTGTTTCTGGTGCCCAGAGTCAAGGTTGCTACTCAAGAAAGCTGCCAGCCTCTGCTGACCCACTGAGCCCATCTTATCACGTGATCTCCTAGCACCCCTCTCCCTGGCACTCAGAACAGAGGCTCCAGGAGCAAGATGGCACTGCTGACCTTGGCTACCTACCCTGCACACCGCTGCTCAGTGCTGGCATGGGAAGCCAAAGAACCAGGCTGCGAATACCAGGTCCTTTAGGAAGTGAAGCTGTGTTCAACGACAGGCCAAGTGCTTCCTACCTACTCCCCAGCTTACCCGGAGCAAGGCTGGGGGCCTCCCAGGAAACCCCCATTGTTTCAACTACCCATGCTCAACAGCATCACATGCTCAGAACTTCTCATGCCAGGCTGTTTAACAGAACCCAGAAGCTTTATGTGCTGGAGGGCACACACACACACACACACACACACACACACCACCACACACACATACCACACCCACAAACACCACATACACCACACACCCACAAACACCACATACACCACACACATACATAGACACACACGCAACACACATGTACACACACACACAAACACACCCACAAGCACCACATATACCACATATATACACACACACCACATACACCACACACACATACACACAAAAAAAAACCACATACACATACCACATACACCACATACACACACACATCACACACACACACACACACATACACACATACACACACACACACACACACACACACATCACACACACACACATACACAGGCACCAGACACGCCACAACCTGCATACCTATTGCCCCAGCCAGTGGACTCAGAATCTCTGGTTTGAGAATAGCTTCTATTTTCAGTTTCTGCAGCTTGGTCTTTGAGATGGTATTCTGAAGACCAAACCATCCAGAGAGAAAGAGCCCTTCTTAGAAAGAGAAATCCAGCCAGGTGTAGTAGTGCAAGCCTGTGATCCTAGGAGCACTGTAAGGTTGAGCTCCATGGGCAAATCCTGTCAAAAAGAAAGGGTGGGGGAAAGGGAGAGGGAGAAGGAAGAAAAGAGGAGGGAGGGGAAAGGAAGGGAGGAAGCCAGGCGAACATAGCCCAACCTTAGTCATTCCACTCACACGAGAGACCTCACTCTAGAGGCTCACAGAAACCTGTGCTCTATAACAGCCTCCATCATCACCGCTTAAAGACGAGCCACTGTTGCTATATGCTGAGTACGTGTTAGGACCTTTGCCCCAGCATGACCAGGGCCTCACCAGCTGGTGCCTCTGCCCTGTTCCAGAGGGGACCCAGGATAGAGTCATATGGTAGAGACTCGGGTCTCTATGAGGAATCCTGAGACTGTGGTCTGCAGTGAACTGAAGACATCTCCATTCCTTCTTCCCCGAGCCTGGCACAGGAGAGCAGGCTTCTGCCTTCATGACGAACACGACTCTGAGATAGAAAACTGGCCTGATTGGAAGCACTCAGTATTCTATGATAGGATTTAGGAGAAAGCCAGGATTTCCCCCATCGGGTCCCCCAGCAAAACAATGCATTTTAAATGTCTCCAAAATTGCTAAGCTATTTCACTGCTTTGCAGAGAAATAGCTTGGGGGATGCTATTGGCCCTTTATGCCTTGAACATCAAAACAAAATGCCACGTGGGGAAATGAAATCACGGGAGGTCAGGGAAGTGGGGAGGATTGCGTGGGAAGAGTTTGTGTGATGAGGAGGGAGAGTATCAAACCTGGGATTCTGAGAGGATCTGTAGGAGGCTGTGTAGCACCCTGCTCACGAACTTGGGCTCCGGTAGTCCTGGATCAAGACCTATCTGGGATTCACACACTCATGCTGGCAAAATGTTAGTGTTACCACTCGTGTGCAAGCCACCAGTGAGGGAAGTTTGACTCTACCCTCAGGGGTCCTGGGTCAATTGGTCTGGTGTTGGACCCTGAAGGGACATCCTGAGGGCTGTCCAAGTGATTCGAGAGAGACAACCCCCTGCTAGTCTCTCCCACCTCTTTCTGAGCCTGTTTCTTCCCCCATCGAATCGTGTTATCTGAGGAAAGAAGCCCAGAGTCTTCCAGGGAGCTGAGGCGATCTCTGTAAACTGTAATGAGGAAGTGGGAACAGGCCCAGCCTGTTTGCTGTCATACCTTTGCCTCTGAGAGCAGCCAATGCCAAGCTTGTTTTCTAGTTGGCACATGAAAAAAAAACCCACTGGGAAAAGGACCTGAAGTTGGGTTGGCATAGAGCACTGAGTGCTCAGAGCATGGTTTCTTTTGGCTGTAAAACCTATTTAAAAAAAAAAAAAACCTTCAAAAATCAAAATCCCTGATTAGAACCCAAGTGCATCTGTTAGACACACACTCCCACTTCCGCAGTTGTACCCCAGGAAGAAGCAGCACCTTCAATCCCGGGACAAAGGCTACTACCAGAGGCTTCCAGTGAAACTGTCTAGAAAGTTCTAGAAATGAAAGTTGGGCATGGTCTGGGCCAGGATTGTTGCAGCTGAGACACAAATCCCTAGGCTATAGAAAGAAGAAAGGGTCTTTCTGGCCTCTAAAATGTCCTGCTTGATGAATAGCCTGGAGTTGGGAGAAAAAAGCCTTAGAATAAGTTTGACTGTGGCCCTGTCAAGAAGAGATGTGTCACCTTGGAAACATCCTTGGGGAGCAATTCCCAACCTGCACCTGAGCTACCCCGGGTATGGCTGGCTTAACAATAATTACTTCTGACAGAACACCAGCCAGGACTGGCCAGAACCTGCTACTGCTTCCCATAACAGCTCTGGGTAGCAGAGTTAGGACTGAAGCCCAAGGGGCCACAGACCTAGCCTACACTTAGGCTGGGCTTGGAGTGCTTAGTGGGGTGCTTGTCAGAGGGGCTTGCTCATGTGATCTTCTCAGCAAGCCTGTGAAATGTGTGAGGAAGGATTCGCTGTCCTTTTCTTTTTCTCTTTCTTTCTTGAGACAGGGTGTCATGTAGCTCAGGCTGGCCTCAAAGTCACTTAAATAGCCATCAATGACCTTGAACTTTTTCTCCTCCTGTCTCCACCTCTGGAGTGCTGGGGTGGTGGGATCACAAGCGTGTGATCACACTCCTGCTTATGTGGTGCTGAGGATTTTCCACACAAGCCTTGGGCCAGCTGAGTTTCATCCCTAGAACTCACCGTCCCCAGTTTAAAGATGAGGTAAACATGCACAGAGACAAAAGATGATTTCCCCACTGTTGGAGCCAAAGAGTCTCGGGCTCAGATGGGTGCTCTTGGCCTTCAACCTGGGTCCATGCATACCCTTGTGCCTTGTATCCTTCTGACCTCCTGTCTTTCCTGATTGGCTACTCTCCCATCTTCAGACACCCCTCCTGAAGTCCACAGTGGTTGCCTGCTATGTCCCTATGGGGAGGTTGATGACACTTCAAGCTGAGTAAGTTTTCATTTTCCTCTCACCTAATTTCCTTGCAAAGTGGGTAGAGGAACATGTACCTCCCAGCCTCCTGAGAGATGGAGGCAACTGTCCCTGGCCCGTTGCCCCATACTGTCACTGCTCAGTCAATGCCAGATGCTATTGTGTGCCGAGGGACATTTTCAGGATCACATATGCTAATTATCAGAAGGTGCTCACAGAAGCCACTCCGCGCAACTCATTGTGGGAGGCAGAAGACCAAAGGAAACCAGGGCCACTCAGCAAGTCGAGAAAGGGCCAGCCAGTTCGGTCTCATGCTCCATAGCCACAAAATATGATGCCAGAAGACCTAGGCAGATGGGAAACACAAGTGCATAACTCTAAAAATGGTCTCCACTTTCAACCCAGGATCTAAGTGTTGCTGATGAGGCAGCGTGTAAGTTGGGAAAGGGCTTCAAAGTTCCCTCTCAGACCTCAGTTCCTGGCTATCCTTGCCATGTGGCTGCCTAGATCCCACAAACTGGAGAACCTTGTTCCTCAGAGGCTCAGATTTCAGATCTAGAAGATCTATCAGACCAGGATGAAGATAAGTTGTACCCAAGGTGATCAGGATTTTTTACTTAGGAGCTGAAACAAATGATGGCCATGAAGGGTGGTGGTGGTGCACACCTTTAATCCCAGGACTCAGGAGGCAGAGCAGAAGCAGGTGATCTCTGAGTTTGAGGCTTGCCTGGTCCCATAGAACAAGTTATAGGACACCCAGGACTATGCATACACGGAGAAACCTTGACTCGAAAAACAAAACAAAACAAAACAAAATGATGGCATGGATTGGAGAGATGGCTCAGTTGGTAAAGTACTTGCCCTGCAAGTATGAGGACCTAAGTTCGAGCCCCAGTTTTAGCAACAACAGCAAAAAGCCTGGTGTGGTGGCTCATGTTTCTAATCCTTGGACAGAGAAGGTGAAAAGGAGCAGATCTCCGGCATCACTGGCCAGCAGGCCTATTCTAATCAAATTAGAGCACCAGACAAAGGAGGGACTGTCTCTTTGTAAACAAAGGCATGACACCCAACGATAAAGACCAGATGTTGACTTCTGATCTCCACATATGCACACACAGGTGCTTGCAGACCCACATATACATGTATATCTGTATGTGTAGATACACGAGTACATACATCCACACACAAAAGTGATGATGCCATTAGTATGGTCATGGTAGCAGTGGTAGGTGGGAAATCTCCCCGTGTGTGGAGCCTTCCTTCTCTTTGCCAAGCTGGGATCTGGGGAGCATGGAGGAATAGACTGCTGTGTTGGGGATTCTCCTCAAGCTAGTCCTTGTACCTCCTGAAACATCCTCACCTAGCCTTGGCCATGCTGGGAATAATATAAGCAAGGAATGAGAAACCGTAGCTGGAGAAGGCTGTTACTCTTCTTCCTCTGGGGGGAAAATAACCATCTCCTCTGGATTATTCTCCAAAGCATCTTCTGCATGCCTGAGGTGCTTTGGTGTAAGCATGATATTCAAAATCTTTTTTAACTGTAATTATACCTTAAATTGCTTTGCAACACAGAAAAAAATGCCATATTCCTTGAACCACACTACCTATTCATGTTGGCTATTTACATTATTAAACATTTCCTCCCATGTGCATTCCACCACAGCCTGTGTTTCAGTTTGGAGGGGCTGCCTGTTTGGGGTCTTCAGGTTGTCTCCTACAGAGGTAGGGGACAATATTGCATACATTCTGACATGCACACACTGAAGCTGAAAATGGATAAGGAGCACCTACTCTTTGCCAGGCCTTGAAGATCTTTAGGAAAAATAAGTCTTACGTGTTGCTGTGGGAGAGGAAAAAGAAGTTGCTGTTGGCAAGACATGGGAACACACAGTGCACCCTTTATCTCATTGAAGTCTGTTGCAAACTCAGAAGCTAGCTGAGACTAAGGAGGGCAAGTCAGTGTCTGGGGCACTTTAACCAGCAGTCTACAAGAGGAAAGAATGAGAGCCTGTGCTTGGCTAGCTGGCTAATCTGGACATCTCCTCAAATACAACCAAGGCATCCTGCAAACAAGACAAACATGTAAATGCTGAGCTCATCCCCTGTGTAGCTGGAGCTGTGCAATATTTTTTTTCTCTCCCAAGCTACATAGAAGGAAGGGAGAAGAGTGTGGCCAATTCTGCTTAGACCGAAGGTTCCAGAAAGTTGCCCGGAGAGAGTGCCATTTTAATCAATAGATTGCTGTCTTCATCTTGCTGGGTGTGAGAAACCACCAGTAGAACAGGAGGTGACCATTGCCCCTCGGTCATTTCTTCTACCTATCAGTAGCCCAGAGGTCCCACAATGCTCTACAGCTTGAGCCCAGGCATGAGACCACAAGGCTAGCCCAACATGTGTCTTGACACTACAAAACCCATAGGACTAAACAGCTTCTGGCATTACACTTTCAGGCCTCTCCACTATTATTCATGCCAACTGTGGAGCCTGGTCAATATTAGCTTTGCTTTTCATTCAGATCAAAGCAAAATCCATTTTGCAAATATTTATCGGGGCCCTACAGCTTTTTACACAGGCGCCACTTACCCAGGGCATGAAAGGAGAGTTCAGACTGAATTTTGGACTTGAAGGGTTCTGTCTAGGAAAGAGAAGATAATCAAGTAATCTCATTGCAGGCGCCCGGTCAGGCCACCTCAGAGGTGCTATGGAAGGGAACCACAGGTTAATTTCTCCCTGTGTGATGAGCACCTACTTTATATCAGAATGGAGCCAAACCCTGGAAATTACTGAAGAGTGCAACCCAGACCATTCTGTAAAGAAACACAGTCCCAGCTAGAGGAACAGATGTGTAGACACAAAATTACAGTAAAATACCTGGCATAATGGTGAAGGTTACTACAATGAGGGCACAGGGAGGGGAGGAGACTAACTCAGTATGGAAAAAGAGAAGGGGCCTAATATTTACTAGTTCCCTACAAAATGCTGGAAATTTACAAGTATTACATCACTTCGTGAATTTCATCTTCTATGTAGATATGGCAAATAAGTTAATGCACTTAGAGTAACTTGCCCAAAATCACAAACGAAAATCTATGAAATGTGGAATTAATTGCATATTCTATTTCATAATATATACATATTCCAGATCACATGATATAGTGCTTTGAATGACTTGCTGAGCCTTTACACATATTTTCTATGTTCCCTGCAATTCAACAAGAGTGACATTCTACCTAGGAAACTATGCCAATCATATCGATTCTAATACCTGTGAATTTCATACTAAAAAAATCTTGTGAGCACTGAGAAATCTTCATAATTTTGGCAACATCCTTAAATACCTATTTGTGTTTTTAAATGTTTTAATTAGCATATTTTAATTATACATAATGATGGGCTTCATTATGACATTTTCATACATGTTGTAACATATTTGAACCACGTTTACCCATTACCCTCTCTTGTCCCCCACCACTCCCATTGATCCCCACCTCTTATGAACTAGTTGCCCTTGAACTTTCATTGGTGTGCACACACATTCGTGTGCTTGTGTGTGAGTGTGTGAGTGTGTATGTGTGTGTGTGTGCATTTTATTAGCTTAGCTCAGAGGATTAAATATTTATTTTCAATGTTCACAGCTAACATAACCTCAGTTGTCCTTGTATCTGGACCTCTAATGCCTTTCTGAGGTTTGGACTTGGGATTTGTACTGACCACATGCCATCCTCTTGCTCTAACTCTGCCTTGACTAGCCCTTTCTCTGCCATCCCTCCTGCGTCAGCCACTGTGTGCTCCTCCCTCCTCCCCATTCCTGGATCTTCCCCTTTCTCCTTTCTCTGAGTCTCTGTTCACTTCCCTTCTTCTCCTTCTCTCCTTTGTCTCCCTTTCTCCCTTAAAGTTCAGCTCTTCATTCTGTTTACCTGGGGAGAAGTTCCACAGCTTTCATGAGATTCTCAGACATCTAGGACTGTGTTCATGGATCTCTCAATTCCTGATCACCGGGGCATGTTTCTCTAACTCACTGTATCCAGTGAGATTTAATTGCACCTACAGTGGCTTGCTACTACTGAAAAAGGAAGCTCAAAGAAGCCTTCTGTAATGAGGACTCCCTTTTAGTAAATGAGACCTCAAGGATACGTGTGTGTCTTGGTGGTGTTAAATAGCAGTGCCCTGGAACCCAGTTCTCTGCAAATGAGTGAGATTGCAAATAGCTGCTATAAAGTACCATGGACAGGGTGACTCACATGGCAAACACTGATTTCCTTCCAGTTCTGGAGACTGGAAGTCTGTGGTCAGGGTGTCAGCAGTGAGAGCCCCTTCCAAGGCATCTCTCCTCGGCTAGACTATAGCTGTTATCATTGAGTGTCTTCACATACCCTTTGTCTGTGTGTCTGTTTCTCAGGCTCCTCCTCTCCCAGGGCCACATAGCATTCTGGATTAGGGCCCATTCACAAGATGGCACTTTTGCTGCATCATCTCCTTGAGGGCCCTGTGTCCAGTCAATTCTGAGATGCCAGTGGTTAGGGCTCCCACATAGAAATGTAGTGAAGGGGGACATTTGGCCCTTAACAAATTGTGCCTGCCTGAAGAGGTGACCCAGGAGGGGACCATGTACAAAGCCAATCAGTGGAAAAGTATTACATTTAGAACTTGGTCTTTATTCAAACCACTATTGACAGAAGGTTATTTAGGAAGCACTTTCTGACTGAGCGGACCCAGTATTAATTATTCAGGACCCATCTATGGGCCAAGCAGGAGTTGTGGACACTGCATTAGCAAGCAGCAAGCCCACGTGGCTACCTCGTCTCTCTCTGACAGACAGCAAGAAGCTCTGTTTTCTTTATACATGTAGCTATTCTTAGTCTTGCACTCTTTGCTCTCTGCCCAATAGAAGGGATTATTGTAACCGCTGTATCTCAAACCCCTCTTGTCGTCAAATAAATACACAGAGTTCAGGTCACTGTGTTGGAGTTGAAGGGCTGGGGGGCCATCTCAACTCCAAAGCTTATGAGCATATTAGAGTTGTGTGTGTGTGAAACTTGAACTTCCAGGGACAAAGATGAGAGGGGAGAATGGGAAGGGGTAGCAGCAATGAGACAGAGAAGACCCCCTTGCCTATTTTTAGGTTTTTATTAATAATGACATTTATTCTTTGACATTTCCATACATGTATACAATGTATCTTCATTATATCCACTGTGTACTTCCCCTCCCACTCCTGGAGACCATCTCTAGCACATCCCTCTCCCACCTCCATTCCTCTTCTTCTTAAATATATATAACTATATAATTATATATATATATATAACTTAAATATATATATACTACATGAATTTAGTTAGTACTGCCCACATGCATATGGGCATAAGATTATCCATTGAGCATGCGCAACCTACCAGTGGCCACATCAAGGAGAAAAAGGACTCCATCTTCCAGTAGCGATTAACTGCCAATAGCTCCTGAGCTAGAAGTGGGGCCTCCTTCATGCTAGGATACTGAGTGGCTTGATCTTGTGCTAGTCTCATGCAGGTAACCATGGGTGGATGAGTTTATGAGTGGGATGTCTATGTCACTTCCAGAAGACAGTATTTTATGGCACACTCTTCTCCATCCTCTTTTTTCTTACACTCTTTCCTTCCTCTCTTTCACTATATCCCCTTTGGCCAGTTATGGTTCTCTTTATAACTGCTGCTGTATATGAACGAGAAGCTTCTCTGACCAAGGCTGGAAGCAACACTAATCTATGGGTATACGCATACATATTTAGAAGGCAGTTTTACAACAACAGCTATAGGTTTCCCACTTAGTGCCTATGACCTCTCCAGCCATAATCTGTTGGCATTGTTTACTAAGCTTGAATGACTTCCTGTGGAGCAGGTCTCAGATCTAATTAGGAAGTAATTGGCTACACCCATAACAGTCATGCCATTATTTCATCAGCTGAAACATCTTCCATGGCAGATCAGAATCATATCACAGGGCCTACTGTTGAGTAAGGCCATTGATCTATTTTCTCCTCCAGCAGCATGGATAATGCCTTCTGGCAATATGAAAGCTGGCCAACACGAAAGAAGCTTCTAGGTCAGTTCCCACTGAATTTCTCTAAGTCTTAAGGCTGAAGTATGAAGTCTCTTCAGCAATAGGATCTTAAAGTCTAGGTAAGGTGGAAAACCAAGAGCAATGGCATTTGCCTATGTTGTTTTGGGAGGCGGGTCTCTGGAGCCTCCCTGACCAATAACTCATTAGAAGGTACCCCATATTTGCAAGGAAAGCTGTCTACACAAAAGGGTATACTACATGATACACAGTAGCTCCCAATGCCACTAAGATGAGTGAAGTGGATTTTTTTGTTTGTTTGCTTGCTTCTTTGTTTTTTGTTGGTTTGTTTATTTTTTAATTGAAGTTGATATTCTTATCTGTATTTTTTATTTTATTATTATTTTTCTTTTTTTTAAAATCTTTTTAATTTTCGAGACAGGGTTTCTCTGTGTAGCTTTGCACCTTTCCTGGATCTCGCTATGTAGAACAGGCTGGCCTCAAACTCACAAAGATCCACCCACCTCTGCCTCCCAAGCACTGGGATTAAAATCTTTATATTATTATTATTATTATTATTATTATTATTATTATTATTATTATTTAGTTTTCCTTTGGGGGGACCCTACAAAGGTGAGGCCAGCCAGATGCGGAGATACTGGGAGATGTCTAGGATTGGAGTAAATGATGTGAAATTCCCAAAGAATCAATTAAAAAAAATAGTTATACCCTTTATCCACCATTCCCCAGTCCCCAACACCCCAAGTCTGAGATAACCACTAGTCCACATTCTGACTTTCCAGACTGGCTTATGTTGAACATTTCTGGTGAATAAACTCATGCACTGAGTATTCTCCGTGTCTAGCACAGAGATGAGTAGCGGATCTTCTGGGAGCAGGAATGTCCACTCATGCAGGTTACCTCCTTTCAAGCTCCTTTACAGATGGTTTTGTTTGTATTTTAAATTAGTTTACAAGGTAGCGGGTTTCCACAAGACTCTTTCATATATCCTTAATTTTGGTGAACCCACCTCTACTGCCTCTTTTACCCTGTCCCCCGCACCATCCCTGCTTAAAGCTTTGACCCCCAATATTGACTTCCTCTAATTTCATGGCACATGTGTTCCATCACCCCCTCTCTAGTTAAATCACACACACACACACACACACACACACACACACACACACACACACACACCATGAGCCCTCTCTGCTTCATGACCTCTACAGACTTTCCAAGTTAAATATACAAATCTAAAAATCAGAAGTTAGGATCCACATATGAGAGAGAACCTGCGGTGTTTGCCTTCCTGAGCCCAGATTTGTCTCACTTAGTAAAATATTTTTGCAGTTCCATTCATTTTACTACAAATTTTTAAATTTTATTTTTTCTTTAGTGCTGAATGAATTCCATTGTGTCTGTGTACTACAAGTCCATATAGCCTCCACTGTAGTACCTGGTCTGAACAATTGCTTGGTGAATAGATTTAATTATTATTAAAGATTTTGCAAGTGGCTTTGTGTTGAGAACAGGGCTTTTTTAACTTTTGTACTCACAGCTCCTATTTGCCAAAGAAAATTTATGTGACCGTAGGTCTACGAGTATATCAAATAGGTATGCAAATCAAACAAATTGATAATGAAATATACATAAATTTATTTTAAAACAATGCTTTGGTATATATAATTTTACCATTTATTAAAGATGAAAAGAAATCTGCATGCCAATGAGATGAATGTGCCTATTTGTTTTATATAAACAACCAAATCTTACCTAAATATTTGTTACTGCAGGATGTGAAGCATTGAGCTGTAATTTGATTTTATAATTGCCATTGGTGATAATGCTACTTCACATAACTATATTGCACAAAATTTTAAAAAGGGTTGGGAATCTTGTCTTGATCCCAAGCCAAAATTCATTGAATAATTTTTTTATGAAACTCAAGCTAGCAACTGAAAGAGCAATTCCTTTTACGCTTACTCGTTTTATGTGTAGGAATGTTTTGCCTTCATGTATGTATGTGTGTTACCATAAGCAGTGTGACACAATGCAGGTCAGTACTTCTACAAACACCTTGGATTCATCATGTACTTAATTGATATTGAATCAATTTTTGCTGTTGTTACCTATCTAAATAACTTTAATGATTGCCAACTTTTCCATGACATTCTCATTCCATTGTGTATGCCAAGGGGTGGCAGCCCACAGTTTAAGAAGCTGATATGTAGACTACATTCTCAGGAGCAGCAAGACTGTCGGTCCCTGCCTCCCTGCTTTGGCCAGGGTAATCTCTACTCTGAGCCACAACCACCACCCTAAACACTGAAGTTATCACTAGCTTTGCCAGCAGCAGCTAGCATGAGGCTTGTTGCGATGGTATTACTCACGCAGTACATGAGGGAATTCTTAAAGGCAATGCAGTATAAAAGAAAGAAAATAGATCTTGCAGTTAGAACTAATTCAAACCTCAGCTTTGCCTCTTACCTTGGACACATGACCCGTATCTAACAGTCTCTGGGTTTTTGTCTTTGAAATTGAGAATTGAGTTGTTGTTGTTTTTTAATTGCTTGCCAAGATGATGGGGACAATAAATTCAACTCTTCTGCAGGCAGAATATACAAGATTGAGTCACATAAGACACTCAGCCCTGCTGTCGTCATTACTGCCATTCTGGTAGTTACCTCATCTGCAGATGTTAGAGGGACTATAACTGGAGGAATTCTGAAAAGGGGGAGATACTGGGTGGAATCACGCTTCTTGCTGTCTAGGCCAGTGCTCTGTTATTATATTTTTTTTCTAAAGAGTGCTAGAGTTTATGACTCCATCAAAATGACAATATTGTGGACAGGGATAAACAAATGCCCCCAAACCTTGGGCAACATCATATCTACCTTTGCTTTTACGTTGTCCATGCCTCTGAAAATCGGTCAGCAGAAAGCCAACATTCACAGTAAATAGGATCCCTGTGGAAAATTCCAGAGTGGTACATTTACAACAGCTAATGACCCAATGCTAACATCTTTACCACCCACCACCCATGGACTACAATAGTCTTCACTTTGGGCCTTATAGACCCTATAGGCTTGGACAAACTTGCATACAATATCCTGTATCCACCATGGAGGACTCAAACAATGCTCTGCCCACTAGACCTTCTTCCTCTTCCCCCTGGCAAGGTCACATGATGGGAATCCTAGAACAGCTAGGCTTTTTGGATCAGGTGCTTTCTTTTAGCAATATTCATTTCCATTCTCCCATGCTTTTCCATGGCTTGATGGCTCATTTCATTGTTTGGATATACTCGTGTTTATTGGTCTATTCTCTTCATTACAGACACCTACGTCAGTGCCAAGTTTTGGCAGATGCTAATGAACCTGCTGTAGACCTTCACATGAAGGATTTTGTGTGAACAGGATTTGTCCACTCATTTGGTTAAGTACCAAGATGTATAGTTGCTAGTATGGACAATAAGAATGTGTCTAGCTTCAGAAAAAAAAAAAAAAAAAAAAAAAAAAAACTACAGCATAGTCTTCCAGGGTGGTCATCCCAACTTATCCATCAACAATGAATAAGAAGTCCTGTTATTACACATCCCTACCTGCACTGACCTTGCCAGTGACTTGGATTTTAGAGGTCCTAAAAGGTTCTAGTGGTTTCTGAAAGTTGTCTGAATTTAAAGTTCCCTACTGCTGTATGTTGTTAAACATGTTTTTATATGGTTAATTATATTTGAGTAGCTACTTCAGCTGAAATCTTTGTTCAGGTCTTTTTGTTATTCAAGTCTCTTATCTACTTTGTAATCAGGTGTCAACTTTATTATTGTCAAATTTTAGTTCTTTGTATGTTTTGCATAAAAATCCTTTATCTCATGGCTTCTTTCAGATATTTCCTTTCCCATCTGTGGCTTTTTGCCTCATTAAAAAAATAATCCTTCACAGATAAGATTTATTTTAGAAGAATCTAGCATATTGATTCTTTCTTGCATGGATTGCGACTTTGATGTTGTGTCCAAAAAGTTGTCACCAAACCCAGATTCTTCTAGGTTTTCTCTCATATTGTTTTCTAAAAATTATGTGGTTTTGAATTTTATATTTAGGCCCATGACCATTGTGTGTTACTTATTTTGAAGGATGAAAAGTCTGTGCTTAAATTTTTTGCACATGGTTGTCCAGTTGCTCTTAAACCTTTTACTAAAATCACTATTTGCTCCCTTTCTGTCACTGTGACAAAAACCATGACCAAAAGCAACTCAAAGAAGGCTTTATTTCATCTTAAACTTCCAGGTCACAGCCCATCATTAATGGAACTTGGGGCAGGACCCATAGAAGAACAGAACACTCCAGCTCACTTATAGGCTCATGCATAACTACATTTCTCTTGTAGCCCAGATCTACCTGCCTAGGGATGGTGCTGCCCACAGTGGACTGAGCCCTCCTACATTGATTAATAATCAAAATAATCTCCCACAGACATGCTCATTGGCCATTCAGATCTAAGCAGTTCCTTACTCAATCGAGTCTTCTTCAGGTTGACAGTTAAAGCTAACTGGGACACCATCTTTGATCTATTTTCTTTTTGCTCCTTTCTGAAAACCACAGGTGCCTATCTTTGGGTGAGTCCTGGGCTCTTAATGCTATTGATGCATTTGTCTATTTTGTTGCCAGTACCACAGTCCCTTGGTTATTGTAACTTTGTAGTAAGTCTTGAAGTTCTTAAATGTTGGTTCCTCTGGATTTTTACCTTTTCATATAAACCACCAATCAATTTGTTATTATCCGTCAAATAACTTGCTGAGACATGGTTGACATGGAGCTCAACCTACAGGTAAAGCTGAGAAAACATCTTTGAAACATCAAGTCTTCCCTTTTAAAAACATGGAATCATCTCCCCATCATTTAGTTCTTCTTTGATTTCTTTCATCAAACTTCTGTCTGTATGTTATTGTTGTATGTAATTGGAAATGCATGCAATAATTCACACAGTTATATGTAATTTGTTCTATTGACACAAATATCCATGGGAATATCCATTTAACTTTCACGTCCCCCCTGTTCATTGCTGGTGTACAGGAAAGCATGTCTTCATAGACGAACCTTGTGTCTTGCAACTTTGCTATTCATTTGCTTGTTAGTTCCAGGTGGTTTGTATTAGCGTGGCTAGTCCATTCAGATCTCTGCTTAGATAAGCATGTATCCTGTGATCAAACAGCTGTATTGTTTCCTTTCCAGTCTGTGTACACGTTGCTTCTATTTCATGACCTGTTGTGTTATCCAAGGTTTCCAGTACAATATTGAAAGCTGTGGTCAGAGGAACACTCTTGCCTGGATCCTGGCAGAGGAGCCCTCTCATTGTGAACAGTAATGTTACCTGTGAGCCTTTGCAGAGATCCTTTATCAAAGGGAAGACATTCCCTTCCATTTTCAGTTGATCATGATGTTCTTCTCACAAATGCATATCGAATTTTGTCCAGTTCTTTCTCTGAATCTGTATATGTGATTATGGGATAGTTAACCTGTTAATGTGATGGATTAGGTAATTGATTTTTAAATGTTGAACCAGCCTTATAGCTGGAGGGAACCCCATGCAGTTATGATCTATAATTATCTTTGTGTATTACTCAGCTTGACTTGCTAATATGATAATGTTTTTTATCTGTGCTCATGAGAGATATTGGTCTACAGTTTTCTTGTAACGTCTTTGTTAGTTTTGGTGTTGAGGTAACTTTGGTCTTACTGAATGAGTTGGGAAGTTGTGGGTGGGATTGGACCCCCTTGATTGTTACCTAGAGCCCCATGGGATACTGGGCAGACCTGCCTTTCAGGCTGAGATGGGAACCTTTAGAAGGTTTTAGGCAAAGAAGTAAATCATAGGAGAGGGACAAACAGAGGAGACAAAGAAACATGAAGGTGGTTGGCCTTAGCAAAATAAGAAATGGTGCTGCCATAGGTGATGAAGAGGAGGGAGAGTCAGAGAGCAGTTATGTATGGGTTGAGTTGAGGCAGACACTGCTGGTTTTGGGGGACGCTTGAATTTAGTGTTAGGTGGAGAAGGCTAGAGGGTATTTATATATGACTACTTTCTAGGAGTCACATATAAATAGAGAATATAAATAATTGTGTCGCTAAAGTCCTCCCTGGGGAGGGGAGTGTGAGACAAAACAGGGTGTGTGTGTGTGTGTGTGTGTGTGTGTGTGTGTGTGTGTGTGTGTGTAAAAAAGAGTGCCCCCACACTCCTTGGGAAGTCTCTAGCTTGTTTCTCTGTCCTCTGTTTCTCTCATGTGCTCCATCCAATCCACCATCATTAATATCAAACTACACTAAGGATCAGAACACAAGCTTTTACCTTCTCTGTCTGTCTCTTTGTTATCTTCCACCTGCATGGTTCCATCAACACTGATATCTTCTTCAGGCTCTTCCTGCTTCCTTCTTGCTCCTCTCTAGTCTGTTCCTATGTTTCAATATTCCACTTAAAGCCTTCTAAAGGTTCCAATCACCAAGTGAAAGCCAAAATCTGCCCAGCATCCTATCAGGCTCCACAGAAGGATTCCAGAGGGTCCTACCCTGGTGCCGGGGACTATTCTTCTTCCTCTGCTCTCTGTATCCCAGTTCTGCTGCACCAGCCTCCTCACCACCCCTCCAACATACCCATCTCTCTCGCCACATACCTTTGTGCCTGCTGGAATCCAGAAGTCACCTGCAAACCTGTCCTGGTTGCTGCCCACTTCCTCACCTTTTCTGATCTCACTGTAGAACAGAACTCGACTGTCACTCCCCCTCCTTCTGCTCTGCTTTCCTCTGTAGCAGTCACTGTCACCTCATGTGCCATAGATTTGTTCTCCGAGTTCTGCTTTAGACCCGAGGCACTGACAGTTCCATGCTTGAGCCTGGCCCTAGGCCGACACATTCAGATGCTCAAAGGACTGTTTATATGAGAAGAGAAAAGAAATGAAGTGATGAGCAGCGAGTAGAACTCAGCATCCACCTGCAGGATGAAGGGTGTCCCAGGTCTATAGCCACTAAAACTGGAGTGGAACTGCAAGCCCCCAGCCTTCCTTTGCCAGGAAAGCACTCGTGTGACATGATTGTATTCTGAGCATTTATAGAACTCTCACTTGAAACTTAGTCACGCCACTTGTTTAGACGTGTTTTAAAGGTTCATTCAAAGCAGCCATCCTATGTCAGGGAGGACTCTGGAAGACCTGGCACAGAAGAGTCAGAATGTTCCATCTACAAGTTATGAAGAAGAGGCTGGCAGGGAAGAGTCAGTCAGAAGAAAGGGCAGGACCACAGCTGAGAATCCAGCTAGAAAGCCATAGGAGGGTGATGATGATAGTGTGAACTTCTCAGGGAACCTAAAGGGACCAAGCAAATTCTCTTCTCTCCTCCATCCTGGTTTCTGGATGCCCAGCAGCATTGCCCTTATCTTTGTACTTTTCCTCCCTGAATGAATAAAATCCACATGTGGTGCTTACACATCCTAACTCTGCACTACTGTTACTGAGGAGGTAGGATGCAGTACACCTCACTCACTACTATGGCTACATGCGTAGAAGCTAATCTTCATAAACGTAGATGTTGATGCAGTTCCATGTTAGCTAATTGCCTTCCCTGGGTTTTCTGGAAGCAGAGGCAGGGAGAAAATTAAGGAGTAAATAATTAGGTTCCTCATAATTAAGAGTACTATTGAGAAAGATGTCTCTTGAATCTTTTTGTTTTAATAGGTTTTTTAATATGTCTGACTTAGAAAGAGTCTCTGAGAAAATGTTGCTGATTGACAGCTTATCTAGGTATTAATAACATGTCATTGAATCTTCTAGGAATACATTACATGTTCAGGGGAGAGCATACCTGAAAAAGACTGTTGGAATACTGGCAACAGTCTCAGATTGGGACACATGTCTGTCTTGTGGAAAGGCAGTGAGTGGGTCCTGCACAGAACTGGAGTTGGTAGTATCCAAAAGGCAATGGACCTGCGGGGTCCAATGGTCTGAGTATCAAGGGTTTGAAATGCCAGCCTCCTCCAGGGAGACCAGAAACCATTTGTTAAATATTTAGCTTTATAGGCTGTGTGTTCAGTAAAATCAGAGGCTGCTAATAAGTAGTTCCTGGATAACATGTCTCTAAAATTATGCCAGGTGATTTTGGAAACTACGTGTTATTGTGATATTTTCTCACTAGTAAAACTATTTATTCTTGAAGTCTCAGAAACTATGGATAAGCAAATGGGAGGAAATGAGCCACATTAAAGGAAGCATTGCTGATGTGTAGGCAAGTACACTCGACTAAACAAAAAAGTGTAGGCGAATTAAATTTAGGAGAGTTTATTAGCGCAAACCGCACCTCTGTGGGCCAGGGAACACTCAGAATCCCTGCCTGGCAGCCTGAATAAAACAGCGGGATTTGGAAGGCCTGAAACAAAAGCAACATCCAGGGATTACCTTCCTGGCTTCAGCCAGGCATCTGCCTGTAGGGGGCGTTGGTGCAGTGAGCTGAACCCAGCTGTCTATGACTGCTTGAACCTTGACTCTTCTTACTCTTCCAAGCTGAGTTTCAGTTTGTAATGAAGAGCAGTCAGAATCATGTTGCAGTTTGTATGTACAGATTCAAAGGACAGGAACACCCTCAGTCTAATAGCTTCTGCTCCTTGAACATGTTCACCCATTCTTTAAAGTTTTGTGACCTTCCTTTTCATTGAACAACATGTGTATCTTTCCACGTCATATATTTGCCTGCAGAATAAATCCTTTTGTGTGGTTGCATAGTATTCCGTAACAGGGAAGGTAGAAGTTTATTCCCATTCCCTTCCTGTTTCCCACTGTTTCGGTGTGCTGCTCGAGATGGGCCAAGTGCTAGTCTGGCACTCCAGTAGGTGATACTCAAACAGTACAAGTTATTCAGTATTTTAATATCCCTATAAACTTCTTTGTGTAAGCCTGAGGATTATTAGAATATCTGAATTATAGGAATTTAACATTTTTTTCTGGATATTTTTGACAAATTGACCTCTAGAAAATGAAGTGGGTTTTGTTTTGGTTTGGTTTGGTTTTGGTTTTTGGGGTTTTAGTTTTTTTTGTTTGTTTGTCTTTGTTTTTGTTTTTATTTTTGCCTTATAAACAATAATAAACTGTTACTACTGCCATTCCTGGCAGCCCCTCTTCAATAATCCTTTGCTTTTTTTTAAATTTTCATTTCTTTCTTTTTTCTTTTTTCTTTTTACCTTTTATTGAAAATTGATTCTTTCCTCATATAATACATCCTGGGTCTTCAATTTGATTCCATTATTCAATGTGTCTGTTTTGTGCCAATACCTTGCTGTTTTTATTACTATAGCTCTGTAGTACAGCTTGAAATCAGGAATGGTGAGACCTCCAGAAGTTCTTTTATTATTCAGGACTGTGTTAACTATCCTGGTTTTCTGTGTGTGTGTGTGTGTGTGTGTGTGTGTGTGTGTGTGTGTGTTTCCATATGAAGCTGAGAATTGTCTCTTCAAGATCTGTGAAGAGTTGTGTTGGAATTTCAATGGGGATTGTATTGACTCTATAGATTGTTTCTCATAGGATGGTAATTTTTACTATGTTAATCCTACAGATTAGTAAGCATGGGAGGTATTTCTGATATCTTCTTCTATTTATTTCAATGACTTGAAGTTTTTATCATACAAGTCTTTTGCTTGCTTATTTAGAGTTACCCAAGATATTTAACATTTTTTGTGGCTATTGTGAGGGGTATTGTTTCCCTGATTTCTTTCTCAGTGCATTTGCCCTTTGTATATAGGAGGTATATATATATCATTAGTTTTTGTGAGTTAATGTTGTATCCAGCTACTTTGCTAAAAGTGTTTATCAGCTGTAGGAATTTCCTGTGGAAAATTTTGGGTTACTTACGTATATTATCCTATCATCTACAAATAAAGATACTTTGACTTCTTCCTTTCCAGACTATACACCTCGATCTCCTTTAGTTGCCTTATTGTTCTAGCTAAGACTTCAAGTACTATTGAATAGGTATGGAGAGAGTGGACAGCCTTGTCTTTTTCCTGTTTTTAGTGGAATTGCTTTGAGTTGCTCTCCATTTAATTTCATGTTGGCTAAAGGCTTGCTGAAAACTGCCTTTATTATGTCTAGATATATCCCTTCTATCCCCATTCCCTCCAGGTCTTTCATCATGAATGGGGTGTTAGATTTCCTCAAAGGCCTTTAGAAAATGAGTACTAATTAATGGATTAATTGATTAATTAATTAACATCAGATTGGACAGTCCATAAGATTGTTCTGTGCTCAAATTTTCTGGGGTATTTATTCAAGACTCCCCTATTTGCACCCCAAAATAGAGTCTTGTGAAATGCATGCAGACCCTGACTTCATTATACAGCCAAGGATGATGGTGAACTACCTACTTCTACCTCCCAGGTACAGGGATCATAGGCATATGCTACTATGCCCAGTTTTACGTAGTGCTGTATCATAGTCAGCCAGGGCTTCATGTGTGATAAGAAAGCACTCTACCAGTTGAGCTATACCTCGAGCCCTGTTAAAATCATTTCATGGGGAAGTGTTTTTAAAAAAGAGAGAAAGTGATCCATTTGAAGTCAAAGGAAGACGGACACGAATGTAACTATTGACATGGAGCTGTCCTGTATTGATAAGGTCCTGGCAAGAAACCAGTGCACATCACATGAGGTCCTGAGGCAGGGGAGGGGAGAGATGATTTAAAAACCATGGGTAGAAGTAAGGACAGCCGCTAAAGTTGGTGACACATCCCATGACTGACAACAGCTGAGGCCCAATGGACAAGGAAGAGAGAAAGTAGTGGCCCCAGGAGACAGCTGTATCTGCAGTTAAGACTCAGCCAAGGGATCTGTGCCCTCCTACATATGTACTCAGCCCCTGCTAATCAACAGCCCAGAGAGTCGTCATCCAGAGAATAAATACCCCAGCATCAGTCTCCCAACTAGCTGAGACCTCCTACCAGTGCTTCCTACTGGCGGGATCCAACTACAAGCCAAAAGGAGACCCTCTAACCTCTGTATAGTTGGTACACAGATTCCCATACACAGAGCAGTCTGGAAAGGAACAGAAAGGAGAAGCACAGGGCCTCAGCTTGAGCTGAGAGCATGGGCAGCTTCGTCTTTGCTGCTGATGTTTTACAGAGTCGGAAGGATGAAGGGAGGATAGAGCAAAGAAAGAGAACAACAGATTCTGACACTGCCCTTATTGCTATAGGACTGTATGAGAAAGTAGTATGTGTCAATATGCCCTTCTGGGGAGTGTCCTAAATTAGGCTTCCTTTTTGTCCCCTCTTGCAAGCCATGCTCACTGTCTGAAGGGTTGCTGTTATTGTTGTTGTTTTGTTTTGCAATACCTGGGCCAAGAGCAAAGGGAGGATTAAATGATTGGAGCAGGGAGCCTGGTTTGTCTTATGTAACTCACATCCTCATGAGAGCTCCGTTTGCTTTTATTTTAAGAAGTGCCATTTATGAACCCTCCGGGGGGTTAAAGAGCATAGGAGATGGGCTTTTGATTCGATGTCAATAGGAAAATCGCTTAGCTCCTGGGATAAATGATGCTTCTGTTTGGGCTTTCTGTTTTTCAAAGGGGCCATCTGTTTTCATAAACAGAAGTGTGCCTCTCTAGCCACGTTTCCCTTCATAACCCTCTGTCTCTTTGCACAAATGACAGTATTCCCTTCGTGATTCATTCCTGGAGACATTCTTCTGAGCTAAACACGGCTGCTAAATCTGCGCTTGAGTTTTCACCGAGACCCACGTGATTGCCACTCAGGCAGCAACTGTGGTTGGATGGCAGCTTTCCTATCTCCAGAGCCAGGGCAGCACACTCGGGTTGCCAGTGGCTCTGCGTCAGGCTTGAAGCACAGGCTTCTCCTATTCCTGGGAATATCTGAAGTCTTTGAAGGAGTCCAATAAGTGATATTCCTCTCTTCACCCGAATTTGGATACACTGAGTGAGAAGAATAGAGTGGCAGATGGAAGCCAAGATGCCACGTTGATTGCCAAGGATGAATAACTTAGTTTAGTCTGAGTGCCAAATAGACTTGGTAATTGGATTCAGAGTTAGGCAGACTGACCCATCTGGTCATGGGCAGTGGTGGGTGGGGCAGAGGAAGAGCCGGCTCCTTGGAACAGGCAGAAGTATGGTGCCAACTGCGAGGGCTTAGAAGACGGTGGTGCTCAAAGGAGTCAAGTGTATTCATGGTTTACTGCTACAGTGACCCGTTGTACTGCCTATGGCTGAAAGACAGAGACACCCACGGGCCTCCTTCTCATGGAAAATGCCATTAGAAACGAGGGATAGACGTGGTGGCTATAATCTCAGGATTTGGAAAGCTGAAGAACAGGGCCATACGTTTTAGGCCAGCCTGGGCTAGGAAGTGAGAATTTGCCTCAAATAAACAAGCAAAGAAAAAAAAAATGTCAAAAACAAAGGTTGAGGATTCAGCTCAATGGTAACTCACTTGCCCAGAGGCATAAAGCCAATGTCCTGGGTTCTATCCCCAATTGCATGAGTGAATGTGTGCATACACACACAAACACACAAACACACACACACACAACAACAACAACAACAACAAACTTCTCAACATTAGGAATTATGATTTCTCCTAATAGAGATGTGGGTAGCTTGGAAGCTAGAGGCTAGCCTTGCATGGCATATGCTCAATATACCTACATTTTGTGCGTGCATTTATGTAATGTACATTAATTACACAAACATGTAAGAACAAGATAAAAGGATGGCCCTTAATTCTCAACACAATAGAAAGCTGCTAGAAGATTCTGGCCAAGTATGATCATACTTGTGCTTTTATAGAAGTACTCTCTTTTGTCCCCTCCTGTCTTTTCCCTGTTCCTCCATTCTCTTCTCCTTTTACCCTCTTTTCTCTCCTCCCCTCCATAGAAGAAAAGCAAGTCTCTGAGTGGGGTGATGGAGCCAAAGATTCATGCTACTGAGCATAGAGGCAGCAATGCCCAGGGGTGGAGTGGAGTCAGGGGAATGACGCGGATGGACACATGGGGATGGAATGTGCAGGTTGAGTGGGAAGATGGGCTACTGGGTTAGGAGCAGTGAGAGAGTGAGAAGACGTGTGAGGTGTTCCTATCAGAGTGACTGGATAAACAGAGATCCATGGAGGGGCAGGCTGGGAACCTGGTTGAATCATCAGCTGAATGCATAGAAGATACAGTCCATGGTGTCTCTTTGGAAGCTGCAGTGGGCTACACTTGCATCTTTGTTTGCCAGTGGCAGGCCTGGCTCACACCTTCTGACTCTGGAATATCACAAGAATGGAGTGCTTCAGGTTCTCCTCTTTAGTTTCATTTCCATTGCTGTGCTAAAACATCCTGACAGAAAAGCAACTCGGGGAAGAGAGTGTGTAGCTTACCACTCCACATTAAAGTCCACTATTAAGGGGAAATCAAGGCAGGAACTTAAAGGGGCATTGCAAAGAGCTTCTACAGTTGGGAGCAGAAGAAAAAAAAAACTAATGCAGCCGTGTTGCCTTCCTGCTTACTCCTCAGCCAGCTTTCCATAGTCTTAGACAGTCCAGAGCCCAGCCCATAAAATGGTGCCTCCTACATTCAGGGTGGGTCTTTCTACATCACTTGGCAGTCAAGACAACCCCTCACAGACATGTCTGTCCATCGTCCAAACTGATGTAAATAGATCCTCAACTCCCTTCCCAACTAGTTCTAGGTTGTAGCAAACTGACATTTAAAACTAACCATCACACTCTCCAAAGGACTTTCTCTGTGTGATGAAGTCACTGTCATTTACAGAGAATAGTGAGCTTGCTACAGGGTTATTGAAAATGTTATTTCCTGTGTGACAAACACTAGGTAAGTATGAAGCACCCCTCAGTGTTAGCCAGGCTGATGACATCCTCAAAAGCTGAGTATTCTCCATTCGCTAACTTCTCAGATTCTTTTAGGGCACATTCTCCTGCTTTCTGATTCACCATCCATGCCATGTGGCTCCTACCCTGGGATGGAACTCAGGTTCCCGTGCCATCCTCCCCTCCTCCTTCTCCTCTTCCTCCCCCAATTGTTTCTGAAACATGCTACTTAATCAGCCTGTAGATTCGCCACCATTTAACAATACCTCATGGTTGATCTTTTGACCAAGGGCTTCAGGTAGGCACTCACTGTTTACTTCCTACTCCACAGCCTCTTCATGGCTAGGACTTCCTCCAGCCTTGGAAGAAAATCTTCACTTGTCCCAGCTCCTAAAATAATCTGTGAAAATGGAAAGAACCACTTTCCTGCCAGCCTCCCTCCTTGAGAATGTCTAAATATACAGTTGTGCCCACGGAGGCTATAGCATTTCACACAAATGGCATCGTTTTGTGTGTCTGCTGGCCAGTGCGTGCTGGGATTTGGAGGGTATTTGTAGATTGCCATGTTCGAGCCTCAGTTCAGCCTCCACCTTGCTAACAAGAACATTGCCCTATCCTGAGCGTTCATTTTCTTACCTCTGATTACCTCTGCTTTGACACATGCATCCATTAGGGAAAAGGAAGAAGAGCTTCATGGGCCTGAGCCTGGTGGCACCATTGAGCCAGTAAAAGGTCCAAGCCTTTTACTTCCCATGTCAGATTGAAACTCACTCGAGCCTTTGCACAGATCAGTGCAAGTCCCTGTGGTTTTCTTGTGATCCCCTTCCTGATTCCTCCTCCAACTGAGGAAATTTGCACTGCCCTTCTGACCTTAAACCGTAGAAAGGTGTCTCATACTCTTCCTCTATCATCTTGCCAGCATAGGACTGCACAGCAAGGCACCACAAGGTGGTAATTTTGACTACACACAGTAACCATCTGGAGGCTGGGAGACTCAGTTGATGTCACGGGCTGCAAGACGCATCTGCTCCTCCTCTTCCATAGCCTCTGCTAGTCGCTGTCAGCCTTTGCACTCCTAGACCAGTAGATGTGATGCATCACCTGGTCCCTGCCTTCCTTTCTCAAGATGCTCCCCAGGACTCACCTCCTGGGTCAAATTTCCATTGACTTGTTCCAGGCCCAGGCTACTTAGATTTGACCTCATCCTCAATTAATGAACTGCCTCCACAATGACCCCGTTTCCAGATAAGATCACATGACTGAGGTGCCAGGAGTTGGAATGTCAGCATAGGAACTTTGAGGAGGTGTAACTGAACCTCCTGAAAGTGAAAAAGCCCAGGATAGTCTGAGCTACTACTGCAGCTGACTCATCTTGCTTCTCAGACAGGTAGTGATCTGCCCAGCATCCGAATCCTGAGGTAATGAAGTCTTACTGCCCAGCTTCCTGAGACTGGATGACACTTGAGAGAAGAGGGGTCTTCCTGGTGCTCTGTTTGTTCTTTGTTCCCCATCAGACTCTTGAGACCACCAGCGCCCCCCCCTCCCCCGCCACCACCAATATTCTACCCAAATTCTGAAGCTGTCTCTATCCCAAATGTATTCATAACAACCAGACAGGAAAGGGCTCATAAGAACACAATCAAACCAAATCACTTAGGGGCAATGATGCCCAGATAGAAAGACAAAGTTCAGTATGATGCTTCCTTGGAATGGGAGAAAACTTGTACTTCTTCCAAGAGAATCTGCCAAGGTCCCAAAATGACTAGAGAAACTCATTGCTTTAGGAGCAGAAAAAGAACAGAAACTGGGGCTGGGAGAGTGAATCAGTAAGTGAGAATGCTTACTATGCAAGAGTAAAGAACCAAATTCAGATCCTCAGCATCCATGCCAAAAGCCAGGCATGGATGCACATGCCCCAACCTCTCCCTGCATTGGTGACTGGAGACCTTAGAATCCTGGGAACTGGCTGGCCGTTCAGCTTAGCTGAAACAGTGAGCTTCCTGCTCAGTGAGAGATCCTGTCTCTAGGCAGTAATGCAGAGGGTGTAGAGAAAGATGCCCAATACCTTCCTTTGGTATCTGCAGACAGAACACAAGCTATTATGCCTACCAACTCAGATGCATGCATGCAGCAGCAGCAGCAACAACACCACACACACACACACACACACACACACACACACACACACACACACACACACATGTACAGTCCTATGTTGGTTCTATTGTCACTATGATCAAATACCTGATGGAAACAACTGAAGGGAAGACAGAGTTGTTTTGCTAGGTCTCAGGGGTTCTGAGCCATGATGTCAGGGAGAGCATAGTGAAGCAGCTCACACCATAGCAGACAGGAAACACAGATGAGCCACCATAGGAAAGGGCCAGGGCCATAGCAAGATAAAATCCCAAGGGTATATCTTCAATGGCATCCTTCTCCAGTCATTCTCCACCTTCCAAAGTTCCACCACTTTCCAATAGTCTATCGACCTATCAGTGGGCCAGACCAATCCAGAGCCCTCAGGATCAAACTGTCTCTGGAAATGTGCTCACCCAGAGCTTTCCTTTACAAATTGCATAGGTGTTTCCCAGATCAATCAAGTTGAAAGTCAAGACTAAATGTCATGACCCCACATGGTGTCAAGCAATGTATTTCATCAATACACATTTAGTAAGCAGGTCCAGAGCCTAGTGCTGGGCTCTAGATACCAAGTTGAACAGGCCATGGTTACTACTCACAAAGAATCCACCATGGATGATCCAGGTTTTATAAAATGATTCAATACCCAGTCTGACAGAGAAAGGCAATAATGCAGTCAAGGTCCAGAAGCTGGTGTATGTCAGAATTAGAACTCAGATCCCCCAGTGAGCTCCTGTTTTGCTCAAAGTCTAGGTGGCTTTGGGCTTGTATGGCATGGGGAGTACACGTTCCATGAGGCACATTTGAGCACGTGACTTTTTTTTACTGACAAGCACTTGCCTTTTCCCTGTTCTGTGGCCACAGTGGAACTGGTGGTGGCTTGTGGTTAAGCACGGGTCTCATCAGTGCTTCTGGGAAGGGGTCATAGCATATGCTCTGACATTGGATCTTGTAAAGAAAACCATCTTTGAGAGCCAAGCATGAGCAGAAATTTGTTAAATTAACAGTCTCTGGGGAAGCTCGAGTTCCTGCTGCACAAATGTGCTGGTTAAAGAGGCAGCTGGGTGGAAGGAGAGGGATTGGAGCCCCAGTCTGCATTCCAGACTCATTCCTGGCTCAGAGAGTCCAGACAGGTTCCTCACCTTCCCACAACTTCCAAACTTTCTCAAGTACTCCATGGCTGGGTGTGACTTCTGCATCTTCAGGGCCGCTCAGAAGACCTGTGAGTCTGGACCAAGCCTAGCTTGGCTCATTCATACCCCAGATGTCAGACCTAGTGACTGGCCGTCTCTTTTTGCCTAAATCTGTTCTTGAGGTGTTGGACTTTCATTCGGAAGCTTAGCCAAGTCTGTGGCTGGAGAGAGCAGTCCCTCCCTCGGAAAGTGTTTGTCAGGCAATTATTAGGAGTGGAGTTTAACTGCCATAGTTCATGTGGAAAACATGCTGGACCTGCTGCTGCACATGTGCAGTGCCTGTACTGCAGAGATGGGCAGATCCTTGGGGCCCTCTGGCCAGCGCACTTAACCTACTTGATGACTTTTTAGGTCAGTTAGAGACTCTATCTCTAAAAAAATAAATAGTAAACAAACAAACAAGTAAGTATAGAAATGCAATGGACAGAGTGCCTGAGGAAGACTACTTGTGATTGTCCTCTGTCCTCTGCACATAGGTACCTGGGTATCTCTCTCTCTCTCTCTCTCTCTCTCTCTCTCTCTCTCTCTCTCTCTCTCTCTCTTTCTCCCTCTCTCTCTCCAAGGACCAGAGAGGATGAGCTAGGTACTTTGAGTTAGCTGAGATCCGCTGGGGTAGAGTGTCACCTAGGTCAAAGAAATAGTACCACCACAAGAGGAAACTTGATGGCTTTCATCCTCTGTAGACTGGCCTGTGCCTGTTCCCCTAGGGCTAGGTTTAACGGGTGGCAGAGCAGACTCCCAGGAGTCACACCACAGAGGGGGGTGGATGCAGGCAAGACTTGAGATTCCACGGTTAGTCTAACCCAGCAGTAAAAGTTTTGCCTACAGCTGCGGAGACAGCTCCTCAGGTCACCAGGGGTGACAGCGAACAGTCCTGGGTCCTCCCTAATGCTCTCTGTGTGCCTTGCTGTCCCTCCTACTTCCGGGCACAGACCCCAGAAGACTGCAGCTCTGCACACTGCCTGATGCTTGGTTTGGTCTCAGCACCACCACACGGTGGCGGCGGGGGTGGGGGGGGTCTGCAACCAGTGACAGTGTTGTGGGATGGCAGGTGTGACTCTTCATTTGGAATCTCTGCTGTGCCCAACATTAGTGCCCCCAGAGGGGGCCCAGTCTAGAGAACAGATGAGCAGCCCACCCCGAGCTTCTAGTCATGAATCACCCTCAAGCCTATGCCAAGCCTGACTCTTTCCTGACACTCCCTCCCTGCCAGTGGTCATGTCAGAGGAACAGGAGTGTCTTTTTCCCTAAGCCCCTCAGGTAGAAAAGTCTAGTCCTCTGACTCCGTTTCTTTCCAGTGCTGCTAGAGACTGGCCCCCCAGGCAGTGGTACCTCCCCTTCCCTCCCCATGTCCAGCATCCTTTCTCCTCATCAGGCATCATAAAGTCAAAGTGTGCTTTCTAAAATGCACAAAAATGTGTGACTAACAGAAGACATGAGACCCAGACTACCCAGTTCCTTCTCCTCCAGCCTATGCCTCTTGGGTCACTTTCTTAACCTTTCTGTGTTTCACTGTGTTACTTCATAACTAGAGATGAGGATAAGACCTGAGGTAGATGTTAAGGCTGGCAGAGTCACAGTGTAAAAGGAGCTTTGATGACATTGTTGACTGCCAGCAGTATCTCCTTTTCCCCAGGTAACTTCCTATGATGTAACTTCCTGTGGGAAATAGTCAAACCCTGTGTGGCTAAGGGATGAGCAAACTGTTTTAGCATCTATGTTGGCATTCTTCAGCCACTAAGGGCCAGTCCCTTCCACTTCTGCAGCCTCATTCCCAAAATGACACCTCAACCTCCTACCCCAACCCATGTGGAGCTACCTGGCATTCTTTCTCCACACTATAATTTTTGCCTCTTAACCACTGATCAAGTTTCTCTCATTTTTTTTTTCCTGTCTGGGACTTCCTGGCCAGTAACCAGAGGCTTTTCTCTGTCCCACCCTGTCCCATAGCAGTTTCCAAATAATCACTCAGAGGCTTATATTGATTATAAATGCTTGGCCAATGGCTCAGGCATATTACTAGCTAGCTCTTACATTTAAATTAACCCCATTTCTATTAATCTATGTATCGTCACGTGGTCTGTGGCTTACCAGTTCTTTCACATCTTGCTTCTTGGGCGGCTCGCAGCATCTTCTCTGACTCCACCCTTCTTCATCTCCATCTTCAGTTTGAATGTACTGCCTAACCATATTATGCATCACCATTGGCAAAACAGCTTTATTTATCAACCAATGCGAGCAACACATATTCACAGAAGGACATCCTAACAGCACTGACCCACTCTTCACCTATGTTTTTCTGCCTAGGTAACTCCTATTCAGACTTTAAGACCTGTTCTTCATTCCCTCTTCTATGACAGTATAACTGACCTCCCCGACAGTTCTGAGTGAATTAATCATGGCCAGTCTACAAAATTGAGCTTGACTGACAGAGGGTGACCCCACTTTGCTGGTAACCCATCTCTCGTGCCTCATTCTCCTCATGAATTAGTTGAAGCATGTTAACAGAGCATGATGAAAAATGAGATAGTATATGTGAGTGCGGTCACTCAGAACAGCTCACAATAAGCAATCACTCCATGTTGTCACGCCCCAAGAGATAATAAAAGTGAAAGCTCTGCACGGGGTGTCAAGCGCCACTCAGGACCACCTAAGCCAGTGTGGATGCTCTCAATGATCAACCCAGGCTCCAGTTCTTCCTGGGTCTGCATGTAACCCTAAGGACCCTGCCTGTTTGCAGTATAGAAGAGAAGTCTGATGTTTCCCTGGTGTCAAAACAGGTGCCAGACAGGGTTGGCTCCCTTGAATGTTCTGGGTAATGAGGCCTGAATGAGTGCCTCCCACTCTTTGGCCTCAGTTTCTGCACATGTAGCACGGGACCATTCTCAGGACGAAGCATAGACACAGATGGAGTACCTACCTGGCCCCCCATCTGGAATCAGAATTCTCAGCCCCGCCCCTTCCTTCCCTTGGCTCCCCTGCTCCCCGCAACCCCAACTTTTTCCTCTCAGCCCATCTGTGCAGCTGGGGTGAGGGGGATTCTGACCTCTCTGTACAGTGGGAGCAGATTCCTCCCTAAGGAATCAAGGAAGCAAGCTGCCCTCACCCAGGGCTGCGGCCCTAGAGCCTACCAAGAAGAGAGGCCTCGTATGTACTGTGCTTCTCTCTCTGCAGCCCTCAGCCATACAGAGTCCTCTACTTTGGCAGAGCCTGCCTACACTGGGAATAACAAGGACTTCTTCCCTGTGGGCTGCAGCCCATCACCTCTGGGATGCATGGGAGAGTTGCAGCCAATCCCACCTAGTGGGGGGCCTAGTAGGTCCACCCTCAAGGCAGACAGAGATTGTGCAGCCTCCAAGGGTAACCAGGGGTCCCTGCTCCTCTCTGAGACAATCTCTTCACTTGCAGAAAGAAGTTAATGAAGATTCAAGTTGATAAGTTCTGGGACTCTGGGGGAGTAAGAAGGATATGAAAATAATGCCAGTCATCCATCCTGAGCGTTAGCTGAAACGCAGGGGAATCAGAGAGAGGAGGATGGTAATAATAAAAACTGTCACAGTGCACTATCAGCACTAGCCAAGCCTTAACACTGACAAAGCACTGTTTGTTCACATCTTTTGAAGTGTTCTCTAGTAGTAACTAATTTAAATGGCACAACGATTCTATAAGGAAGGGATTGTTATTACCTCCATTTTCCACAAGAAAATGAAGACTTAATTTCACCTGCCACACACAACTGTTAATGGTGGACCCGGCCCTCATGCTGGGTGGTATGGCCTCAGAGGCCACTCTGACCTTGATCCCAAAAGGAAAGTCCTCAGTATGGCTGCACATCTGTAGCCAGAGGACTTGATGCCACTTCACCCTGGGATCATGCAACTTTGGCTTTCTGACGAGGAGAGCAGAGAGTAGAGGAAGGAAAAAGAGACCCATTCAACCAGAGCAAAAGGGTAAGGTTTGCTTTCTGTAGGCTGTCTAGGGATGGGGTGGGTCGTCTTCTTCCTGCATGCATCACACACTCCACTCAGAGAGTCTTGGTTTTCTAGAGCCACCCCTAGCTGCTGTGCACAGTCCTTGATGCTCCTTGCTTGTAGATGCAATGGTCCAAGCTCCTCCTGCACTGTCACAAAGGTCCCCTACCCTGACCAGTGTCTTTTCCTGTTTTCTAGCAGTTCTCATTGAATGTGACGTTCACTCTAACCCGCTGTGATCTCATTTCAAACTGCTATTACATCTCCCAAGGTCCTACTTGGGTGCACTCTGGGGCTCTGAGTAGACAAGAAGTTTCGGGGGACTCTGTACTCAGAAGACAGTTCAAGGAAGGGAGAAGAGGCAAGAGTGTGCCTCTGAGGTGTTTCTCCACCAGGAAACAGGATGCAAGGGCAGGCACTTCCTCTTCCCATAGCGTGTAGTCCACACTGGCTTGCTGCTTTATTGTCACACCAAACCACTATGGCCAAGCATGATGCATGAGATCCCACCCAAGAGACAAAGTCTGTTTCCCCCGTTTCTTCAGGAACCAGGACAGACTCTCTCCGTTTCCTCCAGGCCCTGTAACACTTCCTTAACCCCAAAGTCGGATGTCAGTAACTCTCTTCCTCTGAGGACCATTCTCTGCTGCAGGTGGAGACGGGGAAAGTGAAGAATGCCCGGCTTCTTTTCAAGGGCACATCTGAGAGGTGGCAGAAATCATCTCCGCTCACACCCAGTGGCCACAGCTTTGTTGGATGCATCTCTCAGCAAGGGAATCTAGGCAATGTAGTCTTTGGCTGAGAGGTCACAAGTCAGCTAAAACCCAGGAGAATGAAAGGCTGGGGAGACCACATTGAGGGACAATTGGCATAGAGTGTGAGAAATACTCAGCACACATAAGAAGCTAGAAAAGTATCATTTTCATTTTCTGCCATCGTGTTGTTGACAGTGTCCTCCGTGGTGGCAAATGTTCTCCGACTCCTGTGGCCTGCCACAAAGGTGAAGCGCCAGGCTGCTCATGCCTGGCATCTGTCAGCCCTCCTCCCTAGGGGGCCCCATCCTGCTTTACCGAGTTTCCTTGCTTGTCCCAGCTCAGTTAAGACCCCATATCCTGGAGTAGAGAGGCCCTCCAAATGCCCTGCCTGGCTGCCAGCACTCCATCATGCCATGGAATCTGTACCCCTAGGCACTGAGCTCCCTGCCCATGCTGTCTGCTTGCTTTCCTGTGTGCTGCAGGAGTTTGTGGAAAGAATGTTCTGGCATTAGGGGGTGAAAGTCAAAACAGTAATTACAGGAACATCTGTTCCTGAGTGGAAAGCATGTCCCCCGCACACCAGGAGACATGCCTGCTCAGCTCAGCAAGCTGATGTTCAAATGGAAGAGAATGTTCTGGAAGGGAGGACTAATGGACCTAGCCAAGGGAGGTTCAGCTTCCTGGTAGGATGCTGTGCTGTGCTGAAAAGCAGAGAGGGACAAGCAAGGGGGCAGGCAGGGAATGAATAAGTGATTGTGCTTGGGAAAGGAAGGGAAAATAAGTGAGAAGGGTTATGAGTGAGTGGGTTGATCAAAGGAGTAGATGAAAAATGATAAGCAAGATGAATCAATGAATGAAAAAGTAAATGAATCTGTTAAGAAGGCCACAAGTGAATAAGTGAGTAAATATGTCATGGTGAAATGTGGAGAAATAATTATGAGTGAGCGAGTGAGTAAGTGAGTGAGTGAGTGAGTGAATAAATGAATGAGTAGCTGAATGAAGACGTGGAGTGACAGCGGAAGCAGTGAGTGACTGGGTGAATGAGCCTATGGTTCTGTTACCCTTCTTATCAACTGGGACAGGCCAGGAGAGTGGGCACAGGAGGAGGAGTGTGACTGTTCTTAGCTTCTCAGGACTGAGAGGAATGGCAGAAGCTTCCCTCTCTTCCCCAGTCACAGATGGAGAGGAGGACAGTAGGATCATAGAAACCATGGGAAGGAGACCCTGTGGACACAAACCGTTATTTTCACCATATTGATCTGGTGTTCTGTCAATAGTTTCAACTTAGAATCAGTAGTCAGGGTAGACTAGGATAAGATAGAGTGAGAGAGGATCTCCAAACTTGGTTTAGTGGGCACACGAAGATTTCTTTCTTCTTATCACACCTGAAGGTCATGCTTCTTCAGCCTTAAAGTCCTGGCTTCCAAGGTCACTTTGGTGGAATTTCCTGGTTAGTTGCTTTGTTTTGTTTTGTTAGTTTGATGCAAGCTAGAATCCTCTGGGATGAGGGAGCCTCAGTTGAGAAAACACCTTGGTCAGGTTGCGTGGGGGCAACTCTATAGGACATTTTATTGATTAATGATTCATGTAGGAGGGCCCAGCCCACTGTGGATGGTGTCACCCATGGAAAGGTGGTCCTACACAGTATAAAAAAACAAGCTGAGTAAGCCATGGGGAGCAAACCTGTGAGCAGTGTTCCTCCATGACCTCTGCTTCAGTTTTTACCTCCAGGTCCTGACTTGAGTTCCTGCCTTGATTTTCCTCTGTAGCTAGAGTTTTTCTGCCTTGCCCACAGTCAGGAAAAATCTTTGTCACTCGCCAGTCCCACAGCTGCTCAGACCCAACCAAGTAAACACAGAGACTTATATTGCTTACAAACTGTATGGCCGTGGCAGGCTTCTTGCTAACTGTTCTTATAACTTAAATTAATCCATTTCTATAAATCTATACCTTGCCAAGTGGCTCATGGCTTACCAGCATCTTCACATGCTGCTTGTCATGGTGGCGGCTGGCAGTGACTCCTTCTGCCTTCCTGTTCTTTCTTTTCTCCTCTCTGTTAGTCCCGCCTATACTTCCTGCCTAGCCACTGGCCAATCAGTGTTTTATTTATTGACCAGTCAGAGCAATTTGACATACAGACCATCCCACAGCATTCCTCCATGATGGACTATAAACTCTAAGATGAAATAGAATTTTTCCTCCCCAAGTTGGTTTTGGTCATGGTGTTTATTGCAGAAATAGAAAGCAAACTAAAGATTATAGAGGAAGAGCAGGATGGGGCTGCTGCTTCTCTGGCCCTAGGTATGACATTTATCCATTCCACTCTCTGTGATGAGTCTTTCCACATCCAACCTGCCAGCTCCCAAATAATGACATGGAGACTTCTTATTAATTATGAAAACTTGGCCTTTAGCTTATGTGTGCTCCCATCTAGCTCTTATAACTTAAATTAATCTGCTTCTATTCATCTATGTTCTACTGAATGGTTTTTGAACCTCTTCTCCATTTCTGTACAGCCAACTTGTTCCACATCTCCTGGCCTCTCTGGCATAATCCTTGCACCTATATTTCTCCCTCTATTCCTCTCTCTCCAGAAATTCTACCTATTCCTCCTGCCTAGCTATTGGCCATTCAGCTATTTCTTAAACCAATTACAGTGACATACTTCACATAGTGTAAGCAAATATTCTGCAACAACTCTCCTCCACTCCATCCCCAGGAAGGTAGATAGGCTAGTGGCTATGCAGTGAGCATAAACTACTTAACTATACTAGTGTTTTGGAGGAACTGTCACCATAGTTCTTTAGAGTTGACCATCAGAACAGAATTACGTATCTATTAATTGAAGACCCATGTAAATGTTTAAATGGCTTCTTCTGTGGCCTGGTGCCACTGAAGGCTCCAGATTTTGAGGCAGAAAGTTCACTAGTCCAGGACAACCTCTCTGCCACCCTCTGGCAATATGTTCTTAGACAAAGCATCCAATGTCTCTGAGCCTCGATTACTTCTCTGTAAAAAAAAAAAAAATGACAGAGTGTGTGGTACATACATTGTTGGAGGCTTCACTGGGACATTGTGCATAACCTCAACTTCAGATTTATAAACCATAAAGAGGCATGGTATCTTCATTCTATGTACCTTCCCACTTGTCCCAAGAGGCCCAAGGGTCATGTCTCACTGAGAGTCCACTGTCACATTCTATATCCCAAGAATCTAGCAATAGCAGAAAGGTTGTGTGATCTAATGTTGATGTTCAGATGAGACCCTGGAGCCACTTCACAGGAAATAAGTAAGTCACTGTGGCCTTAGAGTTGGCATGTCAGAGCTGAAGCTCAACCCCCAGTGGTCTTATGCCAAGACAGGGTCTTGCCTGTTTCTGCAACCTCCTGTGATTTCACAGACTTTGCAGAAGGCTATCATTGTTCCCTGCTTAAAGAACCAAAACTGTAGGATGTAGAAAGCAGAACTAATGGTCCTCAGAGTGCATCTTGCTTGTGAAATGGATACAAAGGTGAATTTTCCTCCTTTGGATGGTGCACATTCATCAGCACATCCTCGTAAAGTCCACAGCATTAAGTAGACATCACGGATGCAGGTGCAAGGTTCATGGAGCCTGTGTGAGCTGAGAACAAATTCCGAGGGCAGAAGAAGCTATTGAACAGACCAGTATGGGCTTTGCTGGCAAAATAAAGGGTACGATAAGGACTATTCTGCCCTTCTTTGCAGCCTGGGCTGGTAAGAGGACACTGATGAGATATAGTTCAATCAGTTCAAATTCTCCCAAGTACTTGTTGACTTGCACAATGCTGGAATGCAGTGATGGACAAGTAATATCTGGCCTTGTAAAGTTCAGAAAAATGAATCCAAGAGATAGAACTCACCAATACAGCATAGTGTGGTTACAGAAGAAAGAAAATGGCTCTGGGCCCTAATGAAGGTAGATCAGGGAAAAGTATAGAGGAGGTAGCTGAAGCTTGTAGGCAAGGCTCTGGGAGTGAATAAAAGACCCGAGACAATAGAGAATGCCTTCCAGGCAGGCATGCGACATGACCAGAACCACTGAGAGCTGGTGGCCACCCACACTGAGTGCATGGCTGAAGAACAGGATGCCAAAAACCAAAGTACTGAGGACCACAAGGTTGAAGACCAGGAGCCTGAGGACTAAGAAGCCAAAGACCAGGATGATGAGGACCAAAAGTCTGGGGCCCAGGAACCTATGTACCAACAAGCTTTGGGCCAGGACATCCACTAATTTCCAAAAGGAAAACTCTAGGTCAACTTTATCACTATAGCTGTAGACATGGAACATACTGCTGGGTAGTAACTTCACACATTTACTGAATGAAGGTATACAAGAGAAAACACGGGAAATGAAGGGAGGTCAGAAGGATCATAGCTTAGCCAGGAAGTGGTGCAGGTTGCTGGGCTAACTAAGTCTGGAAGTCTGTGCAGAGAAGCATTTCCAGGGAGAAACTGGGCCTCGAGGACTCACAACGGGGGTTCCTTGTACCATGTGTGTCTTGAGCGTGTATCACAGGGAGAAGCACAGATACACCATTTGAACAGGACCTGGCCATACCATAGCTTATCATTGGGGATGTCAGCTCCACCCTTCTGATGTTATAAGTAAAGCAGCTGAGGCTCCACAGGAAGCAGCAATTTACCAGACAGGCAGTCAGTGACCTGGATCAAGAGTTTCTAGTCACCACCGGGAGTCCCAGGGTCATTTCTCAGCTGCCCTTAGTTGGCAGGCTCTATCTATCTATCTATCTATCTATCTATCTATCTATCTATCTCTCTGGCTTGCTCTCTCTCTCTCTCTCTCTCTCTCTCTCTCTCTCTCTCTCTCTCTCTCTCTCTCTCTCTCTCTCTCGCTTCAATTTTCCTTGCTAAAATATATGCTTTCTAAGGCTCTTCAAGTCTTCCCCATCAACCTACATCATGTGTTCAAATAGCATCCACCAAGTGTACCCTCATATCATGCTTGGTCCAAAGGATTCCAGAAGGAAGATTCCCTCCCTCAGAGCCCTCATCCAAATCTTATTATCTCAGCCCTTCTGTGCTTGAAAAATGCTTTTGTGTCTGCTGTTCCACTGACTCTAAGCTCCTCCGGGGTGTATTTGATCTTCGAACTTCCTTAAATTCTTCTGAGGGTAAGGCAGAGAGTCGATGCATGGATTAATTAATGTATTGACTCTTCTTTGCATGTGTGTGCTGGGCAGGCAGGCACTCCCTCAGACATCCTCTGGAGGCAGGGACAACAGTAGACCACTGCCCAAAGATAAGAGAGATCCTCAAGGAAACATAGGGTAGGAAGAATCATCCATAGATCCAGAGCCAGCCAGATGGTGAGGAGGGCTTAAGTCTTCAAGGACAAAGAGGAAGTACTCAGTAATGTGAGGAAGAGAAAACAATAACAAGAAATAGTGTGTTCGAGCACTAGGGTCTGAGAACCTTGCACACTGGAAGAGCTGTAAGCAGTTTTGATGGTGGCAATGTCTTACCCTTCAGCTTGTCCCTCTAGGACTTCTTGTGAAACATGTAGTGTGCACAGTTCATACAGCCAAAGGGAAGCCAAATTCCAATGGACACTTCACAGATAGCCATTTGACACATAGGATTGCTCTATAGATGCTCCTAGGGTACCAGCTAGCCCTGGAACTGAAATGGTCTGATGGGCAGGACAGGCCCAAATGCAGCTTCCTCAGGCTGCCAGCTGGATAGAGCCTCAGTGCCAATCCCACCCCTCAAGGCTGCATAGTGCAAGGATGACCAACCACTAGGCATTTCTTCTGAGTGCAGTGGCTCCTCACATGTGCTGGAAAAGGCCAGCTGTGACTGCTTACATCTGTCATGAGAATAAAGCTCACCCCTTGCAGGGAAGAACCTAAAACATTCTCAAAATTACATTAGTTCTATGACAGGCAGCAAGTGGGTAGGATGGGTGGCCTGGGAGATGGGGGGAGGTAATGAATAGCAAAGAGAAGAGGAATCTGAGATAAGAGGACTCTGGAGGCAAGAACAAAACTCCAGTGTAACCCACAGATGCATCTCCGTGGGAGAAACTCAAGCCAATATATTCTTAGAGTAGGAATGAAGTCGGAGGGGAGGAAGAAAGAGAGAGAAGAAGGAAGGAAGGAGGAAGGGAGGGAGGAGGGAAAAGGCAGAGTATCCAACTCTACTTGGAAACAAGCATCAAATGTTATTTAAACATCAAATATTATTAAAGTAGAGAAGCAGCTGGCTTCCGAAGCCCTCCACAGTGCATTTTGATAGGTCGCCATTGCTCTGGGGTTAATATGAGGAAATGACATTCTTAAGAACCCATATTAACCTGCCTGTTGTTCTATGAACTGTGACAGCTGCATTTTACATCTTAATGGCTAACTATTTATTTCACGCCAAAGGGGGAAAAGGGGGAGTGGGGAAGAAAGGCATTTTTATGCCCATGAAGCCAGAACCCAAGGCTGGAAGCTTGGCTCCAGAAATAGCTTGTGAGGTCTCTGTCTGCTATGTGTCCCTTTCTAAGAACCTAGGCCCAGGGTTTCCCTCCATGGACCTCCTAGGCCCAGGGTTTCCCTCCATGGACCTCCTAGGCCCAGGGTTTCCCTCCATGGACCTCCTAGGCCCAGGGTTTCCCTCCATGGAACTCCTCTGCTTTCCTCTCAAGCTGCTGTGGTCTGCAGGAAGGACAAGCTGCTCACCTAAATAATGATTAAGTCCCAGGAGTAAATAAGACATGGAAAGGCACAGACTTAGGAAATGCAGGGGAGAACAGAGGAGGAAGGGCCCAGGTGTAACAGTTTCAGGAAAGAACTTGACTTGCATGGAAATGTCCTTAGTAAGTTTTGACTAAGCACCTACTAGGTGCCACATGTTGCTTTAGAACCATCAACAAAACAGGTGCTGATGAGTTCACTGTGTGCCTGGCTCCGGGAGGATGGGCCTGAGTCTGTCTGCTCAGAGGATTGACCTTCAAGTCAAGCGGTAGACAATGATCATAGAAGCTCTCATACAGGGTCTGGTGATGCAGGCCTAAAGTCTCAGGTATGGGAAGCTGGGCAAGATTGTGACTCCAAGGCCAGCCTGGATGGCATTGCAAGACCTGATTTCAAAAGAAAAAGTAAACGCTGCTGTAAAGTAGCATGATAGAGTGCTTGCCTAGGGGTTCAATCTTGAGTGCTAAAACCATCTTAAGAAGTCAGTGGGATCAGTATGTGACTGCAGGACTCTGAAGAACAGAGGTGAGAAGGACCGACATTCGGGTGTGAGCATAGCGGGGCTGCCACAGTACTCAGTCTAAGGGAGACTGAGAGCGGAGGGGAGGGCCAGGCAGAAGAGGGAGGGCCTTTGTGTCTTGGATGGAGCCAGGGGGTGGATGATAGATGGAGAGATGTTTATGAGCAATCTTGAACATAGAATTCAATCTTTCCAGTTCTTTTTCTAAAGCTCTCTACTAGTCTGGTTTGTTGTTGTTGTTTTGGGTTTTTTGTTTGTTTGCTTTTTTTGAGGGGGATTGTTTTTGGTTTGGTTTTTTGTGTTTTGTTTTTTTTTCAGACAAGGTTTCTCTGTGTAGCCCTGGCTGCCCTGGAAGTCACTCTGTAGACCAGGCTCGCCTCAAACTCAGAGATCCTCCTGCCTCTGCCTCCAGAGTGCCGGGATTAAAAGTGTGCTAAGCCCGCCATTCTTGGCTGTGAAAGTTGTTGGGAGACTCAGGCAGGTCTGAGGTTTCCCGATTGCAGACCATGGCACTGACGTGCTCTCAGCTTAGAGACCAGTAAGGAGTGGCTCTGAAAGCCAGCATCTTATTTAGGTGGGCCAGTTAGAGTTAAGGGAGAAATGAGAGGCTTCTCAGTGCATGCAGGGCATGGGTGATGGAGTATGCTGGCAGGTAGCAGGTTTGCACATGAGGGCAATGTGAAAGCGTCAGTTCTGTGCCTGGTACAGGCTGGATGCTGGGTATGTACTGCCTCCCTTCCCTCACTGTGAGAAGCACTTCTTTATCTGGTTGCCTCTTTTCACCTCCTGTGTCAGCATTTGGGAGATTTGGCTTGTTTAAGGGAGGAGCCTTTAGGGTGGCAGGTAAGCTGTCAATGCTTCGACCTGACACCCAGCCATGTCTCCTAGCTCCAAATGGCTCTGCTGGGGAGACCTGTCTCTGCCAGGACACCATGCAGGAAACTAGAGAAGATAACCTCCCAGGCTTGCTCTGTCCTTGGCCCCCATAACATTCCATAGGACCTTGGTCAGATAAAGTCCTCGACTGAAAGATCCTTTGGGGGACTCAGGTCCCCATGCATAGCAAGCATACTACTGGGGACATCAGTAGTATGCTTGCTATGCATGGGGACCTGAGTTTGGATCCCCAGCACCTACATACAGAGGTGACATACACCTAGAATCTCAGGGCTTGAAAGGCAGGGACAAGGAGATCTCTGGAGCTGGCTGGCTGGCCTGTCTGAAAAATTATGGTAGAGAACAATACACCGCATGGACCTCTGGCCTCCACATGTATGGGCACATGCACATGTGTACAACTACACACATATATGCATGTACTCAGAGGCATGCAAAAGAAAGAACTCTTCTGGAATTTATTTACTCAACAAAAAAACCTCTAGTATTCATTTATTAAAACCCCTTTCACACTCTTTTCTCATTTCATCGACAGCAATCTTCTGATGTAGTTACTCATTACGTGTATTTTATAAAAAGTCCTCAAAGGGGCTGTTATTCCTGGCACATGGAAGGAAGGAAAACGCAGACAATTCTGCTCCAAGCCCAATGCTCTCTTCCTTTAGCTGCATGGCTCAGCCTCTCTGGGCACAATCCTCTGCTGAACCATCACAGCAGGCTTCCCTGTGCCCAGGCAAGCTGAGGGAAGCTGTCCTGAAAATGCATCTAGTATTTGTAGAGGGAATCCCTCCGTGAGATTGGTCTTGGCTGTGTTTGGCTTAGTACATGCTAATGCTTTGAGAGATAAACTTAAGGCTGTGGCTCTTCTTTCTTCCATAGCAAATGCCTTTGGGTATCCCTGTATATAAAAGGCGATTTGGGCATCTTCCTGGTTGCTAAAAAGTAAAATCTGTTGGAGGCTTTTTCTCCAAAGTCATGCTTTCTAGGGACACCAGAACCCAGAGTTCCTGTCCCCTCTCATGGCATGTCCGCTGGACATCAGTAGGTGGATGCCTGCCAGCGTGGAAATTATGGCTTTGGAAGGGGGCTGAAGGAATGTGGCTGGCTCCCAGCCTCTTCTTTTCCCATTCTACTGGAAGGTTGTGTTCATTTGAGCTTTGAAACCAAAAATAAATCATTGTAATCCATTTGCTAATTATACCATGTGAAGTTCTAGACGCTGTAAATTGCAGCTGCGATATATCTAGATGAAGTTTGGAGAGTTTATTTTTAGTGATACCAAAAGCACTTGGCTTCCTGGAGGCTTCATTTGCCAGTCTGGGAGGGGACAGGGAGCTTCCTGGACACAGCCCCTCTTGTCCCGCTGCTGTGCCTCTGTGAGAGGAGCTGGTTGTAGTGACTGCCTGAAGCCCTTTCTACCTTCCAAGTTCTGACTCTGACCATTTGACTGGGGGAACTAGGATGTATCTGAATGTAGACTTCCGATGCTTAATTTACCTGGAGAGTGTCAAAAACCAGCTCACTGACATGCTTGTGAGGCACAGTGCGCAGGCTTTTAGTAATTTCATGCCCAGAAGAAACATCCTCCCCATTTTGGGACCTTCCTATCTTTGGATGGGTTTGGTACTTATTTAGTGCCACGTATTTGCATTTTCATTCCACTGAGACTTTTGGATGCCAATGCCATCTTGTTTCAGTCACTTACGGACATTTGTGTGCAAAACCCTAGGTTTGGTTCTAAATGTACCAGGAATGAATTGAATGCACCTTTGAGCCCAGAGGCTACTGGGGTGGGGATGGGGGCCTGAAATAAAGATGCTGCAGTTCTGCTTGAACTGTGACTTTCATGATGGATGATGGAATGCCAAGTGTGGCTTAGCTAGCAAAGATACTCTGGAGTGAAACTGTGTTCATTTACACCTCTTAGGGCAGGAGAAGCCGAATATCTCAAGAATGAGGAGGCATTTGAGTGTGGCTTGATGTGTAAATAGGATTTTAAAATGTGGTGATTGGGTAAAGAAATTGACAAGACCTGGTTTAGTAACCTTGGCAACTATCCTGGCCAGATCACGTGAATAGCATCCATGCCCAAATCCTGAGCAGAACTCCTTCCTTACTTGAGCACCATGACTTCTAGTAAAATTCCTTCCATATACAGCCTGGTATAGTTTTTTAAAGGGTGAGCATTAAAAAAGATCATGGGGATGGCTGGAGAGATGGGTCATCACTTGATGTTCTTCTCAAGGACCCTAGTTCAAATCTTAGCACCCACTTGCAACACACAACCATCTGTGACTCCAGTTCTAGGAGACTCAATGCCCTCTTCTGACCTCCATGGATCCCAGACATGCATGTGGTAGCATCCAGGCAAAACACTCATACACATAGAACAAATAAATAAAATAAAAAACAACAATAATCAAGAAGAAGAGGGGGGAGGGAGGGGAGAGAGAGGGGAGAAAGAAAGGAAGAAAGAAACCAAACCAAAAAAAAAAAAAGTATTGATAACAAATCCCTTTGTTTGGCTGCTTCTAGTATTTAGCCTTCCGAAAAAACAATCTGCTCTGTGCAATTCCCAGGGGAGAGATGGGCCCGTGGGTAGCTCAGTATGGACATTTTTCACAATGAGGGATGGGAATAGTTTCATTGAGGAGGCTTGGCAAGAGCATCAAGGAAGGACATGTGAGCCATGAGTGGTTTGCAGACCAGAGGCCTTCCAGATGAGCCAAGGCAGGGTGAAGCAGGGATGTGCAGCACTGTGTGGGGATGGCAATCCCAGAGACCAAGAGCTAGGAGGGTGCAGGAGTGAGGACCTCGAAGCTGAGTCCACATGCTGTGGCTTAGATGGGCCTGGAGTTGGATTCCTGAATCTGCCATGTCTCAGCTGAATGGTCCTAGGGGTTCATAGAACTTTTCTAGTCTTCCTTTTTCTCATCTGGAAAATATAAATAATAACATCTACCTCTGGTGGTTACTGGGCAAATGAAGAGAAATAAAATAATTTAAACACAGTAACTGGCATGTACTTAGTGTGCACTTAATAAACAGTGCCTTCGGGTCATTGTTCTTTTTGAAATGATTCTAATGAAATTATGGAGATTCATGTTCAAACCACAAAGAGATCCCTTAGAAGGGAAAAGGAGCTGGAAGAAATCGGTGGCATAAATGCTGAGGCAGGGCAGTTTCCAGAAGGGTGGGTGGCTCCTGCTGTAGATGACTCAGAGAGGCCACCACGAACTGAGAACTCGCAGTGACATCATCATGATCCTGATGAGAACATTCTGAGGGTGAGAGCCACACCACTGTGATCTGCGAAGAGTGTAGGTGTAGAAGAGAGAGACAGACAGCTCTTTCAGCTAAGCTCCGGGGAGAAAAGAGCATGGGATGGGGGAGGGGGCAAGGTCATGGGAAGGGTGTTCGCGAAGGGAAGAGTGTTGGAACTCTGTCAGCTCCATGCTTCTCTGCTTGCCGCCCACTACCTAACCCCAGCCCTGTTCCAGAATTACACCTGCCAAGGAGATTGCCTCTGAATCTACCTCCTGGAGTTGTATATTAAAATCTTGTCAGAATGTAATCTTGGAATGAAGCAGGTTAGAAACGAGGTCAGCATTGCAGGTGATGGGGTAGGCGGAGCTGGAGGACAGTGAGTGAGAAGATGTGTCTGAGCAGGGCTAGGAGTGACAAAAGGAAGGAGTGGAGAGACCCAGGGCAAAGGGACTAACTGTATTCCCCTGTGTCACAGCTTCACTGGCAGTATCCTACCCCCCACCTCTCTGAGCGACACCACAACCTCTGTTCAGACAGACTTGCTAAGACCCAGTGACAGATGTGGTCATTATTTAGAAAGAAACGTGAAGGGCTTGGTGAGCGCAAGATGCTGCGGGTAATATTATAAACAAAAGCTGGGCCAACCTGGACTGCTTTCGCTAATGCTCTCTGTGTTTTGTTTTGTTGCTGTTGTTGTCTGTCTGTCTGTCTGTCTGTTGGTTTGTTGTCACCAGTACTAAGAGGAGATTTAAATTGCAAGAGGGAGGGAGCTATGTGGATTGCCCACAACCTCTTTCATGGGTTATTAAATGGAAGTGGAGCGTGGCCTGCTGAGTGAGCCTTGGGCTGGAGTGCTTACCCAGTGTACACAAGGTCCTGAGTTCAATCCCCACTTAGCACTCTGGAGGTGGAATAGGAGGAGTAGGTGTCAAAGGTCATCTTCAACTACTTAGTGATTTGAGGCCACCCTGGACCACACAAGGCCCTGGGTGGAAGGAGGGGCGGGAGAAAGAAGGGAAGAGAGGAAGGCAGGAAGCAAAAACGAAGCTGGCCTGAGATCCCAGCAGAAAATGCATAAACATTCCAAGCACACATGAAGCATTTGCAAAAGCTGACTACATTTTAGTTCATAAACCATTTCCCAATACATTTCAAGGAATCAGAATTGTACAGACCACATTCTCTCACCACAGTGCAATTAAGCTAAAAGTCGATAACAGGAAAATGAGAGGTTTTCTAAAAACAAAACAAAACAAAAACTATTGAGTTTTTTTTACAGACACACTACTAACTCACTCACAGGTCAAAATGAAATGACAATAGAAATTATAAAATAGTTATAAATGAACAATCAAGGAAATATTAAATATCAAAAGTTGTGGAATATGGCCAAAATAATACTTAGAAGGGAATTTATGGTCTTCAGTGCCTATATTAGGAAAAGGAAAGGGCTAAAAATTAATGAATGGTCCATGTATCCAATTTAAGCACAACAGTGGTCATAAATCAGCCGGCTTGGAGCTGATGGTAGCAGCAGAGCCAGGACTCTGGCCGTAGATGCAGCTGGCCCAGCATCCCTCATTCATATTACTACACCACAGACATGGCTTCAGCGCTGTTTCTCACGGTATGCTCAGCGCCTCCCAAAGAGCTGAAGAGTTGAGCCTCCAGGGCATCTCTCTGTACCAAAGTGTGACAATAACCCTCACTGTCCATCCTTCTCGTTCATTCCTGCCACACGGGATGACTGAACACTTGCTCACACCAGACACTGCTGTCTTCAAGGCAAAACCCAGCCTAGGGCTTAGGGCTACCACAATGCTGTGGCTCCTCCAGCCCACCCCTCCCCTTCTCCCTTGCACCACCCCTAAGCTTCCAGAATCTTCTCTGACACTTGTAAGAACATCAATCCTCATCAACAATGACTGATTTCTCTCTTGTCTTTTCCAACAGGTAGACTGAAATTACCATGTGTCCAAATTAAAATTGCGTACTTCAAGGATTATTTGAAGGACTATTCTTAGACCCTTTTAAGAAGATTTTTTAAAAAGTGAGTCAATTTTTTTTCCACTTCAGAGTATTCATGACTTAAGTTAATGTTGCAGGTGCTCCCCCTCACCCTGCCTCTTAAATATGCACTAATAGGTAACTTCATCTCCATTTATTTTATAATAAAGGTTTTTTTCCCCCTAAGAACAATGAGCAGAGAATATGCGTTTATTGCTGTAGTGATTTGCATATATTTCACAGGCTTATGGAATCTCAGAGATGAAAGGGTGTTAGAAGTGTGGAACCTTTCTCTTTCTCACTGTCTGTTAGAATTTCCCATGGATGTCTGGGCTGGACCTGGAGAGCTCCGGGAACTACTTGGGAGGCTGGTGTCTGTCCATATTCAAGCCTTTTGGAGAGTTCTCTCAGCTGTCTCAATTGGAAATCCACTCCTCCTCCTCCTAACTTGCCAAACCTTCCCTGCTAGACAGTCCTAACCATGGCTGTGCACCAAGAGCACATCTCCCATCCCACCATCATTTTGTAAATGTAATCCTTGTTCCTCTAATAATTCCACATAGTTTCATTTCCAGGACAAGTCCTGCTCAGCTCATCATTCCAACCCAGCAAGTGTCACCTTAAAACTGGAGCCAGCCTAGAGCACAGACTTCAGGGCACTGCAGGGCCCTGGCGGTGGGAGGGGCAGTGCAGAGGCAAGCGTGAGTTCTCATCCGGGTTTTGTTCATGCTGAGCCAGCTGTGTTATTCCGAGCTTAGAGAAAAGGAGGAGATGGGGCGAGATGATGCCACAGGCGCTGCTCCCTCCATCCATATGGCTTTGCTGACTCATAGTAAGGAAGTCGCTGCTTCCGGCAGTCTCAGGCACTGGAATGAGTAAGGATTTGCTGGTCAGTGAGACCTAGGTCTAATCCTGGCTTTTAAGGCTTGCAGACCATGCATGTGGCTATACACTGTCATCAGCAAATGTCTAGCTCTTCACTTGTGAAACAGGGATGCTAATGCCTGTTGGAGAGGGTCTGTGTGACAATGTGTTGGAGCAATGTACATGTGGTATTTAGTGCCTAGTCCCTAGGAGATTCACAATCATTAAGAGTCCTTGAATTCATTAACTAGGGATGGAATTACTTACCTTTGGCTATAAGAGAGGACAAGAGATGGTGGTGACTCTAATAAAGAGGGAACAGGAAGATATAGCATGCTTATTAGGCATACAGGAGAAATGTTCATACCTCATAAACTCCCATTCAAACATAACCCCCAGCCAAGAGAGTGAATGAAGTTAAAACTCAGAATCTCATACAGATAGATTGATTGCCATGGAAACACACAATGGAAAGGGAAAAAATAATGGTGGGTTTAAGAGCTGTACAAACTCTCCTACCCCATAGCCAGGGTCACAGCTCTAGTCCTAGGCAGCAAGAACTCATGTCCCTGGAACGAGGGTTCTAGACTCACTGATCAGGGGCCATGTAAAGCATAATGTATCTATGTATGTTTAGAAGGCTGTTAGGAGAGTCAAGAGAGATACTGGATGAAAATGAGAGTTGTAAAGTGTAAAATGCCCTACACTTTGTGCTTTTGAATTATACATGCACTAGGGACTCTTAAACACTTTCAAAGCAGCACAAGGTAAAATTTGGATGAGTGTGTGATGAACCATTCGAGTGCAGCACACAGATTTTTGAGGAAAGCAGAAGTATGTATATACACATGTCTATGTCTATGTGTGTGCACATGTTTATGTATGGTCCTCTGTGTATATTCACAGGGGTATGTGTGTGAGAGAACCTCCAGCCCTTTTAACATGACCAGTCTCTACACTGTGTCTGGTTCCTGCCATGAAGTATATAGCCCAGGCCATGAAGTTAGTCAACCTGACTCTATTGCTGACTGTCAACTGATTAGCTCCATTATCTTGGGTTAAATAGGGTCACTCTATTTGACAACAATGGCACTACTCTGCCCTCCTGAAGCCTCGAGTCTGTGGAGAAAGCCACTCTGAAGAGTTTGGATGAAATTGTTCAGAATGACCCCTCAACTAAGAAAATAGTCTAGATGTTGCAAAGCCTGGATCCTGTGGCCACTGGCTACTGGCAGAATTAAAGAGTGTGGTCCGTACCTGTTGGACATAGAGGACCTCTGGGAATATCTTGGATCCTTGGGACCATTTTCTAAGGATCTAGCCATCTCCATGGATGAAGAACCATATGGTTAATATATCTTCTGTCTTTGCCAAGATGTCCCACAACTTGCTCATCCCCAGAGTCCTTTCCCTCAGTCTGGGCTAAGGAGCTGGCAGAGCTGAATTTTAGGAGGATTGGATGGTGCTGTCATTTAAGGCAGAAAATAGATTTGTTAGTTGGTTTTAACTAAATGAAACTGCTCTCCTGGCCTTTGCTCTCCAGACAGCTAGGTGCTGGCTGCAGGCACAGACCTGCTCTGAGTGCTCTAGGGCCAGTTGTGCCTTTAGGAGGGATCCAGACCCATGGGCACTACACAATCAATCTGAAACCCTTTCCAAATTGTGGGTGGTCCATTCGCAAGTCATCACTCAAGACCATCATTTATTAAAATTAAATAGAGTAACCAATTAACCCATAGAGAAGGTGAGAATATTTTTATTGTATGTATTTAATTATTTTTGTTTTGTTGAAATGGGGTCTCTTTGTTGCCCAGGCTACCCTGGAACCCATGATTCCCCTGACTTAGCCTCCCATCCTGAAAGCTGAGATTACAGGCTTACCTCACCACCTCACCATGTTTGACTCTTCAACAGAGATTCCTTATCCAAAAACTTGTGCAGTAGGGAAGAATCAGCTCTTCATATAAGTCAGTAAGAAAAAAGCCAAACAGCTCTTAAAAAATGGGCAAAAGGCTTAGATACTTCTGAACAGAGGATAGCAAAACAACCAATAAAGATAAGGAAACATCATTATTATTGAGAAAAAGGTACATGAGAACCACCATGAACTGCTTCCACTACCATGCTTCCATTATAAAGACTCAAATGGAAGAGATGGAATATGTACATTCACACTGGTTGAGTTAAATTGGTATGCTGACTTTGGAACAGTGTTCAGCAGCACCAACCACTCAGAACACATCATACAAGCAGTTCTACCCTGTGGGGTATACCATGAAATGTACACATGGGTCATATGACATAAAATCACAAGTGGCACACAGGTGTGCCAAGCCCATGCCACACTCAGCCTTTAAAGGACACAACGCAATCTCTTCCCACAATGCTCTTTCAGAAGTGCTAACGACCCCTGCAAACATAAACCTAAGAGACAGAAGCCAGGCACCAAGCTTTATGACTCCCTTTTATAGAGGACAAAAGCAGGCGAAACAAATCCCTTGCCATAGACGTCTGGGGAGTGATCACCCTTAAGGGAGGATCTGGGGTTTTGGAGAGAGTGGGAAATGGCTTCCAAGGTACTAATGTTGTTCTGTCCTTTGATCTGAGGGCTGCTTATATGAAGAATTTTTTTTCTTTTCTCTCCCTTTGGTACTAAGGATTGAATTAAGGTCCTTACACCTCAGTGACAAACCATATGCTACTGAGATATATATACTCAGCCCTCTTTTTAAGGGGGTGGGGGATATGGGTTGAGGGAGAAAGACAGAGAATAAAACTAAGTTGCCATGCATCCTTGTGATCACTTTGGAGTGAGGTTGACTTACAGTCCTCATACCTCAACCTCTTGAGTAGCTGGGATGATGTGCCTGCCTCATACTGGCCCTGGCTTCGGTTTGATGTAGTTTCCATTGAAACTACGTCAAGCTGCTGAGTTCTGATGGGTTCCCTCCACTGTACTTATGACACACTTTAATAAACAAATGCAGGTGACAATAATGGAGGAAACACGGTGGGTCATAAAGGTTGGTGTTGGTCGGTAACATTGCAGATTGGTGCCTTGCCCTACCTGTGTCTGCAAGGTTTGGGTATCTCTCACTGTGTATTTCTTACTATGAGTCACAGGCAGGGAGTGAAAGCCACCAATTTAATGTAAGCTTCCATTTTTAGGTGAGGAATTTGAAACCCAAAGAAGACTTAAGAGCAGAGCTAGGGTAGTACAGAAATGGGCAGCAAGCAGCCTCCGGGCCTCCTATCACTGTGAATGGTGAGCGTGTAGCCAGTGTTCACCAGATGGAGATGGGAGGCATGGTGAGGCCAGATGGGTGGACTGTTGAGTCTGGCACCTTCCTCGAGGGAGGCAGCCCTGCACACGATGCTAGCAACTGGGGTAGGGTCTGGGCAATGGGGGGCAATTGTTTTGCACCTCGGCTACTTTAGCCTGACTCCAGCTCCCCAGAATTTCTCCCTCCTCTTCCCGGCCTCTTGTGTCTGAGTCTGTTCTTGGTTCACCGGTGCACTCAATCACTTTTCCAGCTGTGTAGAACAGCCTCCATGCCAAAGCTGTGGAATGGCTGTAGAAGGCGGGAAACTGTGAAGAAAACACACTGGGTAACAGATCCGATAAAGCACATTTCCAGGCTAGTTTGTGCTTTTGTTAAGAATTTTGGCCGGTTGTGGTGGCGCACGCCGGTAGGATTTGCTGAAGGAGGCGGAGGCAGGAGGATCACGAGTTTGAGGCCAGCCTGGGCTATACATTTGTTAGCCAGGTGGTAGTGGTGGTGGTGGTGGTGGCGGCGGCGGCGGCGGCGGCGGCGGCGGCGGCGGCGGCGGCGCACACCTTTAATCCCAGCACTTGGGAGGCAGAGCCAGGCGGATCTCTGTGAGTTCAAGGCCAGCCTGGGCTACCAAGTGAGTTCCAGGAAAAGGCACAAAGCTACACAGAGAAACCCTGTCTCGAAAAACCAAAAAAAAAAAAAAAAAAAAAAAAAAAAAAAAAAAAAAAGAAAAAAAAGAAAAGAATTTTGGGCAACAGGGCCTCTACTCTGGGATTGGGTAACCATAGAGCTTTCTAGGTGAGGGCCTGGAACCGTCCCACGCAGGATGGTGGGTGTCATTAGCCCCTTGCCAACACTTCTATCCAGGACCTCATAGAACAAACTACATGGGATCTTTTTACTTAGGGCATGGATCCACCTGCACAGATACAAGGGTAAGTGTAGTATAGAGTTGCCCAGGCTGCTCGAGAGGGGGGCAGAGAAGATGTTGAAGCTAGAGATGGAGAAAAGGGAAGGTGTCTGCATAAGGTCACTAGAGAATCACCACTGTGTGTATCAGGAAATTGCCTGCAGTTCCATGTTGGGAAAAGAGGCAGAGGAAATGAAGTGGGTAGAGCCTCATGCTAATGGAGCCTTCCTGGGTGATAAGGAAAACCTCACCAGAGACTTGTAAGGCAGGAAATACCTGTCACCTAGGAGACAGGATAAAGAGGTGCAGGCAGATGCTGCTGGGAATGTTGGTACAGGTCTGGAATTATGTTCTACAGCACTCACTCACTTATGCCCTCTTTGAAGACCCATGCTGCTGTAGGTCTGGCTGAAGGCCAAAGCTAGAGAGATGAGGAAGAGATTCCCCAGCCTCACAGCCCTGCCAAGAACCCAACACTCAAAACCAGACACAATTTGACATCATAATTATTCCAGGACAAATGTCCTAAACTGTCTCTAGGACACATCAGTCCTGCAGAATAGTTACTCCTCTCTCTCTCTCTCTCTCTCTCTCTCTCTCTCTCTCTCTCTCTCTCTCTCTCTCTGTGTGTGTGTGTGTGTGTGTGTGTGTATGGTGTTGAATAATCTGAGAAGCACCATGCACTGAATCCATTTGGGGAGGCGTTAACACCACTAGCACACGAAAGGTTCTGAGAAAACCTGCAGCAAGTATGCTAATGGTCTGGGCTAAACTTATTTGTCCCCAAATCTCCATATTTCCTGTTATGTTATTCAAAGCTCTCTATTCCTCACCTAGAAAAGTCCATCCTTAAAAAGGCTTGAAGGCTGGTTTGGAGCCCTAAAAAAGAGAACTGGGCTTCTCTGAGAAGGGAAACTGGGTGTATTTTGTAAGGTCCAGTCTGCCCCCAGTAAGTGCTCAAAGAATTGTAAATGCGATGGCTAAAGTGTTCCCTTGCCGAGAAGAACTTGGAGCTCTCCACAGAGGCAAGGGCACTGAAATGTAGCTTTGGCAGCCTAATTCGGGCCTCTGCCCTTACTTCCTCACCTGCCCCCTTTCTCCCAGCTACTTGGGAAAAGAAAAGCAAGAGATAGAAATAGTAAAATGGTTAATCCAGGCACGGTGGTATAAACCTGGAATCCCAGCGTTCCAGAGGCTAAGGCGGGAGGTTTGTAAGTTCAAGCCTGGGCTACATAGGAAGACTCTATCTCTAAATAAGTAAACAAATAATAAAGGACAATGGTTTAAGAGCATGCACACTGGAACCAGACCACCTAGGTGTGAATTCCAGAGCTGGCCCTCCTTCCTAGTTCCTTGGACAAGTTGTCTAGGTGCCTCCCTTGCTAAAGCAGTGGCCAGCTCAATAGCACCCAGAGGGAAGTGTGTTCATCTCTTTCCTAGAAGGCTCCAGCATGAAGCAAACATTGTAGTTATAAGGAACCCTTCCCAGTGTCCTTTCCAACAACTACTGGCAGCCTGAAAGATCCCCTATTTGGACTGAACCACCTGCAAATCCACTTTCCCCATCAGCCCCAGGAAGGGCTAGATGCTCTTCCATCCTTTACAATAGGCAGAAGTGTTCCAGGTCAGGCTTAGGTTCCATTCCTGGTTTTCAGAGCTGGAGCAGCTGCTAGGGTGGGTTGGTCCCAGGGACTCGAATGCATCTATTATTAATTTTCTGCAAGCAGCCATTGGCTTCCCAGACAAGCTTCTGTCTGTAGATGAGTATAGTCCTATCACAGCATTCCTGCACTTGGTGTTTCTCACAGGGCCTCACAGGAAGCAGCCAGCCCCTCGTGCCCTTGTCTCCCTGGGAAGGTGGACCGTGGTGCACTGGATCTGACCTACGGAGCTAGGAGACCTTGTGTCTTTTTCACACCTCCTGCTTCACACATGGTACACAGGCAGAGCTGCAGAGACCTCCTTGACATCAAGGCCCCATATCCCCTTAATCACCGAGGGCTATGATGCCATCTACAGTGTGTCATGCATCCCATCCTTCCTCTGTGTGACGTCACCAGGGAAGCTTAAGCAGCTGGCATCCTTATCTTCCAAGCTACCCTCCCCCATCACTGAATCACTAAATCAGAGCTGTTTTTTTTGTGTCCCTTGGGGCACACATGCCTCTTTAAAGTCACCCTGAATCTCTGAGCTGTTGGGGCTCTGACTTTGCCCCTGGACTGTAAGCTGAGGGTAGGGGCCTGTTCATGTTCTAACATACTCAGCAATATGGATCTCCTCCCAGTGATGACTTGAGAGTGGACTTTCCCTCCCTCCCTCCCTCCCTCCCTCCCTCCCTCCCTTCCTCCCTCCTTCCCTCCCTCTCTCCCTTCTTCCCTTTCTCCATCCCTTCATACCCTCCTTCCTCATTTCCTTTATTTTTATTATCAGAAAGAGAGTAGGTGAGCACGTAGTCCAGCAATTCTCTAGAGAGACCCATAGGCCCACTGTGGGAAGAAGAAGGGCCAAATAGGGAAAATCTTGAACCCCCAACCTCTCATCCCAGCAACCCACATTTTTTTCTCCTAACACCAAAAAAAAAAAAAATAGACTTTTCTATGATATAAGATTTAGGCAACTTCAATCTATTCTTACAGTCTCCTCTCTCCTTTTTCCAAAACAAAACTGTGCCAAGCGCCCCACCTATGTGCAGTCACAGCAAGCAATGTGCTGTCCTCATTAGTAGATGCAGAAGATGGTCCCAGGTAGCTCAGAAGCTTACCCGAGCTGGACATGTCGCCAGTGTCCAGAAGATCCAGAGTCCACCAGGGTTGCCATGTTCCAGTCTCTACATGGCCACCTCCTACCTCCCAGGGACTTGTGGTTCAACCCAGCAGTTCCTTGGCCAACCTTTGGGCCTGCCATGGCAGCGAGTGCCAATAATAACCCCCATATAAGCCACTGGGCTTTCACTGGCTCCACTTGCTCACAGGAGCAGGCCCCTCATTCCTGGGGCTTCCTGGCAGTGAGAGAGTGTGTTGCTCTTTAGAGAAGCATCAAGTCTGTGCAGGGCCATGGAAGAGCTGCCTGCCACCACACAATGCCCTTACCGTCTAAATAAAGCTCTCCATACCCTGGAGCACGGAGACCCCATCCTGTCCGCACAGACTGGGTCTTCCTTCCCAAATGTCAGGAATTTCTTCCAAGGAAATCTTAGACAGCCCAGGGAAAGAAGTCATGGTCTAGGCAATATCTACTTGATCTTGACCTTTAGAGGCTCTTGACTCCTTTGTTCCCAGCACAGGACATTTTGACTTTGGGGTGAAGTCTGGCTTGTTTCAACAGTAACGAAACAAGAATGGAAGACAGGGAGGCTAAATTCTCACCCCAACTCCCTGGGGAATTTACTAGGCATGCCACATGGTCTCTTAAGTCTCAGTCTCTCCATCTTTAAAATGGGTGTTTTAGACTCTACAATCTCTCCTACCTGGACAAGGATAACTAAAAATTTCTAATTTGGGAGTCAGGCTTCTTGAACTTAAATCCCATTTCTGATCCTACTAGTGTGTGACCTGACCAAGCTGTATGAGTTCCCCCTGGCTCTGTGTGATTATCTGCATAATGAGAGAATAGTAATGGCCATCTAATAGATTTACTGTGGGGATCAGAAAGTAACACTTTTAGAGGGATGCCCAACACATAGCACATTGGTGACTTCGGCTGTTATCATCGAAAATCCGAACAGTGTGAGTCTATACTTTTGTTTGCCAAAACAGATCCACAGTCTCCTGCTGGGGAACATTTATTCCCTTTGCTTTCATTGACTCAGGAAATACATGACAGAAAGCTGTTATGAACCTAGTAATGGTTGAAGTGAATGTATGCAGATCATAATAGCTCCCACGTATGTTGTGCAAGACATTGACATGTATAGGCAGTGTATAGAGAAATAGTGTATGGGTCCCCAAATCATGATAGCACCAATGTGTCTCCCAGTTAGAATCCTCCATTCTAGATCAATCTAGATTGTTTTTTCTTCCAGTTTGATTCGTGCCCACAATAGGTGCCAAGTCAATGTTTGAATAGACAAATGTATTTATTTATGTATGGGTGGGTGGGTGGGTGGATGGATGGATGGATGGATGGATAGATGGATGATGAGTAGGTGGGTAGATGGATGGATGAATCTACTTTATATTTGATTCTTTCTTTAGTTTAAGCAGAGTAATAAGTATGTGCATATATTAGTGTGTGTGTGTGTGTGTGTGTGTGTGTGTGTGTGTGTGTGTGCATGTGAGCTTTTGCAGAAAGGGCTCCAGCTCTTTCTCTTTCAGGGAAGTAGATGGCCATGGCTGTGTATTTGCATATCCCCCCATCTGTTAGCACATAGGGTCATTTTTCAGGAGTCCTTTCAGCTGTCCATCGGTGACAACAGATAGGCACTCCTCTGCCTCTCCCATGCTGTCCTCCTCCAACAATGAGGGATTTGTGCTGGGAATATTGCCTGTGACTGCTTCTTTCCCAAGGCCCCAAAGCCTGCTCTGGCTTTTATCAGTGGTATTGATGGAGGAGGGGTCCCAGACAGTTGGTTTCAGGGAGTGGCGCCCCTGGCTGGGTGCCAGCTGAGCAGGATAGGCTAAGATAAGTAATTCAGGTCTGCTCTGCGTTACCTGAGCTGGTTATCCAGCTATCTGTAGCTGTTGCCTTAGCTGTTGCTGTCGTCAAGCTGTTTTTCCAGAGAGTGTGCTGTGGGCCCAGGGGAGGATGGAGATCTGGAGGGCATGGGATGGGTGAGGCAGAGTGGTGTACTCTGGGTGTGAAGAACCTTGCCCCACAGTGCATAAGGCTGCTCTGACCACTGCCGCTCAGAGCTCCAACTCCCTAATGAGATTAAAATGCCAACAGCCTGCCTCTGTGAACACTTGGGAACGCATTGACTTGAGTTGCTTAATGAGCGCTAGTCAGGAATCTAAGTGAGGTCTGGGCAGGCGCCTGGCTGATGCCTCGTTGATTAGAATACTGAATGTGCCACCCTTAAAAAAAAAAAAAAAAAAAAAACACAGCAGTTGTCAAAGACGAGGCTCTGGGCTCCGTGTAGAAAATTCTTTGGTAACTCTACATTTTCCCCCAACTTCCAGACCTTTTTACATGCCCAGTGATCTGGTGCAGGATGATTGTGACGGGGAAATTGGCAACAAGACAAAACGTATGGTAATTATCTCAATAGTAAACAATGGCTGTCAAACCTGGCACCCATCAGAAACACTTGGGGATTGGTTCATGTGCTTTTTGAAGGACATTTCTTCTTTAGAGATGGGGTCTCATGCAGTCTAAGCTGACCTCAAACTTGCTATAAAGCCAAGGATGACATTGAACTGATCCCTCTTCCTCTGCATCCCACGTTGCTAGGGTTATAGGCATTTGCCTTGATGCCCAGTTTATGCTGGACTAGGAATTGAACTTGGGGTTTCACGCATGCTAAGCAAGCACTCTACCAACTAAGCTACATTCCCAACCCCTTGGATGGTACTTTTGTGGTTCTCTTTCTCCAGACCCAGAGGCCCAGCAACTACCTCCTTAATGAAGGTGCTGGGGGTACCATGCTTATGCCCTGACTGAGCCCCAACATTGGGAACAGTGCAGTCTGCCAGTGCAGGCATGCTGAATGACAGTGTGACTGACTGCCACTCCCTAACCTGTATAGCTTTGCACCTGCTGCTTAGCCTCTAGGCCTCAGTTTTGTCATCTCTAAAATGGGATTGATTAAAATGATAGCACTGCTATGGAAAACAATACAGCAATTGAAATTGGAAACAGAATCACAGTATGACTCAGTAACTCCACTTTTGAGCACACATCTAAAAGAAATAAAAAGCAGGACCTTGAGGAGATACTTGTGTACACACATTCCTGGCGCCATTCACATAGCCAAAGGGAAGGTGGCTGCTAAGAGATGAATGGCCATGGCATATTTCTACCATGGGATGTTACTAAGCTTTTAAAGAGTCCGCTCACATGTTCGAACATGGAAGAAGCTTGAGGACACCACATAAGTGAAGTAAGCCAGTCACAGAAGATGAATCCATTCTTATGAGGGACCGGAACAGTCAGATCCGTAGAGTGAGGGTAGAGTGGCAGTTTGGGGAGGTCACAGGGAGGGAGAACGGGGCTTTAATTGTCTCATAAGTTCAGAGTTTCAGCTCTGCAGGTGGCAGGGGTCCTGGGGAGGGATGTTTGTGGTGGAAGCGTAACCAGTTGTTTCTTAGTGCCAGAGCTGGATCCTTGAAAACTACTAACATGGTAAATTGTGTGCTGTGGATGTTATGTGTTGGTTTTTATTTTACTTTGTATCTGTGTGTGTGTGTGTGTGTGTGTGTGTGTGTGCGCGCGCGCGCGCGCATGTCAGTGAAGATGCACACGTGCCCCAGCATGCTTGTGCAGGTAAAAGGACAACTTTGGGGAGTTGGTGGCCTCCTTCCACCTTGTTGAAGCCGAGTCTCTCTTCCTGTCTCTGCCGCTGCACGGTGTACTTCAGCCTAGCTGGCCGCAAGCTCCAGGACAGTGTCCCTGCCTCCCATGTTGCTGTAGGAGTTCTGGGATTGCAGATGTGAGTCCCCACATCCAGCTTCAGAATTCTTATTTTATTTTATATGTATGAGAGTTTTGCCTGCCTGTATGTCGGTGTACCACAGGCTTGTCTGCTGCCGGGGGGGGGGGGGGGGGGGGGGGGGGGGGGGGGGCCGACCAGCAGAGGGCGCCAGAGCCTCTGGAACTGTGATTGTGAGCTACCATTTGGGTGCTCAGAATCAAACTAGGTTCTGGTGCTTTTAACTGCTGAGCTATCTCTCCAGCTCACACAACCAGCCTTTTGTGGGTTCCAAGGATCAAACTCAGCTCATCATGCTTACATGGCAAGTGCCTTTACCAGATAAACTGTCTCACTGAGGCCAGATCTTTGTTTGTTTGTTTGTTTGTTTGTTTGTTTGTTTTAAGGTCAGCGTACTGTCCTCCAGAGTCCCTGTGAGGGAAGTAGACAATAGTATCTACAAATGGCTTAGCACAGCTGCTGACCCAGTGTCCGTATTCAAGCATCCCTTTCCTGTCTCTTTATCAATTGTCAGGCTCTTTCTAAAGCATTTTTTAACCTAGCATATGTATGTTCTTATTTGCACAGATGTGTCTAGAGGGAGCCAGGAAAGAGATACATGTTTGTAAACACTTGCATACCCACCTGAGGTTTAAGTTTAGATGACTTCTCATTGTCACTGAACTAAGGCAAGGCCCATCAAGGCTTGCCTCCATTCACTCTTCCGAGTGACCTTTGGCCTACCCATGACTGAGGAAAGCGCCTGCCATTCTTCAGAGAAAACATACGAAAAACCACACTTGCCAACTGACTTTAACATCATTTGAGGCAGTGGGAAACTTGGCTGATCCTCTTCCCAAGAGTCCTTGGGGGAAGTAATTCTTGATTAAGCCAAAAGCTCTATTTGGCTTTCACCATATGAACCCTCTTGGGTCAGGTCCATGCTTCTACAAGGCCAGGCCCAGTGACACTCCCAGCCTCCAAACATCAGTCTCTCCAAGAGACTGGGATTATTTGACACTAGACAGGCTCCAAATCAGCCTTGAAAATAGCCACCTGCCTGCCTCGGCCAGGCAGGAAAGAGTGATGCCCCTCAGGTCCAAAGGAATGCTCATTTCCCTCACAGCATTCTAGTGTGTGCGCCTGGCTCTAAGATGAAGAGAACTGCTGAAGGGAAACCATGTGGGTACCGTGTGGTCAGAACCCCCAAGGGTGTGGTTCCTGCCAGAGTCAATGTTAAGACTGGAGTTTTATTACAATGAATGAATTAAATTGGTCAGCAAATTGGATAGCTCCATTTTCAACATTATCATAGCAAACTGAATAGTTACCTTGGATAGCTAAGTAAATATGATGAAGATGACAACAATAATGATGATGACGATGATGAAGATGATGATGATGATGACGACAATGACAACAATAGTGGTGGTGATAATACAATAGATAACTTGAATAGCTGAACTGGAGAGCAAATTAGATCCCCCCTCACCAGAAATGTTTTAATTGTTTTTATCATAGGTATGGTCTATGCTAAACACATTATACATGTTGTCCCATTTCCCTATAAATAAAGAGTCCAGGGAGGTGTTGTTGTCTCTGTCTTGCCAACAAGGAAGTCTGAGACCAGGTGGCTTGTGTGTCTAAGGCAAAGTGGTTAATGCTACCCAGAATTGGAACATAAAGCCTACCTGACCCCAGACTTCATGGTCCTGACTCCAATACATTTACTGTGTCGTGAATAAAATCACAGCTAATTATGCATCTTCAGAAACAAAGTTATTTACTTGCTTTACAGGAGGCATCATTTAAGAGATAACTCTCACCTAGTATGTTTTACACAAAGCCCCGATTATGAAGAGTCACTGGTGGGGAGAACACTTTCAGCAATAGTTCATCCCATCTACATGGTGGCAGCACATTGGGTTAAACTTCAACTTGACCTAGACAAAAGCTTATTACCCCTCTTATCTATGGCAACACCATCCATTCAGTATCTCTTAGTGTTTAAATAAGCAGAAAGTGATGCTGGGCTCGCACTGTCTCAGCTCTGTCAGGTACCAGCTATGTGAGCTCAAGCAAACTACTTAGCATTTCTTTCTCTTTTTTGTTTGTTTGTTTGCTTGTTTTTTGAGACAGGGTTTCCCTGTATAGCCCTGGCTGTCCCAGAGCTCATTTTACAGGCCTTGAACTCAGAGATCTGTCTTCCTCAGCCTCTTAGTACTAGAATTAAAGGAGTGTACCACCACATCTGGCACTACTTAGTATTTCTAAGCATCAGTGAATTTGTGCGACAAATGGAGGTGCACATACTATGTATGCTATGCCCTGCTCCCACAATGTCACAGAGTAAGAGAGGAATTCGCTCTGCCCACCCAACAACCATTTGTGAACTACCTGACTTCCTGTATGGACAGCTCTGGTTAAGGGGACAGGTCGGTGTCAGTTATCATATTGACATTCCATCTTGTGCTTCAGTATCATGTGATTTTCCTTAGCATCTTCAGGTCCCATTGGCACTGAGGCAATAGTTAACTGGGGTCCTTGGTAAGGCCAAGCTGTTATTGTGATGTGAGGCTATAGCAAAGTCTCCTAAATTCTACCCTTGCTGCATTAGTCTCAGGGTAAAGAAACCTAGAATTCTAGAGCTAAACTGGCCCGAGGGTCACACAGTAGGACACAGCGGGAGCTTGGCCTCTAAGGGGAAGAGAGGCAGCTGACCCACTGGATAGAAGGAACAGAGCCTTGCCTGGTCACTTTCTCTCCCTACCTCTCAGTTTTCTTCCCTTGTCCACAGGCTCTGGTATCCCTAGCAAGCACAAAGAAATGCCCAAAATGAGACAGGGTCTGATACCAGTGGGGAGCCGTGCCTCCCCTCTTTCAGATGCCCAGAAGTCCCGGGAAACAAAGGCAGTTAGTATTCAGCTCTGAAACTCAAGAGAAAGATGCGGACTATAGGATAAGATTGAGGATAAAGAGTCCATGTGGAAACACCCAGGGGAGGGCCAGCACGGGGGTGGGGTGGGAAGAGGTGGAATTTGCTGCAGAGATCAGGAGAAATGAAAACCTAGCTAGCCTCTCCTGTAAGAGGGAAAGAATGGGAGAAAGAATTCCTAAGTATAACCAGGAGAAAGCGGTCTCTGCCAGTTTGAGAGCTGGGGGAAAAGGACTCAAAGCTGAGTAAATCCAAGCCCTTCCCCAGCCCCAGCCTCGCTCATCCAGGTTGTACAAGTTCCTGCTCATTTAATGCCCTGACTCAGTCTCTACAATGACAGACTCCCAGTGGTATTGCAATTTTCGGTTTCTGTGTCAACATCTTCTGTGTTTGAATCATCCGTGATTTATTGACTTTTTTCCTACTCGGAACCGAATAGTGTGTCCCCGCCCCTGCCGCCGCCCCCAGTGCCAGCCCTCACCATTTTATCTTTCTGTGGTTTTCCTCAAAGGACTGCCCAGCCAAGAGAATTATTTATTTATTATCTGTCATCTAAGCTCCACAGGGCAGGGACAGATGGTCTGCTTCCTTCAGTTTTTGCCCTAGAGCTTAGAAGAAGGCTCAAGACATTCAGCAAACACTCCGTCTCTCCTGCTCCTCCACAACCCGACTGAGAATCCCTAGTCCCCCTTGCATTAGCCCCTGACTCCTGTTAGCTAGCCACAGCACTCCAAAGGGCGTTGGCTAAAGAACTGGATGGATCAGGAGATTGATAATCAGAGCGAATTACCTAGAATTGTGGGGTATGGTGAACAACAAAAATGTGCCAGGATTTTTTAAAACTTCAGAAAGCCATAGCGGAAGCTTCCGCCAACCCCGTTCGCTTCTGAATACAGGCCCTGTGCAACTTCAGGCATCACACACCACGAAGCCAATCCTGCTGATGAGGACCAGACCCTAGAAGACTATAAATACCAGATACTGGATTTATGGTTTGTCATGTAACAAATAAGGAACTACAGAAGGTTTTGGAACAGAGGTGACATTTCAAGTTTATCTTGCTACTTCCTGGCTGTAGCTCCTAAGCGCTGTGGAAAATACGTACAGAAAGGCATAAACCCTGGTTGATCTCCTCCTCCCTCTCACCCGCAGGCGCCCAACCCCACGGGAACCAGCAAGCACTAGGTTAACATCCTTCATCTTCCTGAGGTCCTGTTTTTCTAAGTCCCAGAGTTCGGCTGGTACTTCTTCAGCTACAGTATTGGGTTTCGCTTTATTCAAGTGACGTGCTCAGGGGTGGAGAAGGACTTTGCAAACATGTGCTTAGGGAGCCTTGGCCTGGAAGCCAGCTTGTGCAGTGGAAGGGAGGACAGCTTATAGGGTTCGAATGAAGGCATTGAAATGGAGAGGGAAGCAGAGCAGTGGAGTCCCCACTGGGTGGGAGTGGAAGGACAAGCAGGGAGCTGGTCCCCCTGTGACAAGAGGAGCTGTACCCCCACCTCCCATGAAGCCCTCCTTCTGGAAAGAACTTCCAGGATTGAGTGAGCTTTTTGGAGGATCTGTGGGTGACAACAGGTACCAGCCATCCTCTGTCCAACATCCTTCTTCCTTTCTGCCATCCTAAGATTGAGCCTGTCCCTCCTGCCTGGGGCTCAGGCTCTGCATTCTGAGCAGCGTGGGGTAGGCTGTTGGGATGGTAATCCACCAGAGACTGTGAGTGGCAGGGTCAGGGTTCCCAACATGGGCAGCTCATGCTTCAGGGTTCAGATTCACCCATTTTCTTGGTAATCTCCCTGTGCCTGGGCTGGCAAAGGAGAGAGTTAACATTGTCATCGGATCCTTAATTGTGCGTTTCATGAATTTTCATGTTTCCGCTTGCAAGCTTAATGTTGCTTTCTCCATGAGGTTTTTTTATACTCAAGCATAAGAGACTTGTAATTACAGAGTGTTGTGGATTGCAGAGGGTGATTAAAATGGATTTCATGAAATCTGAGATTCAACCCTCCAACTCTCTCTCTCTCTCTCTCTCTCTCTCTCTCTCTCTCTCTCTCTCTCTCTCTCACACACACACACACACACACACACACACACACACACACAAAACCAGTCCAATGGGCAGGGGAGTAAGTCAGAATCCCACAAAGTTCAGAGAACTAGGATATGAAGGCTATGAATTTTCTTTATGTTTTTCCTCCCTGGATCTTGGATCTGCTCCAATACAGCCCTCCCCTTCTCTCCCTCCTCCTCCCCTCCTTCTCCTCCTCCATTTCCTGAAAGGAGTCCAGCTCCATCCCTGACCCCCAGCCAACTCTGACCCCCAGGGCCTTCACTGCTTCTCAGCTCCAAGAGACAACGAGACAGAGTAGGTTTGTCTTTGCTTGAGTGAGGGTGAGCTGCTTCACCACGGTCATGGCCAGCCTCCGTCCCTGTCACTTTGAATGAGGCCTGAAGATGCTGAAGCCAGTGAGGGGTAAGGATTCCCATTTCATGTGTCTCTCCTCCTGGGACAATTTGGTGCCTGGTAGGTGTAAGATCTGGGTCTCTCCACTTTGGTCTGAATCAGGAATGGGCTAGTTGGTGTTCAGAGGGCATGGAAAGAATAGGTGGCTTAGGGGTTGGGAGAGGTGGCTGGAAGACTTCCTGAAGGAGGCAGACTTCACCTTGAATAAAGAGGAGCTGGTTCTTTGGGGAAGGCAAGCAGAACGGTAGGAAGCCTAGCCTGGCTAACCCGGAAGATGATCACCTGAGAGCGCCTCAGAGGTAGCTCCGAAGGTGAGTAATATAGCATTGGAAGGGAGTAAAAGGATAACTATTAACCACAGTAGGCTTGCAATAGGGCATGAGGCTCCCCCCAACCCCGACAGAGGTGAACATGCACTAAATCAACCCTGTCAGCTCTGTGCCCTTGCACAGTAAACAGCCTGCCCCACGTTATATGGCAGCCCTGGAGCAGTGTGAAGCCACTTTGTCTCAGATCGTGCTGGTCTGTGTCCTCTGCCACAGCGCATGTGCTATGTATGGAGGCAGTGCCTAGCCACTCGTGGACTGCATTGTTGTTTGGGACACTGAGGCAAAGCCACTAACCCTAAGTGATCATGGGATCATGGGGCCGTACTCGTAGATTCCTAGAAACTGCCCAGGACAGGTTTGGTCCACTCTCCAGGTTTTTCCTGGGGCTCCAGCACTGCTTCTTAGAGAGTAGATGAAATCTGAGAGAGGAAGGAGCCTGCCTGGCACACAAGAAGGAACAGGTATCCTTCACAGGCAGTGGAAGCAGGGTAGGGCTTCCCAAGCCAGAGGTCCTAGCCACTGGGTCCCATGCCCTGGTTCCAAAGACACCTCCCCAGGCATTACCCAAATTGAGACCCTTTCTTGAAATTTGGAAGCAAGTGGTAGCAAGAACAATAGTTGTGCTAATATTAACAGAAGGCCATATAGATACCCTCGGGCATCACCAGGCTGGTTCAGAATGTTTCAGAGTCACACAGCTTGTATGTGGCAGAACAAGGCTTCAAAGTCAAACTGTTCTTGCTCTCTAACCCATTCTCCTTATAAACACCAAGCTAACCATGTCTGGCGTGCAAGCACTAGTTCAGGCATTTCCCCAAACGTACTCATTAGGCTGTCTCAGCAGCTCCTTGAAACCTGTCATCCCCATCTGTATGTGGAAAAGAGATTCCGATGGGCTGGGCTGGGATTCGAACTTCTGCCCGCTGCTACCCTAAACTTTCTCCCCTGGATGGCCATCACAGAATTTGCACTGCAGGTTCCTGCCGTCTTCTGTCCCCTGTTGCATGCTAGGAGGCATCATGGGCTTGTTCTCTGGGCACAACCAAGGGCTCATTGTTTCAGAGGTCTCCCCCAAACAGGGTGGTTCCTTTCTGGAGCTGGAGTTTGCTCCCTCCCTGTGGGAGTCCCCGTGCTTGCAACAATTAGGCCTGTGGCTCCAAGCCTGCCAGCAGAGCTTCCCGGTATCTGTCCTGGCAAGCCCTACTGGTACATGTAAACACAAGAAGTAAAGTAAGTACTAAGAGGTAATATTCTGCTTCCATAAAAAGGCACCTGCAGCTCAGAAGGATAGCAGGCACCTGTCTTCCTTGAACGGTCCCTATCCCTGCACAGGGTGGAAGTGCTAACATCCCTCTGAGAGCCCACAAATGTGTGCAAAGTGACTCTCTGCATAGGCTGGCCTTGTACAACCTAGGAGACCAGATTACCAGTGGCCTGCTGAAACCCAAGGTGTGTTTGTGAGTGTGTGTTTGGGTCGGAAGAAGGGGGAAGGTTGGGGAGGGAGGAAGAGAGAGGGGGGAGGGGAGGAGAGGAGAGGAGAGGAAAGGAGAGGAGAGGAGAGAGAAGGAGAGAAGAAGAGAGAAAAGGGAGGCCATCCTGGGAGCAGACTTAGACCCCAGATGCTGCTCATGTGAACACACCCACCAAGTGTGAGCCTGTCTACGCAGGCGCGCTTTTGTGGCTGCCAGGCTCATGGGCCGTCACCACTGCTTGCCTGGGAGCAACTGAGGGACAACATAGACTCACTTCTACTAGTTCATTTTTTTTCTCAGTTACATTAGAAATCCTGCATAAGTATGTCAGGGGTTGGGGAAAGGCGGGGGTGGTCCACCAGGCTACACGGCCCTCTTGTCTCTTACTAATGACGCTCCCTTGAGCTTTGCTTAAGATACCGGGTTGGTCAGCACTGTCCAAGAAAACAGAGCCAACAGAACATTCTCACGGGTACATAGATATATCCATATGTTTACAATCTAATACATACATATGCACATGGATTTCTGGTGGGGAATCAGTGCATATGACTGTGCAGCTAAAGAGTATGAAATCCACAGGGCAGACAGCAAGCCGGGGACTCGGGCAGGAACTGCTGCTGTGGTCTTAAGATTGGAATGCCTCTCCGAGAAACCACAGCGTTCGCTCCTGAGGCCTTCACCTGATTAGAAGGGGCCCACCCAGACTCTCAAAGTTCATCTCTCTTTCTTGAATCCAATCAATTACGGAAGTCAACCATACCTGTGCAGCCCCTTCAAAGGGATCCCTGATATAAACTCTGCCTGTATTCTCGGCCATTCTATTCATGTTCACGCAAAGCTAGCATCACAGGTAGCTTCTGATTTCTCCCATTGCCGTCTCCCCTTGGTCAGAGGAACTTTGTAGGGAGATAATTTCAAGACTGTGCAAACGCTCTGTCCCTTGACTAACCCCTCCTGCCTGCATCAAGCATCTGTTTGCTGGTCCTTCCTGAAAGCGGGTGTCGGCTGTGACCATTGTGTAAAGAGCTTTCTCTTGGAGAAGAGGTTTGGGAACTGCCTGCCCATGACAGCACTGTCATGTAGCCAGCCCTGTGGCCTGCTCAGATTCCCATCCAGGACCCCTTGCTCACACAAGGCGGCCGGACTTGTGCAACTGGGTTCAGTATTCGTTATATTCAACAACGTGTGAGAAAATGTCATGAACAAGGAAGGTGCCCCCTGCAGGTGTATGGCGTGAAAAGCCTTAAATAGACATGTACGGCCTCGGTCATGGCGAAGTATATCATCAATTAGGGAAACATTTATCTTTGCCTTCATCTCCATCACAGCCTGCAGTACTAATCCCTGCTGAGGGAGAGAGTGTTGGCCACTGTATTACTTCCATCATTGTTGTTACAAAATACCTGACCAAAAAAAATTGATGAAGGAAGGAAGGGGTTGTTTGGGGGTACAGTTCTTCATGGTGGAGACGGCATAGTTGTGGGAGCATAAAGCAGCTGGACACATTTTCACCCACAGTGGCACGCTGGTCCTTGGCTAGCTCTCCCCTTTTTTATTCAGCCTAGGACCCCATGGTACCACCCACATTCAGAGTGGTCTTTTCCTCCTTGGTTAATCCAATCTATATCCTGCCAAGTTAACTATCAATGTTAACCATCATGGCCAACAGGACCAGAGACACTGTGGAAAGCATCTCTCACAGAGAGCAAGCTTCTAGCTGAGTCTTGGAGGAGAGGGCTGAATTGACCTGGGAGGAAAGGTCTGTGGGCAGCAGGTGTGGTGTGATCAGCAGACCCAGTGGAGAGACATACAGGGAGGGTTATTTGGGAATAACCTGAAAAGATACTCCTAGGGAACTTTTCTCTTACTCCTTCTGTTTAATCATGGCTATTTACCTCAGGTAGCACCCTTGTGCACACTCGAACTCACAGTATAGAAGCAGTGATTCCTTATTCCTAGCGAGAAGCAGCACAGCGCAGTAGTTATGATATGTGGACTCTGGAGCCAAACTCCCTAGGTTCAAATCCAAGTACTGCTGATTTATCAGAAGTAGGACCTGGCGCTAGTTAACTAAGCCAAGAGGACCTCAGTTCCTTCATCTGTGAAAAGGGACTCCTAGGCCTGCAGTGATGGCACAGTAAGTTCATTTAGAGAAAGGTGTTAGGGCAGCAGCTGGCAGGGGGCGAGGAAGGGTTACGAGCATATTTGATGAATAAGAAGGAACTTACCTGGTTTTATGGTTGAGGAGTTTCTGCTGTGTTTGCAGCCACCCAGTACGATATCATTAATGCTGGCACTGGTCGGCGCTCTGCTTATACCAAGGCTTTACTGTGCCACCTCTGAAGAGTTCCTTAGCTCCTCTGGTAGAAAGAGCAGAAGGTAGGGGCTCTGTGGTGAGGGTTCCTGTCCCACCCCTGCCATGACCATGTGCTATGACCTTGGGTCAGTTAGCCCTCCCTGAGCCTCACACTCCCATTCTTCAATGTAGAAGGTTGGACCAGCGAATACCTAACCAAGGGCCTGGGTGTAAATGCCCCTCCAAGTAGCTTTAGTTCAGAAACAGTCCAACTAAAGTCCATCAGGCACCTACTGCCTCCCAAGCATTCTTTATAGGATGCTCCATCAGGTCCCCAGCACAGCCTTGTCCTAGATCTGCTGGAGAAATGCTACACCCGTTCTCTGAAATGCTGGGTGACTGTTGGGTCCTCTACTGGTAAAGGGCACAGCCAGGACTCAAGCTTGGGGCTGCTCATCCCAAATGTCTTCTTTCCTTGAAGCTGGCTTCCTCCATGCTCAACACCCAGGAGAGTGAATGGAGAAGCACCATGCTCAGTGTTCAGAAAGCCCCACCCCTCCACGCCTGTAGCTCTCTGGGCCTCAGAGGTAGAACTATCCTTCCTGGCCTCTTACTGACTCTGTAACTTAGAGAAAATCATTTCTCTTTTCTTTTTTTTAAAAAAAAATATTTATTTAAATTTGTTTTATGTGCATTGGTGTGAAATTGTCAGATCCTCTGAAAGTTACAGACAGTAATGAGCTGCCATGTAGGTGCTGAGAATTGAACCCAGATCCTCTGGAAGAGCAGCCAGTGTTCTTAACTACTGCACCATCTCTCCAGCCCCTCATTTAGCTTTTCTATGCCTCAGTTTCCCGGTCTATAAAAGGTAGCTATTTCACACAGTTATCCTGAGGCTTGAAGAGAGCCTTGTGAAATATTAACACAGTCACTAGCATTTAGATAAACCGATCTAAATAGTCCTGCTGGGCTGTTGTGAGGAACAAATGCACCAAACCATTGGTAGTGTATTATAGACTGTGGTGTGCTATTTATATATGAAGGATCAGGATTCTAAGATCTGACCCTGGAGAAGCAGGTGAGGGCAGGAATAACAGGAACCCTGGAGAAAGGTGAACTTACTGCTTCCATACATCATTTGTTCCTGAGTTTCTGGGTGCAGTGGGGACAGGTAACATGAGTTTGTCAAATTTCAGCTCAAGGAAGCGGTAAGGAAGTGGAAATTCCAAATGAAGCCAAATTACATGCACTGGTTTTACACCAGTAATTAAGTATGTGGAGGGGGTAGAAAACAGTGATTTCACCCTTTTGAACCAGAACTGGGGTTAGTCGGCGGCACACACCTGTGTTGTATTAAGTTGTGGGATCAGTGGGTATAATTACAGAATTTAATTATAAATTGTGCCTTACTGGCATGTGCATGCAAAGATCTGCATACTGTAAAATCTTTCAGGATAATCTACTTAAAACAAAATCATGTCAGTTTGGAGGGTCAGAGACTCGCTGAAAGGTCTGTAGTAAGCCTTCCTGGGTAGGGAGGGCCACAGAATGTCTTTCTTCCCTTACGTACTCTGAGTTAGAAAATACCCACTGTGTGTCTCTCCCTCCTTCTCCTCATCCTCCTCCCCATCCTCCTTCTCCTCCTCCCCCTTCTCTCTCCTTCCCTCCCTCCTTCCGTCTTGATCCTCCTCCACCTCCTCCCTGCAGTATGGAGTATCAATCCTGAGCCTGAAGCACACAAGCCAAATGCTCTTTTTCTGGACTCTGGCCTCTTCAAAAATTTCTTGAATCCCTACAAGACAACTATTTCTTTAGAGAAACTCAGAGTTCTGTTAGGAATGACAGAGAACAGATAACCAGGCAATTAGTTCCCAGCTGGTGACGTTTGGTGAAGAGGGGATGAGACAGACTTCATCTGAGATGTTAGGGAGGAACACTCAGGTCTCATCTGTGAGCCAGAAAGGGGGTCTTAGGTAGAACCTGGGATGGGGAGTTCTAGAAAGAAGGGAAATAAAAAGCCCAGGGTTTGGGGGCAGGGTGTTGTTCTGGCCTTCAACTGCCTTTACAGACCTCAGCCTCTTCTGTCTCTATGAAAGTATTTACAATTAGGGATAATGGTGATGGGTGCTGCCACCACCACCCCTCAGCTCCCTTAGAAAGCATGACAAGTTACTATTTTTGAAGCCTTGGGATGCCCAGGTCTTCCCCTGTCCCAGGCGGCTACCCACTTGCCAGGATTCTTGTCTTTCTGTGGAGTCCTGGGATGCCATTTAGTTTCTCCCAGGGAAGTACTCCAGGACTAGAGATGACACTTTGCATGCTGCAGGCCCTGATTCAATCCCAATATCACAGAGCATGAAGGTAAAACAGCCCCTCTCCCAGCCCACAACCTCTTACACTTGGTGTCTTATGTCTTACCCGGCATGGGTCTGAACCTGACCTATCTAGGGAGTGTATAGAGAAAAGGCATGGAGGACAGGGGTCCCAGAAGAGTTTCCTTTCACAGATAAGAGGATTGGGAGTATTTGTTTGCTTCTTTGTTTGGATTTGTGTCTATTTTTATTTTATACATGTATGTGTTTGCAGTACCTGTAGAGACCAGAAGAGGGCACTGGTGCCCCTGGAACTGGAGTTATAGACAGTTGTGAGCCACCATGTGGGTTCTGGGTACCAAACCCAGGTCCTCTGCAAGCTTCAAGTGCTTTTAACTCCTGGGCCATCTCTCCAGCCTCAGCTGGGGACACTTGTACTAAGTATTTTTCTCCAGTCTCACACCTTGGGAGACAGTGGAAGGAACCTCCTTGATAGACTGGCCCAAGAACAACACTACTAACTGTCATCAAGCGGACTTCTAAACTGTAGAGGGACATTTCTTGTACAGATGTCTACAGGGTATTTACTGTGTGACAGACAGTGTCCTAGGCACAGGGAATGATGTGGACAAAAATAACATTGACAAGTTCCCTGAACTAGGATTGACCAACTGGCAGGTTTTGTCCCACTCTACATCTGCCTTTGATCCTCTGTTTGCCATTATTATTTACAATAAAGGTTAGAGTGTCGATAAAAGTAGATAATAAGTATGGAAGTGCTTGGAAAAGCAGAGAGAAACCTAGCTGACCTTCCTTGTATGCCTTTCTACAATCCTGGAAAGGGGTTGGAGGTTTGGGTATGCACACCTGTAGTTATTCAAGATTACCACTAGATGTCAGTGGTGTGCAGGAGGGGAAGAGTTCACATGGTGATGACCCCTTAGCCAGGTTGTGGACAACACACACTAAAGATTTCCTGTGTGCTAGTTGCTGTTCTGCATGCGGTGCATTTCTCATATCCTTTGATGCTTACAGAGGCCCTGTGGTTTACATATTCCTATCCCTAGTTGATAGATAAGGAAATGGGTGCTCAAAGTGGGGAGGGCTGCAAATGTCTGTCAGCGTTCCTTCTGAAGTCACCAAAGATCATCTTAGCAGCAAGTGTTCATCCAGACAGTCCTCTGCTGCTGCTGATCCACTGTGGACAGTGTCTCCCCATACACAGGGCAGCAAATGGATGCAGAGACGCATTAGAACAAAATTTCCATGGATGCGTGAGAAGGGGGCAGTACAGGTGCTCCTTTGGCAGAGAGATGCAGGCTGACAAAAGCCATGTCCTGTCACAAACATTAGAAATCACAAAAGCTATTGCTGGATTGGGCTTGACATGAAGAATACAAAAAGGTCTCAGGAGACCCAGCTTTAAATGAGCATATAGATAGATGTGCTAGATGTCATCCTTAAAGAGCTAAGATCCAACAATGGCCAGCACAGCAGATGTTCCCAAGGGTGCAATAATGGCACTTATATCCTGGGGGTAACCAACAGCCATTGTACTTAAGGCCGGCTCAATAGAAGGGAATTCACGACTGGTACTGTAAATCTAACCAACTATGGCTGGCGAGGTCATGGACCCTAGAGGAAAACATAATACAAACCAGTATAATTTTAAACTATATTCTAAATCCTTATACCTCCCCCCTGCCCAGATAAGTGTAGCTCTCTGCCCTCATCAAAGAAGCTTCTTTTTGCAGCAGATAGGCCATTCACAGAACAGAACAAAAATTCACAACTGGTCAAAATGCAAGAACTGATTGTGGGGTACCCAGTTCCAGTTTATACATCTACAGCACAACCCCAAAGCTGAGTATCAGTGAACATTGCAAAAGAGGAAAACAAAAAAAAACTGCTAAGAGCCAGAAGGCCAAGACATCTAATAATGACAGGAAAGGATGCTGAGCCCATGAAATCCCAAAACTATGGTTGCCTAAATAAGATTGCACAACAATGACAGTTGACATGCCGGTGTGAAGAGGGGAAATCTCACGAGGCCTAAAAGAAGAGCTACAGGTAATTAATAGCTATGGAGAAAGGGAGAATTAGTGTTTCCCATGGACTAGCCCAGCCCCCCCCCCAAGGTGATCCAATCCCAAGTGGTCAACCCTACACCCGTACATAGCAGTAACCCTAAATGGACTCACTAGGATGGATATATAATGTATATTATAGACCATATTATATTATGTAATAAAGAAGAAGAGTTCATGAATTTGAGATAGAATAGGGGACACGAAAGGAGTAGAAAAGGAAGAAGTAGAGTTACTCATCCATAAAACCCTCAAAGAAAATTTAAATTAAAAAAGAGCTAAGGTGCTATGCCAGGATTTTTCTTTGGGGCCATGAACCAGCTCCCAAATCATAACATGGAGATTTCTTATTAGTTATGAATGCTTGCCCTAGCTTAGGCTCGTTTCTAGCTAGCCCTTTTAACTTAGCCTGCTCCTCTTTATCTACGTTTGCCTCAGGGCTTCTTACCTTTTGTCCTTCTGTAGATCTTACTTTCACTGCTTCTCGTGTCCGGCTGCCTGGCAGGTGCCTGGCTTCTTCCCCCAAGCATGTCCCTCTTTCTCCCTCATTCTCTTCTCCTCCTTCTTCTCCCTCCTTCTTCTCTTCTATTTCTTCTCTCTGCCCAGCAGCCCCGCCTATCCCTCTCCTGCCTAGGTGTTGGCCAGACAGCTCTTTATTAGGCCAATCAGATGCCTTAGGCAGGCAAGGTGAAACAAATGCGACATATGTTTACATAACTAACACATATCCTTACATCTTTAACAAATACGGCACGAACAAATGTAACACACCTTTACACAGTTAAAGTAATATTCCACAACAGGGTCCAGATCCTCCCTAAGTAATCCCTAAGAAGACACTGAAAGTTAAAGAAGAAAGTGGGGGAAGGTTCAAGGTCAAAATCATACAAAGACAGTCTGCGTCTGCACATAGTATCTCTGATGATAATTCTGAAGGTCAATCATCAGGCCCTTGGGAGCTGGGCAGATGCCTCAGCTGTCAAGAGCACACACATTGCTTCTGTAAAGCACCTGAGTTTGATTCTCAACACCTACATTGGGCAGCTCACAACTGTCTATAATTGCAGCTCCAGGGGGGCTCTGACACCCTCTACGGCTCCTCAGGTACCCACACACATGTACACATATCCAGAAAGACATACATACATACACACGCACGCACACACGCATGCATGCATGCACCCCTAAAAGTAAAATAAGTGATGACACCATCCATCTCAAGAGAGAAATGACAAAGGTAAGGAGGACACCAGGTTTCTGCTCTCCAGACCCATGGGCCTTCAGTTTGGACCCTGGACCACGGCAAGGTGAGGAGAATGCCCTACAGAAGGGGATGTGCCACAAAAGCCCGTGGAGAAAAGCCTTGCAAAGGGCAGGAGAAACAGAATAGGTCTGATGCCCGTGGAGGAAAATCCTAGGATCCCTTTCTTGGGTTGAGCTCCACCCAAGGGACAGCCCAGATGATACCTGAAACAAACCAATGACCTTGGAGCTGGCTGGGCAATGGAGTCACACAAACAGAGGGAGGAGAGGGTCAGGGGATCTGATAACAAAATGTCTTTGTGATGTCCAGGGGTACCTACTAACTACTAGAGAGCAGGTTTGGACATATAACTATGATTCTTATGTGATAACTGTTTTGCTATATGTAATTTTACTATGTTGAAGTTAAAGCCTTCCTTTTGAATAGAAAGAAAAGGGGAAATGGAGGGTGATATCGTTCTGTATGCTGTGAATATGTGTTGCTCTGATTGGTTGATAAATAAAGCTGTTTGGCCAATTAAAAAAAAGAAAGAAAGCAAGCAGGTTTGGGCAAGGCAGGATAAATGCTTGCATCTGTCCCCGGTGAACCATTTGTAAGGCCATTCCTGCATGTAACATCTCGTTTGACGTCAGACAGTGAACTGCTGAAGGGGCTCTTTCTGTCCTCACTTGACAGATGAGGAAAGCCAAGGTGTGCTCATTCGTTTTCCCGGGTTTGGGTGCTGGGAAGGAAACTGTGGTTTATTTAGCTGCAATGCCAGACCCGTTTCACGTCGACATTGTGCAGAGATGGTGATAAAAGTTGCTGATGTCTATGGCTCTGAGGTCTGGCATGTTGGCCTATTCTGTACATGGAAGCTCTGAGGCCCTACAAGGCACAGTACATGTCTAGAATGGCTGAGAGGGGACTGAATCCAAACTGGCACTGGTGTCTGCTAGGCAAGTGCTCTTTCTGCTCCTTTTCTTTGTGAGAGTGGGGGGTTGTTACCCCTGTTCCAGGAGGGTGGGAGCCTGCTCCCATGGCCTGTCACCAACTTGCCTTTAGGGTGAGTCCTCCTTAGGCAAGTGCTTGGGAGAAGGCATCCATTGCTAAAGGCCTGCTTTGGGAGGCAAGCTCTCTGACTCATGCTGAGTGGAGCCTGAGCATAAGCAGGTGCCTGGCTGGGAGCACATTCCTGGGGCTTAATGAGGAGCTGTGGGGGAGGAGACAGGAGGGTCCTGGGGGTAGAGCTGAGTGATCTTCTAGGAGGAGGGGAAGCCAGGAGAAATAAGCCTTGGCTGGGAGTGATGTGTTTCCATGGTGTCTGTGAGAGAAGACTATCACTGGACAGGAGATGGGATGGAGGTGTCGCAGGAGAGCCAGGTTGAGGCTGTGGAAGGCGGCACATAATGACAGATAATGACATATCTTGGGCAGGCCACCACCAGACAGCAAATGGCCCTGGGGACAGAGGATCCTGTGAGTTGAGAATTATGCATGTACCTGTGACTCTCCCGAGTCCTCCTTCGGAGCCTTTGCCAGCTGTAGGAAGAACGAACGTTTCCCTTCTTAGCGATGTTTATGCTGCCAGTTGAGTGGAGCTGGGCCCACTGTCACGGTTTATAGTTAGTGTGTGTTTGGGTTTTATTTGCTTGTGGTCTATTGACTCCGAATTCTAAATCAGGTGGTGTTAATTTTTCAAGGCTTCTTACCTGGTTCCCTATTCGGGTTTTAAGAAGGATGTGTGAATATCACACACACACACACACACACACACACACACACACACACACACGCTCCCGGAGTCAATACCATCATCTGGATCCTCAGTGTGGTCATTGGCATCCAGGTGATTGTTATGGTCATTGTTTGGGACTGTCCTGTCTTGTAGCGCAAGATGCTGCTTGTAAATGTGCTTTTAGGATTCCTTTGATCTATTTTGAAGGGTTGGGGAGCTGTAGTTGTTGTTTGGTTATTTGTTTGATTGGTTGGTTTGGGTTTTTTCTAAGAGAGAAAATGGGGGAAATTTCATTTTCCAAATGCATTTTCTGGAAGAAGGAATCTGAACTTTAAGTATCTGTTCAGGCCACAGAGGGGAGAAACAGCTGGCCAGGGCTGCACTGTTCTAGCAAGCCAGAGAGGGACCTGCAGGTGAAAGTGCAAAGAATTCTGAGTTGTCTGGGCTTCCCGGGAAAGACTCTAGTGGTGATAGATTCCCTCTCTGCCAACCTTACAACCCAAGGAAGGAGCAGTTCAGCCTGGAAAGCTCCTTGGGACAGGGGGAAGGGCATGGGGCAGAGGAAGCAGGCCCCTGGGCACCATGTCTCCACCCTGTACTCCATGCCAGCTGTGCAGTCCCTGGCAAGTCAGCCTGCCTCTGTTTCCCTATCTGTACAATAGGGATAACAGAGTCCTCACAAATCCACTGTGAGGACTTAGTACTACTTTTTTAGTTAGCATGAGCTTAATGAATTGTCTAGTAATCGCTATTATTTGATGCATTGTTGAAATCTTTTTTAAAAAATTTAATAATTAGAATTTTATTATAAAGAACTTGCACATAAAATCCACTCAGTGAGATTAGCAGGATCCGAAGTCTATACACTGAAATCTTATTAATCATACCCAGGGCCAAATTAAGAATGTGTGTGTGTGTGTTCATACTCACACAAGAACTGGTCTTCCAAGAAAAGGGATTTAAAAGTGTGAGAAAAGAGCAGATTGTTCCCTTAGAGACCAGAATATCCTGGGAAAATGTCTATAAGTTGTTGAAATTATTTTAGCATTGCCAGAATATTCCAAGGAACAGAAGAGAAATCAGCCAGTGGCCCAGCTGTGGGCTTTACTAGACTACAGGTCCATATGTTTGGCTGGATCTGGTCTTCTGGCATCCTAGCCTTGCTGAGCAGGGAACAGATCCCAAGGAATAGCTGCCCAGACAGCTGCTTGCTATCTTCAGAGCCGGTCATGAGGAAAGTTGGAGGACAGGGAATTGATGTGTCCCAGGTTTGGATGGACATAAAGAAGACCCTTGGTAACTTACCCAGCGCCTGTCTGTGCGGGCAAGTTCCAGCTGGATGTCCCTATAACAGTGAACTGTCACCCCAACATTTTGTCATCACAGAATACTCACTCATCTCTGTTGAGTCAACAGAACTTTCTTTACTCTATTTCCTCACCGGATCCCATGGAAGCAGGGCCGTCTCGATACTGAACATTTGCCATTTGCTGACCTTGGACCAGTGGGATGTTAGATGCTCCATGGGAATAATCAGTTACCTGGGTTGGGTATCGAGGCAGAACCAGAAACCAGATCCAGAGAGGTTCTTTATGGAGAGTCACACAGCTGCTAAGAAGCCATGGTGGCATCTAGATCCAGGCTCAGACTGTAGGGTCCACTTGCAACCTCTCCTGTGTGTTTGTTACTTCCTGGATGTAAGACACCCTCCGGACAGAACAACAAAGAGATGGCAACCATACGGCACCCAGAACTTCACTGGGTTAGCCCAGGCTAGCCCTTTCTTAGAAGCTCCATTGCCACAGTGAAAGCATAATGGGGTGAGGAGATAATGCAGCTGGGCTGAGCTCTAGTGCGGCTGTGCATTAGCTGTGAGTCATAAATCCCTCTGAACCCCTGCAAATCAGATGAAAATGTTTATTTTCCAGACTGCCAAAAGAAATAATGATAACAGGGAGGCCTGGTGCCTGCTGGGGCAAATGGCAAGTGGTGCCACAGTTGCAGAGAACTGAGAGAGTTAGGGCTTTGTTGAACCCCAGGGAGTCTGGTCCCTCACTGCAGGAAGATGTGATTGGTCCCCTTGAGGCCTTAGGCTAAAAGGGGCTTTCCGAGGCAAGCAGGTTCCCAGTTCTCATCCAGGCTGCAGGCTGCAGACCTGACGTTGGCCCTGGCATCAGAACTCGTCCTATTTTCTCAGTGTTTCAGGGCCAGATGACTCAGCCTTCTTTCACCCCTCAGTACAGAATGTGGGAGAATGCGAAGGAACCCGCTCACTGTTCTCCATGAGGGTCGTTTGTCTCTCTTGATCAAGAGAGAAAGGCCAAATACAGGATGCTGTGCAGGGAGCTGAGGGCAAGAAGCAGAGGTGTGTGACTGTCTTGGCTGTCTGCCGCTTCCCCCTTGGGGTACCGCTTGCCCTCCTGAGCTGCTGTTCCCACATCTAAGAAGAGGCCTAAGCCTTTTTAAAGGATGACCATGATGGCTGAAGGCTGGCTGTAGAACTACCTTCATAGGTAGCTCCTCAAACAACCACGACCCCACATCCAAGGTTGTCAGTCCATGCCTCCTCTGCCCCTCCCACATCCCAGCCTCCAGCAAGGTAAAAATGGGCTTGGCCAGGGACACCCTCCCTTGTGGGACACAGCTGAGTCCAAGCCCTCTGGAGAGCAGATGGAATAGATCTGGCCTATTCTGCTGGGTCAGGCCTCAGATCTGTTGACCCATCTCTGGTCAAATGCTCAACTTGGGGCTGGGACAGACACAGATCTGGGACAGCCTGGAGCCATCAGCAGCCTCATAAATCAGGCTCAGCCTTTGAAGCTGTTGCAAGCTCCCTGGGGGAGCTGAGAAGTCCCAGCTTCTAGAAGCTGTGCCCCTCACTCCCACTCCTGTCTGGGGTCTAAGAAGTGAATGGAGCCTGATTTATGGAGGCCTCGGCCTGGTCTGTGAGGGGAGGCCCTGGAAAGAATGAGTTTGCCCTATGACCTGCCTCCCAGGCCACAGAAAGACACAGAGGTGCCCTGAAGGGAAAGCCACCTCCCTCTGCGCCTAGGTGAAAACTATCCTTCACAGCCCCACTCCGCTTCTGGAATTTGGTTTTCCTCACTGAAAAGATCCAGTTCATCCTTTCAGAAATGAAGGAAGGGAAGGAACACTTCCAAAATGGCCCCTTGGAGCAGAGCTGCAGTAGATGGAGCAGGGCCTGGATTCCAGCTTTACCATCCCCTGGCTGCATACCTTGGACAGGTCTTTGTCATCATCCTGCATCTCACTGTCTTACTTGCCACGTGGTATAGAGCTGGTGTGAGAGACAACCAGCTAGCAGATGTCAGGCACACTGTACAGTGACAGTTGTTCATACTTGAAAAAGATTCCCTCCCCCACCCCTTCCTGCTTCTCCAAGCCAAACAGGAGACACCATGTTTGGATCCTTGCGCTAGCTTGTCAGATAGGAACTCATGAGTTATTCTTTGACCATACCAAGCTCCTAGACTACCACTGTCTACACTTAGCCAGTCTTCACATGTGGCTGCTGCACTCATGAAATGTGACTAATACAATTGAAAACCTTAATTTTATCTTAATTGCCATTAGAAATTTAAATCTAACCATTATAAGTAGCTGATGGCTACTGTGGTAGACAACCCAGGCCTTAACCACAGAGACTTGAAGACCTGGTTCAGCATTGGCTCTTCAGATAAGCCTAATTACCCCTCCACACCTCCAATATCCTCATCTATGAGGCAAAGGCTGTGGGTGGAGTCATCCCTGAAATGGCTTGTTCCATCCACACCTGTAGATTTTCAAGGGTCTGTTATGATTACTAACCATTTGCTAAGTTAAGAAAAAGGGCAGTTCTAGAGAAGGCAAGAAGCCAGTTTGGGACAACCATCTCATTACACAGAGATCAGCTCCTATGAGACAGAACTAAGGGGGTGTAGACCCAATCCTGCCCCCGGTGTTCTCCGACCCCTAAGGTGCCCTACTCTGGCTTGAGCCGCCATTCTTTTCTGTCACTGTGTCTAGTGCTTCTTATACCCCAAGGTCTTTCCCTACAGTGCCATAGTGCTTTCAGCATCAACATCTCATCATGGTTTCTGTCACATCAGCTTGACCCTCAGAGTTTGCCATGAGATAGCATCTGGTTGGAGGCTGAAGCTGTCACCCATGACAGATGGTGCCTCAAGTGGTATGAGAGGCACAGAGACAGGGGAGGCAGAAAGAGCAAATGGGGCTGTGTCACCATCCTTAAGTCTGTCAATGCAGGGTTCCATCATGGCCACCTGACCTCATATTTATGATGAGAAAGAAATAAATGCTATCAGTCTCTTCCCTTTCAAGTTCCTTCCACCAGTGAGTTTCCTTTCCATCTTATTGGCCAGAATAAAGTCATGTGATTACCAATAGCTGCAAGGGAGTCTAAGAAATTGAAGAGCTGGCAAACAGGAACTAGGCAGGCTTGTCTTATTTGTCTTACTTGCCTTAGACAAATTTAGTTTAGTCTGGGAAAAAGAGGGTAGACAATGAATGTTGGATTGGCCATCAACTGTGTCGGCCTTTATAACCATTGATACGATTAATATAGTGTTTTATAAATGGCCACATACTTTTCAAATTTGTGATTCCATTTGAGTTTCTCAAGCTTGTGGACAACACAGAAATTGTAATCCTTATAATATAGATAGAGAAAATAAGGCTGTTTGAAGTAGAGTAATTTACTCTAGAAACAGTGGATCCTGCTGGGCAACCCAGTTTTCCACATTCTTAAACCCTCCTCTGAGCTGGAGAAGAAACCTCAGAGAGGGCAGCAAGCAGGAGTTATTCATATTTATACCCCAAATAGCAGCCTTGATGGCCTGGCACAAAGTAAGTGTTCAGCAAATCTTGGTTGGTAATAATTAATGTGTTACTTTGCTTATTGAAATGATTGACAGAGGTAGGTGACTGGGGCTTCTGAGAACACAGCTCAGAAGCGAGGGGCTATTCCTCAGGGAACAATTAGAAGGAGGAGGGGAGAAGTGATGGTTTCCTTGCCTCTAGTAGCCTCAGAAGAAGTTCAGGTTAGTAAACATCCTATTTACAGATCTGTGATAAGAACATATGCTTGTACTCACAACTCTGAGAGCCTGTCTTTCTGACTGAACTGGGTGTTCCTAAGGCAATCTCTAAATCCCATCTGCACTCAAGGGCCTAGAGCAGAGTGGTTCTCAACCTTCCTGATGCTGCAGCCCTTTAACACAGTTCCTCATAGTGTGGTGACCCTCCCAACCATAAAATTATCTTCATTACTACTTCGTAACTTTTTTATATTCTTATGAATCATAAGGTAAATATCTATGGCCTTCAGTGACCCCTGTGGAAAGGTCATTTGACCCCACCAAAGGGGTCTTGACCTACAGGTTGAGAACCACTGGCCTAGAGGCCCAGGGACTGAGGTAGGATCTGGAAAAATGGATGTGAAGGGAAGAAAGGCACATCCCTGCCTCCTTCTCCGACTCACCACAGTCATAACAAGGCAGATGCCTGCATAAATAGTAGAGCAACTGCTGAGCGCTGAGCTCCTGAAGAGAGGAGGCTAGGACTCAAGAGTCATATGGACACGGGAAGAGGGAAGTGGAGGGAACCCCAGGCATGTGGGAGCCTGCCTTGCAAGGATTTAGGTGCCCGTGTGAAGGGAAGATATTCTAGGCAGAGGGTGGTGCATATACAAGATGAAGGAGAGAAGAGGTGGTCGGGATAGACTGCATGAAGAGTGGTATGTCTGAAAACAGGGAAGAGAGGACATGGGCAAGTCGCAGCAGGTCTTAGGATTGGGATGTCATAGAGGAGCCCTGAAGGTCTAATTTCAGATAAGGGTTGAGGAACTTTGAGGTGGAGCCCGAGACTCTGTATTTCTGACAGGCTCTCAGCTGCTGTGGCTGTCACTGGTCTGTGAAGTAGCAAAGTCATCGAAGGTAAGGCCAGGCCAGCTCTTCTCCCATTTAGTTGGAGGAAGCTACCACAGGGGCATGATTGTAGTCTCAGTCTCTTTTAGAAAAAGTGCTCTGAAGGCTGTGAAGAAGCTTCCAGAGAGTGGAAGAATGCAGGCAAAATGGGAGAGCTGTTGTTGTTGTTGTTTATTTCTAAAACCTGAAGTGCTAGCTGGCTCATAAAAGGTAGCCAATAGGTGTAGAAAGAATCAGCTGTCGTTCATGATAGAGTTCTTAAATGTGAAAAGGAAGAATGAAGAAGTCAAGTTATCCCAGCTGAAAAGCCAGTGTTCTGTTCAGCTCTCGCTGAGGCCAGGCCAAATCACTATGTAGATGGACTAGTTTCCCAACTTGTTTTTAACAAAGCGTCTGACCATACATGTGAAATCCCAGAAGAATACCTATGTGAAGCACATAAGAAGTAATTGAGAGCCCACCCAGATTAACCCAGAGATGAGGACCAATAGTCTAGTCCTTCTCTTGTCTCCCCAACACCAGGGACTAGTAAATGCCCGCTGCTCCGCCCCCCCCCCCCTGCCAACTCTCACAAGCATCAGTTTTTCTTAAGAAGCAAGGCTAGCTCTTCTCCCATTTAACTCGATGAAGCCACCCTGCTGCAGGAGCTCAGGTGGGGATTGGCTATGTCTGGATCGGTTCCCCAGTTAGATAGTATGATCCTATAGGATAGGACCACAAAAACCCCATTGGGCTGTCCCATGGCGTATGCAAACTAGTTCAAAGGAGGTCCTTAGGACAGGGTGATGCAGCAAGTCCCAAAGACAAGGCTTGAACCCACAGGCAGCAAATGAAGGGTGGGCAACAGACGCATGCAGGAGATAAAATTCATATGTAGTCATATATATTCAGTATAACATTTGAAGGTTCAAATCCCAGCTGTGCAACTTTCAAGAAATACTCAGTGTCTCGGGGTCTTGACTTCTCATTCATAAAAGGTGTATGGCTGCTCTTGCCTTTAGAGATGTGCACAGCGGAGAACCAGATCAGTGACTAGGTGCAAGCTGAGCTTTTTCAGCTCTGCAGCTCTCCCCAGACACTGCCTCTGCCAGCTCCCAGCCTGCTTTGCTTCTGCACAAGTGTCTGCACACTGTTGCATTTAAGCAGGAAGCATCAGTCACGCTGACAAATCTCTGTGCCCCCAGGTGGTGTTTCTAACCAGTTAGAGGTTTGGCATTTATTCTCAACTGCTTGTTGTTATATTTTTCAAATAGCCAAGTATTTAAATACCATCAGCCTGATTGCTTCGGCAGATCTGTAGCCCCTGTCCTCCATCAGGGAAATCCTCTCTCTCACAGGCTGCCGTAAAAGAGGCAGCTACAGCCGAGTGGAAGGGACACTAGGGCTCAGAGAGGAAGATCAAATCCCAGCTCTACCTCTTGCCAGTTACATGACCCGGGACAAGTCGCTTCACCTGGGGGAGGCTTCGTTTCCTCAATGGGAATAACGCGTATTTGTGTTGTACCATTTCAAGGCCTTGTGCCCTGCTGGTATGACACACTCGAGACCTCTCTGACTGTAAACCTTCATCATATCCAAGCTGTAGCTCCAAACATTGTGGTTCACCGTGTAAACCTCTGAATGCCATTTCCCTTCAAAAGTGGAGTGATGCCATGGGAAGATGGTATAGTCTATAAGGTGCCTGCCTTGCATGCATGATGATTTGGACTGACTGCCCAGAACTCCTGTAAAACTCTTGCCAAGTGTGGCGGTGCATGCTTGCGATCCCAACACTAGGGAGGCAGAGACAGGAAGATGTCAGCTTTGCTGGCTAGATACCCTAGTTGAATGAGTGAGCTTCAGGCCAATGAGAGACCCTGTCTCTGGTACAGGTAGATGCTGCCTAAAGAATGAAATGCAAAATTGTCATCCATCCTCTGCATCCATCTACCCATATACACTTGCATCCTCACACATGTGAACACATCTTACACATACACAAAAACCTGGAGGGATACAGGACAAGTCCTTGCTCATCAGCTATGGAGTTTATAGAAGATGGTAGAGATGTGACAAGCAAGCATCACCAGGTACCTGCAGGATGGCCAGTAACTAAAAGCCACCATTGGAGTTATGGTTTGTAAGTTGTTGCCATGTGCCAATGATCACAAAGCCAGCTCTGAAGTTAGCTCTCCTGAGCTGAACTCCACACTCCTCTGGCTGCCCTCTGACCCCCAGGAAGGAGCCTGTATCACCTGCTACTTAAGGTAATACAAAGTTAGCTGATATAGCATGACTAGCCTACTGGGTCCAGGCAAGGCCTCAGCTTGGTATATTCTCAGAGTAGCCTGGGCTATCGGGCAACATGTAGCCAATCTCTTGTCATAGGTTTCGACTGTTAAGTCTGCACATTGTCTACAAGAATCTATGGCCAGGCCCTTCTCAATTCTTTCTTCACCCAAGGCTCATCTAAACACCCATTTCTTGAATTTGTGGGAATAGGAAGAAATAGGACCTAGGAGCCAGCCCATCCCCACCTCCCACTAAGCCATGGCGAAAGCACATCTCAAGAAGGTCTAAGCAAAGTGGGCTAGCGTCCAGCCACCTGCCCTGTATGTGGGGCCTTGGCCCGCTGTGTGGAGTGGAGGGGGCACTAATCCTATTTTTGGAAGCTGTCTTGCAGTGGGCACAGAGCCTAAGCCAATTAAAAGCTCCTCTTTGAAGGTGGTTCAGGTTTCCCAGAGAGGACGGGTCTGCACAGTGACCTGGGGTAATTGCTTCAGGGCTCCCCCTCCTCCCTGTTGGCCTGAGCTGGAAGAGACCAGGGTCCCTGCTGGGAAGGCACTGTCACGTTGTGCCTCTGGAGGGCCCAGTTAGACAACGGTATAGGTCATCAGGGAAAGCAGGACACTGGGAATATTAACAGTCCATGACAAGGGGGAAGGTAAAGCCCAGATGATTTACCATGACTCATGAGATTCAAACCAGATCTTGCCTGCTCAAAATCACTAGATTCTTGTCATATTTTATTTCATCACTAATCAGGGTATATTGTAGGCTCCCAATAGATATTTATTCTGTGACTGAATGAATGAAAAAGTCCTGGTAAATGGAGTTCGTTGTGTCTTACCAGAAGGATGGGTGGGTGGAGAAGGCCAGAACTAAATATGAGCTACAGTGAGAGCTTTGAAGTGAAGAGGAGAACTAGTTGATTCCAGAGCTGGGAAGACTATTCAGCCCAGAAAGAATTAGCTTTGCAACCACGAGGACCTGAGTTTGTTCCCTGGGACCCACATTAAATAATAATAATAATAATAATAATAATAATAATAATAATAATAACACTAGTATGTACTACAGATCCCTGTGCTGGGGAAGCAAAGACCGGAAGTCCTTAGGGATCACCAGCTGGGAAATGTAGCCTACTTTGCATGTTCCAGGTCTCTCCAGTGAGAGACCCTGTTTCAAAAAATGAGGTGAACAGTATGAGGTGGACAGTTCCTGAGGAATGAGCTCACATCCACACACATATGCATACCCCTTACACACACACACACACACACACACACACACACACACACACACACACACAGGAAAAAACCGGCCGAGTGTCAGCTGTGGCCTGCTGTAAGTGCTTTGCCTCGTTAAATCATGAGCCCCTCCCCTGCCAGGGAGGTAGGATTAGTGTCTCCACTCTGAAGAGGAGGAGGAAAGTGCGGGTTAAAGAAGTGAGTGTCATGGTATACCGTGGGACACAACAGAGCAGGAATCTGAATCCTGACCACAGAGGGAGGGCTCTTGATGGCCATGACTTTCTCTTAGGAGACTGCCCTCTCTAAGGTGGATGCAGTGGTGACCCTTGAGGTGTGAATGGGTGGTCTGTTAAGAATACAGCCAGATAAATGGAGGTTTCTGCTGCCTAGCCAAAGTCAGGCTCAGCCCCTGTAATCCAGCCTGCTGAGGCTGAGTGGCCCACTCCTCCCCCTCCCCTGCAGAGTGGCCTCCAAGACTGGCACCATTAATTGAGGTTAACAACCCAAAAGGGCAGAATTGATGGAGTGACGGGCAGCATTTCTTAATGAAAACAAATTTAGGTCTATGATCAAGAGAACAAAGTCCCCAGGAAGCCGGGCTGCTATGACCCAAGTGTAACATTAGAAAGGAGAGGGGCAAGGGCCAGGGCTTCCCCACAGAGGGGACAGACTCATGACCCTCCTGAAAAGCAGAGAGATGCCGCAGCCACCCAGGAGGCAGTTCACGGGAGCTGACGGAGCTAACAGAGGGATACAGCTTGGTCTTGGTGCCTGGTGGCTGCTCCAAAGGTAAACATCATCTTAGGTATAGTCAGGGGCTTCTTGGGACAAAACGCGTAAGGGCATTCTGAGAGGACCACTTCTGTATAGTAAGCAGAGCAGGAGGATAGGACAAAGGGGTGTATGCATCTGAAGCTGGCCCCACATACAGCCTGACCTAAGGCTGAGGAAAGACTGGGCTGTTCTGTCCTCTTGAGGCTGCAGGGTGGGAGCCATGTTCCTGGGTCTGCATGGGACTGGATGACACAAGTTCAGGCCGGACTTCAGCTAACGGGCATCTCCCATCCCAAGCAGTGGAGTTCCCTTGGTATGCTTCTGCTCCAGCTGGGAACTTGTTTTGATCAGAATGCTCTTAGCATGGAGATCGGCATTCCTTAAACATATGGAATTCATCCAGCAACATTCCCTCCTAACTGTGGGGTAGTTATTCATTTCCTCATCTGTCTCGCCCTCGGGATGCATGGAAAATTTAAGGGCAGACCTTTGCACCCTGGGCTAGAAGAACAGAGCTTCACCAGAGTCCAGGCCCTGCTACCTATGCAACTGGGTGACAGGGTCCTTCTCCCTGGGTGTGGGTCTTCTGTCTGAGACAGCCCGCAACTCAGAGACATTGCCCATTTATCCAATTAATCAATCATTATATATTAAGTGCCTACTGGTTAAGGGTCTTGGGAGCACACAGTTAAGCAGTTACTTAAATATAGACTAATATCAATATAAGCAGTAAGCTATGAAAGAGGTGCAGGGTGGTGGTAGGTTAAATCACACAAAAAACAAGGGAGAAGTGTAAAAGTTGTACAGTGCTGTTTTTAACTTGAATCATCTGAGTCTCACTCAGTCTCCTCATTTATAATATGGAAATTATACTAATATTTATAGCAATTTTCTTTACCATGTAATATGCCACCCTGCAATCTAGTGGCTTACACTAGTCATTCATTGGTTCTTAAGGTCAGTGATGCGGGCTGCGTAGAGCTGGGTAACTTGTGCACTTACAGGTTCACACATGTGGCTAAATCCAGTAAGAGCTTGTTGCTCAGCCCTGGGTCTAGCAGCAAGATCCAAAACTCTTTGTATCATGCTAATTGTCCAACAGCAGCAAGAAAAGGCAAGCCCTAATACTCAAGGGTCTTCCCTGCCTCTGCTTTGAGGTTGCTATTAGTCTTTTGGTCCACAAGATGGAAGACACATGGCCAACCCTAGAGGCAGGGTTAGGGTACACAGGGTTTGAATACAAGGAGATGTGCTTCATTGGAAGTTGTTATTATAGCTGTCTACCAACATACCTAGGTTCCAGGGATGTCTTGGAGATTTAGTAAGAAGCAGGAGATGGCATGCCTGTGGTGTTTGCATTAATCATGCCTGTGGTGTTTGCATTAATACCGACATCCAGGGCTGGGTAAATATGAAATTGGTCCACTTGCTTCCTTCTTAGGGAAAAAGATATCACACAGAAAATAAGTAGCATGTAAAGTGTATCTTTGTGGCTAGAAATCGTAAGATGTCACAGTTGTCTGCGGCAATGAGATTCATCAGACTCTGTCATTGTTAATCCTGGCATTATAAAGGTGACGTGAAGTCTAAAGTCATACCTCCCTGAATTCACCTGGTGTCATCTGATCTCAAAAGAGAAATATTGACCAAAAATAACCTTTTCTTCAGAGGAAGGTGAGCAGAAAGGAGGAAGGGCAGTGATAAACTGGGCAAAGGTACAGAAACATTTCTCCTGGATGAAGATGCAAGAGCTACACCTGTTGTCTACTGAGCCCTTGCTCTGTGCCAGGCCTAGAGTGAAGTATTTCCATGGATTACCTCAAACCTCAGGACAGCCCTGCAGAACAATAGGTACTATCCTCATTTTATAGATGGGGAAACTGAGGCTCAGGCTCAGGTACTTTATTCGTCCAAAGGAGCACAGGAGCATATAAGTAGATTCAACATTCAAATACAGGTGTGCCTGACTCAAAATGCATTGACTCAGAACACTTATTTAAAAATATTTCATTGAGATAGTTGTAGTTCACATGTAGAAATAATACGGAGACACTCTGTGTGTCCTTTACACTGTTTTCCCCAGTCAGAGTGTTTTGCAAAGGAGTAATAAGAGAGCACATGTCACCACCAGGATATTAGAGTTGGGACACTCCATTCATCTTACCACATTTTTATTTTGCTTGAGAGTCCCTGGTTAGTTCAACAAAATGTGACAGTGTGGTCAGCTGAGTCTAGGCAGGAAAGGGGGTGAGATGTCCTGTCCCCCGCAGGCTTCTCTCACCGTGCCCTTGGTAGCCACACTCTACCCGGTCCTTCTCTGGTCTCTCCTCCTGATGGGTTGGCATCTCCAAAATGTTATGAAAGTGGAAGCATTCAACCTTCTGTGGCTGGCTTTTCCCCCCACTCCGTATAAGTCCTTGGAGATTCCTGGGTGTCATTACTTCATTCCTTTTTATCATCAAGTGGTGTTCCATGGCATTCTACCTTGACATAACCAATCCCCTGTCAAAGGCCTTCTGGCCTGTTTCCAGTCGTTGGCTATTAAGACTAACTCTTCAGTACATGTTGTCATGTAGGCTTTTGTGTGCACATAAGTTTCCATTTTTGAGGGCTAAGAGCCCAAGAGTGCAATTGCTAGCTTGTACAGTAATTGCATGCTCCGTTTTCTAAGCAATTTGCCAAATTATTTTCCAGAGGGACTGCACCATTTTTCATTGTTACCAGCAACGCATGGGTGATCCAGTTTCTCTGCATCCTTGTCAGCACTGAGAGTTGTTGCTATTTTTCATTTTAGCCCTGCTGACTCATATAGGGTGATAGTTCATAGTGATTTTAATTCCCATCTCCTTGGTGGCTAACATTGTTGAGCATCTTTTCCTGGGCTTCTCTGCCTGTATAGCCTCTTTGGTAAAATATTTACTCATCTCTTGGAGTGTTTGTTTAGTTTACTATTGAGTTTTGGCTTCCTGGTGGGATCCGAATACTAGGCCTTTGTCAATGGATGGTTTGCACACATTTTCTCCCACTTTGTAACATATCTTCTCATCCTCTGAACAGACTTTTGTAAAACACAAACATTTCAGAGAAGTATGATTTATCAATCCTTTTTCCTGTTTGGATGGCACTTTCGATAAAAAGCCTGCATTTTTATCCACTCTGTTCTACTGCTTTCTAGGGCCCAGAGAAAAGACTGTCCCGGAGGAGGGTTTTCTTGTTTGTGAGCTTTCCAAAGGAGAGCTAGGGCCAGCAGGAAATCTCTTTTAAAGAAAGCAAGTGTTAGCTCACTAGCAGACTGGGCTGTGTAAGGACCAGATCGGAGGATGCAGTACCATCACAAGGTCCATCAAGGGCTGCCAGGGTCTGGATTACAGAAGTCACCCAGCATCAGATGAGTCTTGGATAACCCCCTCTTTTACATTCCCTGAGTCTGAGAGAGTGGTTTTTATCTCACCCTTGCCAGAACTTTTTAACAAACATGTCTTCCATGGAATAACCCTGTTGAGAAATTAAGAAAGGCTTTCTGTGGCTTAGCAAGGCCCAGCAGAAGCCACCACTTACTCTGTTGTAGCAGAAAGCACAGAGGTAGTAGCCATTGAGGGCCATTCTCGGGGATGGCGACCTGTTCTTGGCTCCCTAGCCCCTGTTCTAGGAGCTAGCCCCATGGCTGCCGGTTCCACCTCCACCCTAGCAGTCCGTTCTCCCTTCTGACTGCCCTGGAGAATTCCTTTCTTTAGGACACTTAGGAGGCTTAATTACTGATGGTGAAGTCTTTTGAGCCTTTGGATGAAAGGGATGGAGGCAGTGTGAGGCTTGATTAGGCGTGTACAACTCTGGGCACAATTAGTTTCGTGAGAGACTCGTCCTGCCTTTATCTGTCTCCAGTTCTGTGAGACTTACAACAGCTAATTATTGAAATGAAAATTGCCTGGCCACCCAGCTACTGGCAAGAGGACCCTAATATCTGCCCTAATGACTGGAAATGGAGGCAGCTTCAGGCACTTAGGGTTTTCCCATCATTAAAGGACTTTTCTTCACTACTCTCAGATTTGAGGACCCAGATACGCAAGTGAAATTCTGCCAACGCCACTTCTTTCTGCCTTGCTTTCTATGTGACATCCCTTTCTGAGACACCCTCACCAACCAGCCTTGTGTGCCTAAGGGCTGTTGCAATCCATGAACCATACAGACAACTCTGTGTGTGTGTGTGTCTGTGTCTGTGTCTGTGTCTGTGTCTGTGTGTTTGTTTGTCTGTGTGTGTGTGTGTGTGTGTGTGTATTCTGGAAGGTAAGAGAAGTCCTCAGGCACAGATATGATACCCATTATCTTATACAGAGAACTGAGGCTGTGGAAGGACCCAGAAAAAAAGCTGAAAGCTCCTGTCCCCTCACTTCTGGATTATAGCTGTGCCTCAGCCTCCTCAACTATAACACAAGGTCCCTCGAGGTCTTTGGGATCACAGGCTGTTGCTCCCTATATACAAATCTCAGGACTCATGTTGATCTAGGGAGGTGGTCTAAGGAGAAAGTGGAGTTTGGAATGTACATTAAGGAAAGGCTAGGCTCATGGGGCCTAGGGTTCCAGTCACTTGAGCAGGACACAAGGAAAGTGTGTCTTGAGTGCTGCTGAGTGGCATGTCTCCAGTGCTATTCAGGCTGCTTTGGGTTTTCACCGAGCACAGACATAATCAGAGGGATCTGCAGGTGGTTGAGGTGGGGTGCACATGTCATATGTGACCTCTGGAGAGCCCTGTATTTTGTTCCTCTTTGGCTCAATGTAGCAGACCATCCCTTTGGTTTTAGACTGGCCTTGGCATCAAGATGTAGTAACTACCAAGAAAGCAGTGGACCAGGTTTGGGAGGTCTTTCTCACAGATGGAGAAATTGAGGCAGAGACAATGGGGGATTTACTCAAGAATATGTCACGAGCTCTCACAACCTGTGAAAGTACCAGATGAGGGGATGTTAAGTGGTACTGCAACACCCCATGGTAGGACCCAGTCATTTGAGGTGGGGGGAGTTAGTTAAGAGAGGTTAAACAAATAATTAAGAGGATCTAATTCTTAGTGACTGCAGAGAGGATGCAAGCAGAGGGGATCAAAATGTGAAGTTCCAAGCCAAGATGTGCCAGAGAGCACACCCTGGTGGTGAGGATGGGGAGAGCTGGTGGGCTGACAGCCTGCCACCATCCAGGCTCCCAACCAGAGCTATGAGTCAGCCCATCCCAACATATACCCATCTGTGAACTGCTGGAGCACGTGAAGGGGCATATCCCGCAAACCCAAAGCTGCAGGATCTCCACAACACAGGGCAACAACAGGATATCCAAGAGGAGTCCCAGTGAGGGCCCCGCATCTGTAGTGTAGCAGAAGCCAGAGGTCTCGAACCAGACCAATGACTCTTTGCAATGAACACTTCCTAATAAAGACATATGGACTAGAGGGTTTACTGTGTGACTCACTGTGACACACTGCAGCTTCCACGATGAGATTTTTCTTTTCCTTTTTCTTCTTCTCTCTTAAATTTTATTTTATTTGGGGGGCGAGATGCAAGGGTAGAGGGGTGGATATGAAGGGATAGGGAGATGAATAGGATTGAGATGCATGATGTGAAAGCCACACAGAATAAATAAAAAGTGTTTTTTTTGTTGTTGTTGGTTTTTTTTTTTTTTTTTTTTTCTCCGAGACAAGGTTTCTCTGTGTAGCTTTGTGCCTTTCCCGGGACTCACTTGGTAGTCCAGGCTGGCCTCGAACTCACAGAGATCCGCCTGCCTCTGCCTCCCGAGTGCTGGGATTAAAGGCGTGCGCCACCACCGCCCGGCTCATAAAAAGTGTTTTTTAAAAGGATAAGAATTATTAAATGAAATAAGAATTGGTGGCTATGGAGACGACCAATCAGAAAAACTGGGATATTAAAAAAATCATAAACTTTTAAAATATTAGGCCATCAAGATGGCTCAGCAGGTATAGTCATTTCCCTACAAGGCTGGCAACCTGAGTTCTGTCCTGGGGCTTTACATGTTGGGAGGGAGCCAACCCCTGAAAGTTGCCCTCTGACCTTCAAGCATGCATGCACTGTGACACACCCAGCCACTCACACAATAATTAAATAGATAAACATAGTAGACAACTAAAATATCAACTGAGATAAACTATGGATTTGAAGCAATTAAAAGAATGCATATAATTTACTTGAATCTGAGAACAGGCACAGAAATAAACTATGAAAAAGTGGTTAAGAAATACAGATAATAACTTGGCATTCCCTAAGAATGCATTTGAAGGGAGAGGAAGGTAAGTAAAATACATTATATGGTAGTCTCAAAGAATTAATTAAAAACGTATTCTTTAAAAAATGTCAAGTTCCTGCCCTGCCACACCCTTATCCTGGGTCAGTCCCCGAAGGCTCTGAGCCCATAACCTTACAGCCATTGAGCATTGGCTTGAGCACTTCATTGAAAGTCTTGCCATTTCTAGAAGCCTTGAACTGCTGCCTGCCACTCTGAGAGCCTGGCTCCCCACTCGGACTCCCCCTCCCCATCTGTTGAAGAGGAGACCTGGTAGGAGCCCCAAGTAGTTGCGGGCTAAGACTTGGGCACAGTAGGGCGTGTTCAGTCAATCAGCATCGCTGCTCTACTCTGAGTATTTCATAGTGTAGGTCTCCACCAAACCCACTGAAAGTCAGGAAAAAAGAAAACTTTTTGCGTAGTTAGCACCCAAATAAACTGAATTGCAGCCTTGACTCTTGCAGGGTCTCCTTAGGATAAGGAACAGATTTACTAGTCAACGAGCTAAACTTTGAATAAGGTAGGCAATGTCCCAAGGTGGTGTTCATGAAGAAACTGGAGTCTGGGAGGACAACTCCTGCTGGGGTATATCTGGCTTTGAGCACCCATGGGACCAGCTTCTTGGGGGAAGATGGAGAGGGGTGCTGGGGAAAGAGAAGTAGAGAGGATATCAATCTATGAAGTCTCCAGTAGCATGGGACAGCCAGGGGACAGAGCATCTTCCTCTCTGCTCCGCTGGGTAACTCCAGACTCAGCCTGGTGGCTCAGTTCAGAGATAGCAGAGGTCTAGAATTGCTGGCCCATCTCTGCACCTAGGTCATCTGTGTCAATTAGTCCTTATGGTGCTGGACCCAAGGGTAGATGTGTTTGACCTTCTGACGGCTTTATGTCTCCTTGGAGACCAAATCCAATTCAGCTCCTCAATCCAAACCCCAGATTTTATAAGGGCCTGATTAGAGGAAGGTGAAGGTACCAAGGCAGACAAATCTGGGGGGAGGGGGGGATTACCAAGAAGACAAGAACTTAAAGACCATTGGAGACATGTTCCCTCTGACAGAGAACTCAAGGACACAGACTGGACCTATCTTCAGTCTGAAAGGATTATTCTGGGGAATAACACACTAGACAGATTTCCTAGAATCCCAGGGGACAGAGCTGTGGCCTACAGAAGGAAGGAAGCTGAAAGGAGGCAGATTTTGACTCCATAACAGGAAGTAAAAGCTGGCAGGCAGAGCTGTCCCAAGAGATGGCCAAGTCTCCAGGGTCGGGGTCATGTGATGATAACTTAGTAGAAATGAGACCAAGAGACATCAAGAACACAATGTGAGTGTTACCTTCTGTCTGAACTCTGAGGTGACAGACAGTGTCTGTAAGAGGCACTTTGGCTGATCAGCAGCTTTGGGAGAAAATACTGGACAGAACGGATTGTAGACAGCACCACCATCATCAAGCTTCCTGCTGACTGAGATTCTGCTGTGTCCCCAGGTCCTGGGCATGCCCAGCTCTTTGAAGACAAGCCCTCTGGCTCAGGATCAGAGTCTCTGCCCTTTGATACCTGGCCTCTGACAAACCTCCAGCAGAAGGCAAGATGGCTCCCGCAAACAGTGGCACCATCTGTCATCTGCCTGCCAGCCACTGATTAGAGATGTCCCCACAGCCAGGCTGGGCACAGGGCCACACTCCATCCAGCTCACTCCCAGGAAAGCCCTCTTCCTGGCCCAGAGTGATGTTCAGTTCCGGGCTACCAAGAAACTACTGTGAAATCCTTTTGCCTAGCCCAGACCAGAGGCCAGGTGGACCACCAAAAGAACTAACACTATTAAAAGATGAAGTGATAAAACACTGGTACAAATTAGAATAGGGGTGACCAGGTGGGAAGCAGTACAGGTTGGCTCAAAGTTTGAGCCTTGGAGTAGGGCAGCTGAGGTGTGACTCCTTCCTATACCCTCTTCCTAGAGTGTTCCCCAAGCCAAGTGTTTGAGCTGCCTGGTCCTAGATTCCCATCTGTAAACTGTGGATAGGGCATGGTGTGGCTTCAGTGAGGGAATAGACATGAACACCATGCTCTCGGGCTTCACTCTTAACAGCACTGTCGCCCTGTTTAAATGGTGAGAGGTTCCCCCATGGTGACAGCGCTATGGAAATGTATTCTGGGTGTCACGGTGAGCATAAATGTGGAGGTCAGAGCTCCAGGGTCTGTCCCGGTGTCATGAACTTGTACCCTTTCAACACTGTAAGCCTTTCCCAAATCCCTATCATGGGGGAAATGACACCTCCCTTCTGGCTTGCAGAGTCTTTCACAGAATCTGGTGCCAGCACAAGGGCCATGCCTTTCCTATCCCAGATGAAAACAAAGGATTCTAAGAGCAAACTTTGAAGGACTACAGAACATAAGATTTATTCTTTTGTACATGCCTAGCTACTCCCCAGGACTTTCATTCTGCAGAACACATGTTAGCTCCAAAATGTTTAGGGGCCTTTCTGACACACAGAGAACTAAAAATACCACCCTCTGCTTATGTTAAGCAAAACTGATAAAACTTTAGCCCGGCAGAAATTCAGTCAATTTCCTGGCTGGTTTTGGGTAAGCAGGTGATAACAGCCCTTTTCCCTGTGGGCTGTGGGGGAAAAGATGTATTGGCAGCCCAGAGCTTACTTGTCTATGGATATCTCCCTCACAGATGTTCCATGTCCCACCTCTATGTAAACACAACTGGAGGCCATGTGAAAGGTCCAGATGTGGGTTTCTCCCCAGCCATGGAAGTTTTGTTTCTGAGACCTCTCCTTCTGCATCAGCCCCACACCCAGGTCATTCTCCTGGATAGTTTCAACCCTACCCCGCTGCCCCAGGCATCAGGGTCTCTGAACTCAGTTGAAGGTACCTTCCCGGAGAACTTCGCTGGGCCTTTGGCCAGCATTCTCTGCCACGTGCCCTCCACTTCTCACTGGCCACTGACACTATGGAAATGTATTTCTTCTATCAGGATACTCACTCCACACTGCAAGCTTCATCTCCCACTTCTTCCCTCCCCGTAGTCTGGGAATAACCTGGCTTCTTTCTGCTCAAGGTCATTCATCCATGCTGTGACCTACAACTGTGAATTCTAATGCCAGTCGGCAACCCATTATAATTCTATGTAAGTAGCATGGACTTGAACATACCAAACTCCACCCTTGCTGTAAGACTGAGCATGGTTTCATGACGTTTGGGGTTTAGTGAGAAATGTGTTATGTGGGACCAGCAGGTGACTCAGTGGTAAAATACTTGTTGTGTAAGCATGAATAACCTGAGTTCAGGTCCCCAGCACGTGTAACCCTAGTGCTGGATAGGCAGGGACAAGAGGATCCAGGGCCTTGTTATCTAGCCAGCCTAGCTGAAATGGTGAACTCTTGGGTCAGTGAGAGACCCTGTCTCAAAATGTGAAGTGGAGAGTAACAAAGAGGACGAACCATATACACCTCTCCCCTCCACACATGCACACAAGGGCACACACAAACACATGAGACATTCATAATGTATGTGGGCCTTGGGCTGTAGCCTCAGTACGTTTTCAGTTTATCACAGCAGGTTGGAAGTCACAAATCTATGCCGCTTTCTCTCCTTACCTCAAAACCCTGGATCCTGCTCACCTTTTACCCAGCCCTCTTTGTCCTTGGTTTAGACATCACCACGGTCTCCAGGGAAGGACTCTGATCATCTTTCTACCACTGACCTAGGTCAGCCTAGCCCAATGATTCTGTGACACTCTTCTTGGTCTTTCGTCCTATCTGAATTGCCTGCTGAATAGAGGCTCCTGGGAGTCACATGGTAAGCAAGCACTCGGCACAGGTCCCCACCTCTGATACCTCAAAGACAATTTGAACAATGAGACAAGACTTCGGCGTTTGGAGAGGAGGGAAGATACCATAAGGGAGGAGGCAGAGGGAGACTCCCGTGATGCCAGCTTGTGCCCCTGCAGTACTGAAACAAGAAAGGGATTTAGCAATTCCTTACCCAGTGACTCAGCCTGTGGCACTAGGTGTTCAGTGCTTTTCTTGGCCTCAATCTGTTTCAAATATAGACCCAGACACGAGAGAACCATGTGATTCAGAGTAATTCACTTTACCCCCTTGAGCTTTTGTTATCTCATTGCTGAAACAAGAATAAGAGAAAATATAAAATAAGAGACTAACACTGTTGCCATGGGAACTGGGAATACTATGCACACAGTAACTAGGACATGAGGAGGCATTAAGAGAACAGGGTTTCTGTTTGTTTGTTTGTTTGTTTGTTTGTTTGTTTGCTTGCTTGCTTGCTTGCTTGTTGCTTGCTTGCTTGCTTGGTTTGTTTCAGGCAGGTTTGTATCATATAGCCCAGACTGTATTTAAATTCTCTGTGTAGCCAAGGCTGGCTGACTTTGAGCTCCTGATCTTCTTGCTTCCACCTTCCAGATGCTGGAACTACAGATGTGTGCCACCCGTGCTCACCATAAACTGATTGCACACATAGCATCTCTTAGCTTCGTGTTTCCATCACTAGTAATTTGACCTATAGCCTTGCACAAGCTAAGCGAGAATTCCGCCACTGAACTCTGACTGCAGCTCCCTTATGCATGTCTTTGTTGGTTCTTTTTCTATCTGAAATGCTGTTCTGATCCCTCCCTTCACCCCTGGGTGATCTCCCCATCTCACACGCCTGCTCAAACCTTCCAACCCTTTCAAGACTAGCTCAATATAAAGGGAAATCACACCAAACCAAAGTAAGAATACCAAAATGTGGTATGAGTGCTTGCTTCAAAGAAATTAAGTTTAAATCCCTAGCACACATACAAAAAGGAAGGAATGACCGCACAATAGCCTGTAACTTACCCAGTGCTATGAGGCTCTCTGGAGCTTGATGGTCACCAATCTCCCTCCAGGCTCAGTGAGAGACCCTGTCTCAAAGGAATAAGATGGAGAGCAATCAGCCAGTAGAGCCCATGTCCTCCTTTGGCTTCCACAGGCAGGTGCAACACACACATATGTGCATATATACCACAAACACACACATTAATGAATACCAAATGCTGACTTTAGAATCAGAGAGTCCTGGGTTCAAGTCCCAGCCTTGTCCTTTACCCACTGTGTAAACTGTATCAGCAATGGGAGATCTTTGGCCTGATCTCTGTGATGAGAAACATAAGGCAGTATGAGAAGGCTATGCTCTGTGCTCAATACATAATTTCTTTTGTCCTCCCATCCCAGCCCCTTTCTCTGACCACTGATAGACCAAGTATGATACCCATATCAGAGTCTAACAAGAAATGTAGGAATCTGCAGTTCCTAATTTATCAAAGCACTTCCCACTGATACTTCTACTGACACTCTAGCCAGGCAGGAAGTTGTCACTTCAAGGCTTGTGTCATGGTCATCTCTGGAGACACCAGCACAGTGACTGGTCTGCTGCTCTCTCAGAAAGGACATGTTCTCACTGCACCTTTGTGATGCTTGGGTTACAGCTAATCTCAAAGAGTTGTGCGTAGGAGGGGCTGGCAGTGGAGCCCATGCCCAGGCCTTGCTTGTCTCCTAGGCATGGTCAACACCAGCATTCTCACACAGAGACTGCCAACTTCAGCTGGAGCCACAGTGGCACCTGTCTCATCTAGCTAGAGGTCTACAACCTGCTCTACTATTTATTCCTTGGGCATGTATTCATTTTTTCACCAGAGTACCCTTAAACATCCCCATCTACTTAAATTAGTTCATGGTTTGCATTCTTGAGAATATTTTGCTTAGAAATTAAAAAAAAAAAGGATGGCGAGGAAGAGGACAATAACAACTAAGGCATTAATTAAAATTTCTTAATCCCTTATACCAGCATAGAGCATTGCAGTTGGCAAAGCATCTAGCCATCTAGAGTCTTGGTTTGAGAGAACTTCTTAGGGTCACACAACTAGGAGATGGCCTGAGCTCATCCTGCCCCGATAAACGAAATAGGAAGTTTTTGATGACCTTCCTGTCATTTCAAGCTTGTTATTTAATTTCTCTAAACCTCTGCTGCTTCTATAAAATGAAACCAAGACATAGAGATGAAGACAGTGAAAACACACTAGCCTGTGCCAGCCAACTACAAATTGTTCTGGAACTCTGTACTCTGGGCATGACATTGCTGTTGCCTCTTGAAATCAGAGAAGCCATGACTACCTGGAGGAAACTCTCACAAGACTGGAGCCATTTATGTTGAGGACAGCAGCGACTCGGAACATGCACACTAGCCACAGCAGTCCCTGCCCCTCTCAGGGGATATACAAGCAGTCCAATAGTTGCTAGGAAAGACTTTCTTCCATAGTGTAACCAGCCCCTCAAAAGTTCTTCTTGTTCCTGACAGTAACCCTTGGCCATCTACTCATTGGCCAAGGTAGATTTGAGTGAAATCATTTCTTGGGTTTATCACTGATGCCCTACCTGGTGTAAATAGACATTTGTTCATGTCTCCTTGGGAGAATTCAATGTAATACAAATCATGAGAACATGGCAGCCATTGTCATGATTAAAGGAAGAATGGTGATGGTGATGGCTGACAGTTAACCAGCCAGTAAGAGGTGAAGCCATATCATGTGCCAAGAGCCTTGCAGGAAACAGATTGACCCTACACAACATTGATGAAGGTGGCAGACTCAGGGAACCAGCCACAGGGAGATGCCCAGGATCTCAAACAGCAGGGAGGGCCCATCCTTGAGCTGCACAGGGGAAGGTCCTGTGACTGAGGTAGAGAGGCCACCTGGAGGGAAATGGTGTGGGCAAATAGCAGAGAAAAAAAAAAAAAAAAGAGCAAGGGAATCATCCACAGACCTCTCAACAGCCACACTCCAGCCCCTCATCTCCTTCTGCCCCTCCTGCAGGTGAGCACAGCAGTGAGTGCTCAGCATCAGGACAGGGCACTGGGGATTTGAGTAACAGCAGGCAGCTCTGTAGATTGCCTTACCTTGCCTTCTGTTGCTGTGATAAACACCACGATCAAAAGCAACTTGGGGAGGAAAGGGTTTATTTTGTGTTAAGTTTATAATCCATCAGGAAGAACAGTCATAGCAGGAACTCAAAGTAAGAAACTGGAGGCAGGAACTGAAACAGGGGACCTGGAGGGGTGCTTCTTACTGGCTTGTTCCCCCATGGTTTGCTCAGTTTGCTTTCTTACAAAACCTGTGATCATGGCCGGGCGGTGGTAGCGCACACCTTTAATCCCAGCACTCGGGAGGCAGAGGCAGGCGGATCTCTGTGAGTTCGAGGCCAGCCTGGGCTACCAAGTGAGTTCCAGGAAAGATGCAAAGCTACACAGAGAAACCCTGTCTTGAAAAACCAAAAAAAAACAAAAAACAAAAAACAAAAAAACAAAAAAAAAAAACCTGGGATCATCTACCCAGGGGTGGCACTACCTTCGGTGTGCTGGGCCCTCCCCCGTCAATCATTAATTCATAAAATGGTTGCCTACCAACTAATCTCATGGATTTATTTTCTCAGTAAAGGCTCCCCCTTCCCAGTTGACCTTAGATCCTTAGGTTGTGTCAGACTAATAAAAAAATACAAAATAAAACAGAACAAAAACCAACAACTATTCCACACAGGAACTGAAATAGAGACGTATGTCAGGGAAAAAAACTGGGGCAATGGATTGTTCTGGGGCAGTAAGAGGATGCAGAAAGAGTGTTTTTAAGGGCCAGGGCTAGAAAAGCTTGGAATACCTTTCACTCTTCCGTTTTGTGGGCAGTGGAGAACTCAGAGGTTGGTGGGTTTCTTAGTCATTGGCGGTTGCTATAGAGGAGGGGTGTATATACATGCTGACTGCTACTTGTTTTTCAGTTCTGAAATTCAGGAAATGCCTTATAAGGAAGCATCACGTGAGCATCTTCTTGCATGGGACTATGTGATGGAGGGTATCAGGTAGCAGAACAGAACATGCGAGAGGAACTTGTTTAGGCCTCTCTCTTCCCTTTCCTTATAAACCAATGATCTCATCTGGAGACTTCCAACCTCATGACCGCCTCCGAATCTAATTATTTCCCAAATACCATCAACACAGCAATGGTGTGAAGGAGGGGTATGGAGAAAGTGGGGAGGGATGCAAAGCACCTTCAAGTCATAGCCATGGGTAAGAAAAAGAGCAGGTGTGTGGAAGCGATGTGTTTTCTCCTGCTTGTCCTGCACGCATGATCACAGAGCCATGCACAGGAACAGCCTCTGGAGCAATCTCTCTATCCTCTGTCAAGAGCCCTAGGTTGCTGCCTGCTTCCATGGAGCAGTCTTTCCCATCTTGTCATCTTTTACCCAACCTCTTCTCCTTCCGCTAAATGCCAATTTAAGTGCGAACTCTGCCTGACCTCCTATCTGTTCAGAAACGTAAATATTTACTGAATTGCTATGGTAAGAGGGAAAGGCAGGCTCTCCCTGCCTCTGCCCTGCTGGGGGGCATCTGGGTCGGTAGGGAACAGTGTTCTCAGGAACTTGCATGCAGCTACTGTTTTCCTCCTGAAGCTGTTGCGCTCACCCAGAAGAGACCCTGGTGGGGAGTGTTATCACCCACTGGTTTAGCAGCCCCCATAGCACATGTTTCTGTGAGGTGTCCCCACTTCAATTGTAGCTGACATCTAGTTGAAGCCTTCTCAATTATGTCTTTTAAAATGGCGTTTCTGAAGTTAATAGTTAACACATCTCGAGCATTAATTGTGTGCCGCGGGCATGTATTGACACATTTCATCCCCAGAACAGCCGAAAGAGGCTTTGCTGGGAAGGAAACTGAAGCATAGATAGGTTAAGTATCTTGCCTAAAGCCACCCAGCTGGTCAGTGCAGGGAGACAGACTTTCGAGACAGGCTGACTCCTACATTTAAAAGGATACGTATAAGCAGTGCCTCTAATTTAGTTTTTATATTCAACTAGTTTAGTTGTTACATATTCGACCAAAGCAAACCCCCAAAAGCTTGTTAGGGTCACAGCAATGAAGTAAGGGCCAAACAGTTCTCTATTCGCCGATTTATGCAGTGAACCTCTGCAAGCCTCACGGATGCCAGGCCTGCCTTCAGGAGGAGATGTAGACTCAAAAGTGTAGCTAGGTTTCTGCATGTATAGGGAAGGAACAACATGCCCAGCGAGGTGGGGATGCACACTGCACAAGGACGTGAAAGTGGTTCTGGGGATGGAATGACATGGTCCCAATCTATAAGTTCATTTTGGTCAAGAAGCTAGAATTGGTCCTATCAGCTAGGCAGGGATGCAAAGGGCACACGAGCAGATAGATGGCATGACCTGGGCTTTGGAAATTCAACCAGCACAGCCGGCCCAGGAAGGCAAAACCATCCACCAAACCATGTGCCAGATTCACTTCTCTGGATCATAACCCTGCCTCTAGCAGAGCTGTGTGACCTTGGACAGGAGAATTACCCTTCTAGACTGAAATCTGCAGATAGTCCTACGACCTCCATAGCAGGACTGGCAAGGCAATCTGACATTGTCACTTAAGACAGCAGGTAAATTAAGCACCCAGCAAATATTGGCTTCCACTACAAATACATTTGCTGCTGCTGGTGCTAATTTGGTGTGAATATGAGGTGTGTTAGTGATGCTTGTTCATGATGGCTAACCCTTATCATGTGCGTGTTCACATCAGCAACACTTCTATCACTCTGGGGCTGGAAAAGCCACAAGGGACAGTTGCTGCAGCTTCTATAAATCCTCACCCAAATTAAACTAGAACAGTGCTGTGGGTCAAAAGCCATTATTGGGTCATAATATCAATTTAAAGAGTTATAATCAGCCTTTCTTTAAAAATTAAAGATTGGTGGGCTGAAGAGATGGCTCAGCAGTTAAAAGTGCCTCTTTTCTTCCCTCCCCCCCAACACAATCCATGTCAGGTAGCTCACAATTGCCTCTAACTCCAGTCCTAGGGAAATTAGACACCCTCTCCTGGCCTCCACAACCACACACACACACACACACACACACACACACACACACACACAATGTAAAAATAAATCTTTTTAAAAACTATTAGATTAACATGGGCTCTATGGGCAAGCATTAGCTGCCATGCAGTAACTTTTATAGATTTTTCTGCTCCCAGTAACATACTCCATAAATATACTCACTTGCCAATGTATAGATGGGATGCATGGCAAGATGGTTTTTAAACTAAGGATTACAGTCAAGGAATTGTAAAGGCCTTGGGAGAGAAGGTGTGAATGATCGCAGGTCTTCCCTGTGGCCTTGATTCTCAGACCCTCAGAACATGGTCTTGGCAGTGAGAACTGGGAGGCTGAGCATCAAGACAGTAGAATTCAAGGGTTGGAGAGATGGCAGAATATACTCCTGGAATCCCCCTGTGGGGATTCAATGCCATCTCCTGGCTTCTGCAGGCACCAGACATGTGTGTGGTACACATATATACATTTGGGGAAAACATCTATATACATAAAATAAAAATAAATAAATGTTTTTTAAAAGTTAGCAGAATTCAGAGCCTAGATTTGGGCCTTAGTCATATGAATTGATTCTTGTGTGTCCTAGGTCAAACTGCTGCCCAATTATCAAAGACGTTCTGAGAATTAAGACCCCACTAAATCCATTCCATCTTAACTGCATCTAGGTACAGCTTTGGGCTCTGTAGTAATACCAACTTTGCGACTACTGACTCATGATATATGCCGTTGTAGGAAACTGGCTGGTTCAGGATCCATGAGAACAGTCACACTGTATGCTCCATGGCTTCTATGCAACACCAATAAAATCACAAATGTTGATGCTTTGAACAGTACAGAAAAACATGTCAGGGGAAGTCTATATAGTAAACACTCAGGATCCATAATACATCCAAAGACATCGAGTGCTTACTCCAGACCATATCCTTGCAAAGTGATTGTGGTGTCCAGCTTAAGGTACAGGGTTGAACTTAATGGGTCTTTAAGAAAGTAAACAGAATCTTGCACTGGAGCAGAGCTCAGAGCTACCCTGGAAAGTGATTTTGACGTCTTAGGAAGGAAGATCTGATGCAGATGCCAATGACCACAAGTAGACCTGCTAGTCTTCACATCAAATCTGGTCTACCACTGGGTTTGGTTTGGCCTGCAGCATATTTGAAATAAAAAATAAAGGATTACATCTTTAAATTACATATTATATTTCAGAATCTAAATTCCAACCTCATCTTAAAATTTCACAAAGAGCCCCCAACTGCATCATGGGCAGACACTAAGCGCCACTCTTACTGGTGGAGTCTGACTAGGCACCAAGACCCCTGCGTGCCTTCCATTTATCATGGAGCTCCTGCTCTGCTATTTCTCCAACAAAACAGTGAAGAAGGAAATGTTTTGTACACCCATGTTGTTGTGACAAATGGAACAGAACTCAGGTTTTAGGCTTCAAGAGAGACAAGTTGTCTCATTGATTGTTTGAATGATACACTGCTTTTCTGGACTGAACTCCTGGCCCATTCAGGGGTGGGGAGAGGTTGTGCCCGTGACCCAAAGCTAAAGGAAGACTCTAGAAGGAGAAATGAAAATGTCATTCAGTTAAAAGCTCCCAGGCCATCAGTCTAGAGCAAGTCTAGAAGCCACTGCCCTTCTGTAGCCAGAATGGTGAGTCACTGAGAAAACAGATAACAACAGATACTGGCGAGGACATGGACAGGGGGAAACCCTGATATACTCCTGGTGAGGATGTAAAGTCAGCCAGTACTTAAATCAATATGGAGGTTGTTACTGGAGACAGTAATGATGTCTGCAGACCTACAGTGATCTCATGAGATAACTGAAGAAATACTTACTTCCCGGCCTGGCTATCGTCAGTCATTTCTCAGGTTCCCAAAGAACCTCTAAGTTCAGGGTTAGTCCCTCTCACCAATGAGATATGGTGGAAATAACATGGATGCAGCTCCTGCCTCCAACCATCACTAGGTACCAGCAACCTCTGGTCTTTGTTGGTAGCCCCATTGATCTCCAGCCCTAGAGAAGAGCATGGGGCAGCATCCCCAGTTAGGCACAGTAACAGAAAGAGAAAGAATTGTTCATGAGAGGCACTGAGTGCCAGTACCCTACGCTGCTGACTGCAGGTTAGTGATGGAGCCTGCCCACACCTCAGCAGCCTGGTTCTTGACTCACTTTGCTCCAAGAGTGAGTTGGGTCCAGGATAGCCCCTGCCATTGCCTCTCCCAACCCAAATCTAGGGCTCATCATTTCATTGGTTTTTCCCCCACTGCAGAACGCTCGGCCCTGAGTACGGCAAGGGCCCAATTCGTGGATGTGGAAGAGTGTGGGCCAGAGGCCATGGACGTGAAGGAGAGGAAGCCCTACCGCTCGTTGACTCGGCGCCGCGATGCTGAGCGCCGCTACACCAGCTCCTCGGCAGACAGCGAGGAGGGCAAGGCCCCACAGAAGTCCTACAGCTCCAGTGAGACCCTGAAGGCCTATGACCAAGATGCCCGCCTAGCCTATGGCAGCCGCGTCAAGGACATGGTACCACAGGAGGCCGAGGAGTTCTGCCGCACAGGTGAGTGCCCACGGAAGTGTGAAATGAGCCCAAATGTATACAGGTGTGCGCCCGCGTGAACAGGCAGGCGAGCTGGACAGGGAGGAGGTGACTCTAGAAAAAATCCAAGTTCCTGCTGTTTTGGCCCCTGGATCTGCTGAGGGCCTGCTCTATAGTTCATTGCTAGAACAGACATGTTCTGGCCCAGCTGCCTAGCTGGCGAAGTGGCTGGAGGCTGGGCTCCAGCACCGGCCTGGAGTCAAGCTCTTCTGCTAACCCCGGCCTTGTGTTAGATGGCCATGAGCAGTCTCCCTATTGCAGTGACTGGTAAGGGAGGCCTCAGCGGGATGGCACCTTTAAGCAATGATAACAGAGGTAAGCACTAAGTAAATGCTAGTGCTTAGTTTGGGGACTTCTTCATTCAACAAGCATATCTTAGCATCTTCCTCATCCAGCTGCATGACCTTGAGAGAAAAGCGGCTGCCAAGATGGTGAGACCAGAACGCTCAGTGATTTGGAAGACATCCTGGGGTCAGACTCTCCTTCCCTCACTTCTTCCATACAGTCCTCACCAAAGTCTAGCCACCTTTTCCCAGAATACCTTTCAGCCAACCCCTTTTCTCCCTTTGCTCTGCCACTGCCCAGTCCTGGATCTTGTTGTATGTCCCAGAAGACTGACCTCAATGACCAGCCACTGCCAGAGCTGCCCATTCAGGCCATTCTCTTCCACATGCCACAGGGAAGCTTGGGCATGACTCCATGTACTATTGACTCCTGATACTAGGAGACCTTCCTCAGTTTCCTCCTCATCTTCCTAGAATTTTCTGTCTCTTGCCTCTCCATCACATCGCCACACCCCACCATCCGTGGGCTAGCCCATCTGAACTATTGCTGCATCTTGCAAGGATGATCACTTCCTACTGTGGTACCTCCAGGGTGCCTGTTGTTCTGCTCCATGCCTCTGTGGGTCCTGGTAGGTGACCATCTTCCCTCACAATGGCAGCAGTTCCCTGGGATTCTGCCCTGTGCTTCCCCCCTTCACAGAGAGCATCAGCCATGCAGCAGGTTGTGTGATGTAGATACATTTTAGCAATGCTGTTTAATCCTCACAACAACCCCAAATTGATTCATGTATCCAAGATCAAACAAGTAAGGGGAGCATGCAGGCATACGCTCATACCCCTTACACACACACACACACACACACACACACACACACACACACACACACACGCACGCACACACCTCTATGGCCTCATTTCCTCTCCCTCCCACAGGCCTGGATCCACATGAAAGCTGCTCCCCTAGCAAGGCTGCCTCTCAGGCTTGAAAAATGACGGCTCCACAGCTCATCCCTGGCTCGTGATTAAGAGCTCAAGCTTTGGCATCAGACAGATCTGGATTTGAATTCTGGCTCTGAGGCTGTGACAGCCCTGGGCATCCTCACCTGTGCAGAGGGATAATGGCACCTAATGGTAGGGTGCTCGTGAGGATTAGTGAGGACTGTAAACAATATCCTTGCCACCGGAGGCTGGTGATGCTTTATAAATGCCACCGACTCCTCATTGTCACCTCCGAGCCTCCGTGAAGGGAAGAGACTAAATACCTCCAAGCTTCCCTCCAACACTGCCCAGCCTATGCTTGACAGGACTCAGTGAGCCAGCGGCTCAGATGTGAGCCAGCAGCTCAGATGCAAGCCCAGCCCATCAGGCTCAGGAAAGGAGCCTCCCTGGTCCTTGTGAAGAACAATTCGCATCCTCGAGCGTGTGCGTTGCCATTTGCTAACTTGCCGTCCAGGATCTTAAAAGACTGTTTGAAGGACCAAGGCCCAGGCTGTCCCCCAACTGAAGGAAGCTCGCTCAGGTGACCACCAGCCCAAGGTTATAGTTAGATGCTGAGGGAGGTTAGGATGGCAATCCACATTTTGGGCTCCTCGAGAAAGAGGTCAAAGGTCACAAAACAGACCATGTGCTGAAATAAATCTCCCACCTCATGCAGGGCCCCGTTGGCTCACCAGGATCCCTGAACTCTAGGAGTTGGCCTTTACCCTGCTTTCCTCCTGTCTCAGGATGCCTCAGCTCACGGGTATTGATGCCAATTCTGTCCGCTTAAAAGGGAAGGGAGAGCAAGCCACGTGGAAATCAATGTGGCTCAGGCTGTTTATGGCAAATAAATTTGAGTTTTCACTTAGTATAGCAGTTATTCTTTATAACGTGAGTGGCCTCTCTTGAGAGGAGTAGCCCAGGCCCAGTAAAGCGCAGACATGGGCTGGGTGGATACAGCACAGGCCTGGAGTGCATACAGCAGCCAGGACCTGGAGTGTGCCGAGACCCACAAAGGGCATAGGAGGCCTGGGGCTCCAATGCACACTTTGTTCTTTCTTAGAAGGAGAAAAAATAGGAGAGAAGAGTGGAGTATGACACACAAGGGTGAGATTCAGAGTGTGCAACATCTGGTCTGGCCCACCCCACCCCCCAGCCAACCAGAACACTTGCCTGGCCACTGAGCAGAGCCCAGAGGTCCCTGAGGCACAGGGCCTGCTGACATGAAACTATTTGTCTGGCAGCTGGATCTAGGGGAGATAATGGAAAGGGGTGGGAGAGAAGTGGCTGGAATGGCCAGGGCAAAGCACAGGAGCAACTAAGGGTGCCGGGTACTGAGCACATTATTTACCCACGAGTATGGAAGGGTTTCACGACTCTAACCTCAAATCGTGGCTGTGTCAGACTCTGAACTCTTTCCCAGTCCAGGCTCCTCTGGCCTAGCCAGAAAAGAGCTCCTGGTCCCAGAGACATATATAGGGCTCATCCAAGAAGTTTCTGCTCTGTTCTGGACTTACTGGCAAGTCCTATCTGAGAGAGAAGACAGAAACTTCAACGTAATTTAACAGACATATTAAACTGAGTGCCTTCACTATACTGGCTTCGGCTGGAGATGCAGAGATTTGGAAATAAACAAGACGTACAGTCTCAGCCTGTGTAGAAGCCACCTTCAGCAGAAGTGGCAGACAGCTCTCCCATCTAACGGTACTCCCAGAGGCAAGGCATCTCCAGAGGGAACTGGGAGAATAAGTTTTATGCACAAGTATAGGTAGATAATAGGGAGCTTTCACAGAGGAAGGCAGTTTGAATCAGCTTGGATGCACAGCGCTTGGCTGGGGAAGGAGGGGCAGAAAGAGCCCTACAGTCGGAGGAAGTGGGTGGAGCCCTTACAATCAGTTTAAAGTGCAGCAGTGAATCCAGGGTTAAGAAGCTTCTGATTTGGAAAACTCACCTCTCACCCTCACTGTAATTATCTCCTTTCTTCCCAGGCACCAATTTCACCCTGCGTGAGCTGGGTCTCGGGGAGATGACTCCCCCTCATGGGACCCTCTACCGGACAGACATTGGCCTCCCACACTGCGGCTATTCCATGGGGGCCAGCTCTGATGCAGACCTGGAAGCAGACACTGTGCTGTCCCCTGAACACCCAGTGCGCCTGTGGGGCCGGAGTACTCGGTCAGGGCGCAGCTCCTGCCTGTCCAGCCGGGCCAACTCCAACCTCACGCTCACGGACACAGAGCATGAGAACACAGAGACCGGTGAGTGCCTCACCTGGCCTGTTGGTTACGGGGATTGCCAGACCGTGGTTTTAATTATAATATTGATTTCTTGCTCTATCACGGGGGCTCTGGGGAAGCCGATGAAAAATTGCTTTGCCCTCAGTGGGCAAAAGTCAGAGCCTTTTGTAATGTCACATGAAATACCCACCCATCAGTGACATGTCAGAGAGGGGTCACTGCACTTTCAGTCCAGACCAGGGCAGGGCTAACGTGCTGGGTGATTGCTCACAAGGTAAGGGAGCAAGAGCTGTGGGTGCTGGTAAGCCATCCCCTGTAGAGCTGGTTCCCTGTGGAGTCCACAGTGCCCAGCTCTGTTCTTAGACACTCTAGAATCCAGTTGCCCACCCCAACCCCCAGTCCTAGGCAATCTCCAGGGACCCTATCCCGTTCTGCTGTCTTTTGTTGCTCAGAAGAAGGTCTACAGACCAAGACTGTCATACGGGAGCAGCTTGACCTTTGGGGTGTGGGGAGCTTTCGTTCAAAGGCTCCAGAGTTTCCGTTAGGAGGACTAAGTTTACATGATCATATGTACAGAGTGTCCAGTAACCCAAAAGCTTGGAGTCAGGGAATCATAGTTTTCCCAAACTAGGTCTAGTTGAATAGACATTACTTGTTGAACATTTCTAATTCCCAAATCTGAATTTTAGAAATGCTCCCTATTCCAACACAATGTTCAAAAGTTTTAGACTTCAGAGTTTCTGTTTTTAAGATTAAGGGTCTTCAACCTACAATAATATGTATTTCAAAATTACTAAAGATATAGGTTGCCAATGTTCTCTCCTCCCTCAAAATGTAAGATGGCGGACTCATAGTTTGCTTGATTTGATCATTCTACAATGTGTGCATACATCTATCAAAACATCCCACTATAACCTGTAAATGTATGCAATCACTATTTGTCAATTTAAATCAGACTTAAGAAAGTAAAAATAAATTTTAAGGTGAAAAGAAGGCCTTGTTCCATCCACATCTGCATGTCATCATGAGGAGCTGGCTCCGCAGCGCCATCCTCCAAGGCTCAGGAGTGCTATAGTCTTAGAAAAGGACAACTAGTTCACACGTGTTTTTATGCCAGAGGCATGGGAGCCTAGCTTCAGAATCTTCCTCTCCTTGTTGGCGGGGCCCCTAGGGACTCAGAATCTGCCTTGGTCCTGTGTGTGGCCTAGCTGCTGGGGAATCAGCCAGCCTGCCACAGTGTGGTTTGCCCTGCCTGGCCAGCCCCGTGGAGGGCTACACTGTGGTCCAGCACTGGGGCCTTGGAGAGACTGGCAGAGCCTAGAACAGCCCCACCTGGGGAGGCTTTTGTTTCTGAGGTGCTCGACCAGGAATCTGGGCTTTTACTCCTATTACTGACATGGTGCAACATGGGATGTTGTCAAGAAAGTCAGACCGAGAAGAGCCAGCCAGATGCCAGTGCCCCCTACTGGCTGCCAGCTCAAAGTGCAAGAACCTGGATTCCCAGCCAGCATCTGGGTCAGGATGAGGGCTGAGCCCCTTTAGTCTTTAACAAGACAGCTCCAGCTGAGCTGTACAAGATCAAAGCACAGATTAGAGATCAGGCAGCTGACCATGATAGTCAGAACCAGATAGAGGATTTCATCCCCCTAAAGAGCCAGCTGCAGAGAAATTCTAGATGTCTCTTCTGCCATCTGGGCCAATGGAGCCATTCCTAGGAGTCAGGGAGAGGCAGGACCTGGGTACTAACTTGACAAAGTCATCCTCCCCCAACTCCAGGGAGGGTCCAGTGACCTCAGCCCCTGTGGGTCTTCCCTTCCACAGTGGATAACTTGTATGCGTTCATCTCCCACCAAGGCCCCAGCTGAGCTATCAGCCCTGTCTCCCCCTTACCCATGGAACCTGTTTTAATGGAAGCTTAAGGAGGTCCAGTTGGGGGAAGAGGATGTCTATGTTCCATCACTGGTCTGGAGTGTGGCAACAGTTGAGATGCATCCTCTCTCTTGCCCTTACTTTTCTCATTTAGAGTTTAATGACGTTAGCATCTCTCTTCTTCTGAGCTCTTAAGTTAGGAGAGGGAAAGTGTTTTGTGACAATGAGGAAACACTAGATTAAACAAGCTTAAAGCAGTTTCTTTTGTACAGGACTTCTCTGAGCCTTTAAAATATTAAAATACACGTTGATGGACAAATTGCCGGCGTTTGTAGATAGCCCACATCATGGTCTTCAACCACAGAACCCTTTATTCTCAGCTCATCTGGGACAGGGCAGTGTTCTGATAGCGGCCTTTCATACCAGCTGAGCGGAGTGATGCTCAGGACTGGTAGACATGGGATTCTGGCTGTCTAATGTTGGCATGGTGAAGACGAAGGTGCATGGGCTGAAAGTCATAGGGATGCAGAGAGTTAAGCACAGCTTGATTATCAGCACCAGAGCGAACACAGCTGAGCACTTCAGCCACGGGAGCTCATCTCCGACCCTTTGAAGTCAGTTTTATTACATCCATTGCACAGAAACAAGAAACTGTAGCCACAGAGGCCAACAAATCTGTCTGGCTCATGTGCTAGATGGAATTAGAACTCGGGCCTTTTTACCAATCTAAAAATCTTAACTCCATTAGCTTTAGTTGTTCTGCTCAGTTCTCTGTGTAGCAAAACACTGGGATTGTGTGTGCTTTTGACAGCTTCTTGCTATGGTGATAAAGGATCATTTTCTGTAAAGTCATGACAGGGTAAGACACACACCGCCTCCGTGATTGTATATCCTGGAGAGCTGAATTAAGCCTCTTTTGGGGGGATAATGACATGCGTGAACCAGCAGGCAGCGGGGCCAGGAGGTTGGCTGCTGCTTCCCCAGCATAGGCATGGCTCCCCCCACCCCACCTCCCATCTCCACTCGGACCACAGAGCTCTAAGGCAGCTGTACTCAGAAGAAATGGAAAGGCAAAGGAACGGGAGGGAAGTCCAACAAAGGATCCCTGACTTCTGCATCCCTTTCAGGCCTGGACTCCCAGAGCCGACAGCTTATAGCTGTCCATACTCTGGAGCCCCGTCTCCAATGGGAAGTTGTGCCAATGGCTGTTTTATACTCTGGCCTGAATCATGATAGAGGTCGTCAGAATGGCTTGCTACTCTTCATTGATTAGGTCCGTATGACTCTTGCTCAGCTGATGGAACTGAGGCTCAGAGAGAGGAGGAGCACAGTGCTGTCTGCCTGGCTGAGCTGAGGACAGGTCCTGTCAAGAGAGTCTCCTCTTTCCAGGCTCTCCTCTTCTCCTTGCCCTTCCCATCCAACTTCCCACCACCCCATCCTCTGCTACTCCACCATCCACCCCTCTAGACCCCGCTCTCTCCATTTTTTTCTGAGGAGAGCGTGGATCTCATCAGAGGAGGAGGGATCAGTGTTCTGGACGTGTTAGTCATTCATCCCATCCCAATGATGTCATCGCTCAAGGAATAAAGGAAATCAGCACCTGCCAAGGGCCCCAGTGCACACATGTGATAGCCTCTAATCTTCAATGACACTGCAGTGACATCCCCATCTGGCAGATGGGAAAACAAACACTCCACAAACAAAAGCCAACTACCACAACAGTCGCTATCAGTGGCAAAGCTTTGTTTGGACTGCAGCTCTCTCTGGTCCCTCGCTGGCATTCATCTGAGTCATAAGAAGTTTGGGGTCTCTCGTTTGAGACCACCACCCATGTGCATCCAAGTTTTCAAAGGGACCTCCTGATAGATGTAAAGGGCAAAGCATGAGCTCCCCCTCCCCCACCCCGTGACCTCCAGCCACATGAGCCCCCCCCCAACCGCCGTGACCTCCAGCCACAGAAACATGCACTCCACTTCCACACCCGGCCTTGCGTCAGTCAATAGTAATGGTCAACAGTATTGGCAGCAGTGGGAGCTTCCGATGAGGTCACAGGGCTGCTGCGTGCAACTGTCACCAGCAATAACTTTTATGGGGTCCATTAAAGCCAATTTCTGTCCCCGAAAGTTAATGTCAGCAGCTTTTATGTCATTGCTCAACATTTGAAATAAGCACAAAATTGACCGGGTGATGCAAACACAAGCTTTCCTCCTCAAGACAGAGACAGCCTTCAGGTCCCTGCTCCTGGAGCAGGCAGCAAGCTGCAGACGGCAAGGAGGATCCAGCACGACAGACATCCAGTAGGCATCCAATAAGTGTTTTTCAGAAGGGAGAGGGTGTGACCGGGGCTCCATTCCCAACGCGGAGGCAGGGTGGCAAAAATCTCTCTGTGGAGTCACGTGACATTTGTTTGAGCTTGCTGAGTTGTCTCTGGCATGGCGGGCATTATTCTAGAATGTAGAAAGCAGTGCAGTAGTGGGGGAGGTGGGAAGTTAGCCCCCTGTGTTCTGTGTGACAGCAGAGGCATCCAACATTGGAGCTCCCCCCCCCCAAGACCTGACCTCATAGTCCGTGGCACCAAGTCTCAGCTGTGAGACCTTGAACAAGTTGGTTCACCTCTCTGAACCACAGAGCCTCCCTTTTAAAAGCCACACACTGGTGGTTATTAGAGACGGGGAAGGGGATCCTAACTGGTCACTGGCTACAAAGTTCCAGTTTGGAGAATAAGACAGTTCTGGAAATAAATCAGAGTGATGGCCATCCAGTAATGTGAGCACACTAATACCACTGAACTATGCTCTTTTAAAGGCTGCAATATTATGTTTAATCATCATAGTTAAAAACTATAAAATCTGGGGGCTGAGGAGATATCTCAGTCAGTAAAATGCTTCCTACATAAGCATGAGAGCCTGACTTCCATCATCAGAACCAAGATTTAAAAAGAATAAAAGACCAGGTGTAATGATAACCTTGTAATCCTGGTGCTGGGGTCATGGAAACAGATGGGTCCCCAGGTCTCACTGGCTAACCATTATAGCCTAATTAGTAAGCTCCAGGCCAATGATAAACCCTATCTCAAAAGAAAAAATAGTAATGATTATGATAGACAGTGCCTGAGGAACTATACTCACAGTTGACCTCTGACCTCCACATGCACATGAATACCCATAGACTCATCCAAACCCACATAAGTATATATGCACATGCGCACAGACAATTAAAAATATCAAACTTTATGCCGTCTTTGGGGTGTTGCTAGCCTGTATACCACTTGGGACGTCCCCACTCTATAAGTCCTGAGTTCAGGCATCCGATCGATCGTGCTATTTGCTTAAAGGTCCAGAGGAAGGAGCCACTCACTTTCCCTAAGTTGTAGAGGGCAGTCCTTCTCTTCACTCATGTTCTGAAGCTGGGTGTGAGGGCCTGCTAAGATCCGACCGTGCACCAGAGAGGGGTGTTCCCAGGAGAGACCACTGCAGGAGCCAGACCTGGAGGCGTGAAGAGGCCTGGGTGGCCTCTGTGCTTTCATCCCAAGTGCCAAATTAAAAATTCACTTAGAAAAGCAAATGTAGGAAAGTCAGGTTACCCCTTCCCCATATGATTACATACTCTGGCATCAAAGGGGAAATTGTGGGTTAAGCTAATGAGGCAGCAAGTCAACAGAGCAGTCGGGCATCTCCGGGGCATGTGAAGAAAGAGCTCCTTACCAACTCTGCTGGGTTTGCCCTACACCCTCCCTAGCCCCAGATCCTTAGTCGTTCTTTCCAAGATCTAGATGAAAATCTGCTAGTAAGTTTGAAATGTTCAGAGTGCTGCAACTCAACCTACTGTCCAAAGAGACAGCATCTTCCCAGACAGGGAGTTGAGCCAGACAGCTGGACTAGAGACTGAACACCCACAATGAGTGCTCTCCTACTTTGGGGGCCAGCCCACACCCCCACCTGAACATGTTTTCAGGGAGGTTGTCTCCTATTGACTTAAACCCAAGTATGTCCCATTCCATCACCATGATGTTGCTTGACCACCCCACTTCATGGTGTGTGCTGTTTTGTAGAAACAGAATGTTCAATGTTCAATGCATGAGGTCTTGGAAATAATTCTGGCTATATCTAGAACATAAATTCCCTTGTCCATGTTAGAAGCTTCCAGGAAAGCAAATGAACTTATAACCTCTCTATTATGATCAGGATATAAAAATCACACCAGGTCACTTTCAAACTGTCAAGCTAGAGAAAATTTTAAGAGAAAAGTTCAATCAGAAAGCGTCCAAGAAGACTCCATGAAGGAGGTGCTAGACCCCAAGCTTTGAGGATGGGAAGGGATTTAACAGGTAAAGAAATCGAAGGAAGGGCTTTCTGTGTGGACAAACAGTAAGAGTGTCCCCAGAGGCTGTGCTGAGTAGACTTATGTGAGCATATTTTTAGGTGGATCTGGGGATAGAGTCAGGAAGACATATAACTGAGTTCAGCACTGTTCTGAATCATCTGGAGAACACAGCAGCCATACTCTCAGTTTCAAACGAGCAAGTTTATTAAGCATGTAGCAAACAAAAGTAAAAGAACAAATAACAAGTAGCAGATAGATAACAAAACATCATAGCAGGTGCTTTTAACATCCAGCAGAGACAACCAAATAACCCGATTGAGAGAGAGCGAAAGCAAACATAGGTAACATCATCAAATGGGGTTCACAATATCCAACAGAAACCGACTGGGGAAGAATCAGTAATGCTGGATTTCCCACCCGAGAGTCTCTCCATCAGCAAGCTTCTGGCTTCTTATTACAGTCATGCACGTTTTTATATTATGGGACAAACAACAGTAATGTCTGTTGGGAGTGATTTGCCTTCTAGCTGTTCTCAAGGACGCAATGTTTTTTAACATCCTTAGGTGTTTGCTGGTTTTCCCTGCCCTTGTTCCAGAGCTAGTGGGTAGCCTGACCCAGGGCAGGGTTTTGGAGGATGCTTGATATAAACATGCTTGAGTCTGAGACAAAGGAGGACCTTCTTGATATCACAGTCCACTCTCAGCAAACCCAGACATCATCTCATGACAGTTCACTATGATAATGTATATTTTGGACTCCATGCTATTTCTTGAGCACTTACTATATTCTAGGGATGGTTTTAAGTACAGGGATTCCGTCAACCATCAAAACTGGTAAAACTACTCACCCATAAGGATATTAGATTTCAATGGGGAGAACCAAGGATGACAAGTTGAAAAACTAAACTGTATAGGGTGCTTGAGATACTAAGTGCTATGTGAACAGGTCCCGGGGTGAGGGAAGGGAATTATAATTTTAAATATGGAGGCCAGAGGAGTCTTCCTAGAGACATGACCTTGCAGCTTGGTTGTTGATTGCAGGAGTTGTGAGGACACTGGATAAAAGCCAGCCAGCAGAGGGAAGGAAGGACAGCTGCAGGGACCTCGATGTAGAATGTAAACGGCTTGTTTGAACAGCAAGGAGGCCAAAGTGATGGCCTGGGGTGGAGGGTGTGCAGGCTGTCACTAGGAGAGTCTCCGAAGATTCTGACTGAGGTCTAACCAGTGTGTGAGTGGGGTCATTTTGGATAATGTGTTGAGAGTAAGCTCCAGCAGGCAAAGGTTGAAGTGTGATGCTATGGTAAAAATTCAGGCAAGAAAAGATGCGGGGTTCTGATAGTGTATGCAAGACTTTAAGTAGCCAGGGTGGCCTCTGTGCTGAGCTTCTCTGTCCTGCTTGCCCAAGATCTTGCTAGCACCAAGGACTATCCCACCTGCTTACTCCCAGCCTGGATGCCCAGATGCTCTAGAGCAAGCGAACATCTATTTGATACTCTAATCACACAGCTACTTTGGCACAGATGCTGGATCCTTTAGCCACTGGCCCATCCTATGTTCTCTCTCTCTCTCTCTCTCTCTCTCTCTCTCTCTCTCTCTCTCTCTCTCTCTCTCTCTCCCCAAGTTTGTGGCTTTGATCTTGAACCACATCCCCAGGCTCTTCTCATCCCAGCTGCTGATCATCTTGTTTTCTGATCCTGCCGCCTCCCTCCCACCCTGGGCTTGCATTCTCTTCCCCGTGAGACATTCGGTACTAGCTTATTTTGCTAAAATCCCACAGTTCCAATCCTTCCTCTGCTCAGGGGCCTCAGACAGCATGACCAGGACCTCTCCTCCACAGCACTCCCTCCACTGTGATCTGGCAGCTGTGTTCTGAAGGCCATTAACAATGCTGTCCTTGGGAGTCCCTGGTAAGGGGACTTTGGGAAGTCCTGGCTGGAACTGGTGCTCCCAACCTCCCTCTCTCCCTCCCTCCCTCCCTCCCTCCCACCTGTAAGCTTGGTTAGCAGTGCTAATCAGGCTGTGCCCTGTTTCTGCATTGGGAAAGGAGAACGAGATGGGGAGATTCGGTCCTTGCTAAATGAAAATGGATTGCTTTCTTGAAACTCTGTTAAGACCCAGTGGGTGTGCAGAGAGGTGCAGCAAACAAGAATTGTGCTTTTAATTTGTGCCAACATGACTTTCAATTCCCATGGAAGTAATGCAATGACCAAATTCTTTCCCAAGATAGTCAAGAGGCATTTTCCTCCTCTGGTAAGCTCAGCCTTGGCCAGGGCAAGTTGGTTCCTAAGCCAGAGGTGGGAATAGAGCCTCCTGCTGAGGGGAGTGCAGTGTCAGTGTGGAGTGTAGCATCCAGAGACCAATCCGGTTTCAGGATGAAGCTATTGCCAGCCTCCTGTGACCCTAGGCCAGTTATTTCTCTTCTCTGAGCATCCGTCAGCAGTGGGGTAGCATGGGAGGAGGATGGGTGTGGGGCTTACACTCAGAATCGTAGCCACATAGCAACTGAGGAATCCTATGCAAATTACTAAGGAGAGTGAGCCTCAGTTTCCCCTTCTGCAGCCTATTACCTAAAGACAAGATGAGTATGGAAAAGTAAAAGGAGCCTATATATGAAGGGAGCAGGACACCACTTTTCAATCAGGGGTTGATAACCAATTGTGACGTAAACTCTATGTCTTAGGACCATTGGTAAAATAATAAACTTGGGAGATTCAGGAGAGAAGACATAGCACAGAGCCAGATGGATGTTGACTCTGTAAGATGCTGATTTCAGGGACTCTTTACACAAAGCCTATGCACTAGGTAACCGTGGAAAATACATCTATGGTTATATATTTCAGTTTTCCCCAAAGTTTTAAAGGACCAGTGAGGTGGCTCAGCAGGTAAATGTAGTTACCATGTTAGCCTGACCACCCCAGGTTGGTCCCTCAAACCCACAGTGGAAGGGGAGAACCAGTTCCTACCAGTCATCATCTGACCTCCACATGTGTGTGGTGGCACACATACTATGTGAATGCATGCTTGCACTCACACTCACATCACACATCACACACACACACACACACACACACACACACACACAAACTAATAAGAAATAATTTTTAAAAGATTTAAAGAAAGTGCCCAGCACATAACTGGATCCTGTAAATGTTAATTCCCTTACTTTTAAAGAACCCTTAGCTCAAAAATTCCATGATTCATTTCATAATGGGTTTAACCAAAATCTATTAGCCTACTCTTTCTCAGGCCCCCTGGTTGAGACATCTGGGCAGAGTTTCTGGCTCTGGGGTCTGTTCGGCTGGCTCACAGGCTCAAAGCTGGTATGATGCGCTGGCCCGCCTGGTCTGTGGAACCTGTCCCCCCCCCCTTGTTTCTCTCCCTCCTGTGTAAATGGATGACTAATGAGCCCAGGGGTAGCCATGGACTAGGAGGGTGGTAAGAAAAGCATCCTCCAGCAGGAAGTGCTGCCCTGGAACACCTGGGGCTGGATGAGTCATCATGTGGATTTACTCAGCCATCTGGACCACTCTGCTCAGCACAGCAGTGATGGCAGGACCTTGGGGCACGTGTTTAAGAAGACCACATGTAGCTAGCTAGCATGGCTAGTGAGTTTAGCATCTCCCAAACCCTTACCGCAATTAAATTTCACACTAATCACCCAGGTAGATGGGCCACCATGTAGAAACAGCTTTCTTTCCTCTGACCTCATTGTGGGGGAAGCATGGGGTAGGCAAAAGGTAAAGGGGGCCCAAGGGCCTCATATGGGCTTGATGCATGAAGTTTGATGTGGGGAGGATGACACTGGTTATCCCTAGGATCTCTGGAGCCAGGCTCAGGGGAAACCCAGGACCAACCTCCTTAAGTAATTTAGAGAGGATGAGGCCCTCCCCCAAACTCTTCCCACAGTGACAAAGGCAGCTGCCTCTGATAGGGAAGCAGCCTTGAAGAGAAGAGCATCCCTGGCAGTAAGGGGGTTGGGTCTGACTGCTGGCTGGATGTACTGTTTATTAAATAGCTAACGTTTGTTATGACTGAAGCTTAAGCAATAGGCCAAAGGGAAAGCCAGGCTCCCCGATGGTGAGGATAAGGCTCAATTACTACTGCCTTGCATGCAGCCTTTGTTCTGAAAGTGAAAAGAAACCAAGCAAAGTTTTACCAGGGAGAAAGTAAAGATCTCTCCTGCTTCAGATTATGACATCTAGGGAGATCTTACTCTCTAGAAGACGACAATGCCTTTGGTCATGAACTTCAAAGCAATCTGGCAGAGTAAGTCTCCAGATCTAGCTGGAACCTGTGTTCAGAATGCACTTACCTCAGAGAGTTCATCAAGAGCTTGACTCGTTGACGATCTCAGGTCCTGTCTCCTGAACTCAGACTAGAGAGTTCCCTAGTACACACAGTTTTTACAGAGCTAGTTTAGACAGTTTGCTTGTATATAGAATTTCTGCCCTCTTTTATTGATAAAACTGATTTAGTCTGAGTTTTCTAGAAAACAGAGCTTCAGCAAGGAGAAAAGCTCATGCCTTTGGGAAATATAATTTCAGGAGAGTCCAGGAGAAGTGAAATGAGGTGAAGGATGAGACTCAGAAGAAAGACGATGCGCTGCCATGCTGGTTAGTCTCCACAGGGACAAAGTATGCAGGGACATACCTGGCCTCTCTCTACTCAGAGGGCCAGCTCATTGGGTTCCTGCAAATTATATAGAGAAAGGGTGAAGAAGGTGTGAAAAAAGAGAAAACAGGAAGACAGGATCCTGGATAGAAGACCTCAGTGAGCACCCAGAAGTTCTCACTGATCACATCTGCAGGGAGATCATTTAACTCCAGTGAGTGAGTGCTCCAGGAGTATCCGCAAAGGTGCTGTGCTGAATAGTCTTTTATCCGCTTGACATAAACTAGAGCCATCCCAGAGACAGGAACTGAGATTCAGAAAATACTCCCAGAAGATGGGCTGTAGGCAAGCCTGGGAGGCATTTTCTTCAATAACGAGGGCTCAGTTCCCTGTGGGTGGACCCATCCCTGTGCTGGTGGTGCTGGATGCAATAAGCAAGCCTGAGGAGGAAGCCAGTAAGCAGTGTTTCTCCGTGGCTGCTGCTTCAGTTCCTTCCTCTAGGTTCCTACCCTGACTTCTTTCGATGATGAACTGTGATAGGGAAGCTGAAATAAACCTCTTCCTCCCTAAGTTGCTTTTGTGTATGGTGTTATCACAGCAATAGAAGCCCTAACTAAGACAGGTGCCTAAGCTGTCATCAACCCTATGGGTTCACTCAGAACTGTTCTTGTTCTGAATGTTTAGGATGAAGACGCTGGCATGACTTGGGAGGTTCTGTAAGCATTGAGGAGTGAAGCTCGGCTGAATGAAGTGGGTTACTGGGTGCAGGGCAGGTTCTGGAAGTATATTTTCCCTACCTACTTCCTGTAATGCTCTCTTCTTCCTCGTCACCATGATATGAAGATGTGAATTGTTCTGCAAAGCCTTCCCTGTTAGAGTAAACTCAAACCTCTAAAATCATGACCCCAGATTAACCTTCCCACCCGTAAGTTGTCTGTCGGGTGTTTTGTCAGAGCAATGCAGAGTGACTAATCCACTCGGGTTAACTTTTCCCTTCTCCCTCCTTTCTGCCCTTCCGTCTCCTTTTCACTCATAAACTCTACATTAGTTAACGAAAGTGTCAATGATGCTTACCATCTATTGTGTACATTCATAACAAGCCAGACTCTATGGGTGCTTTCTTTCATTTAATTGCCCCAATCAGTTTGCAAAGCCATTTGTTATCAGCATTTTATAAATGGTTAAAATGAAGCCTTAAAAGTTTTAATTATTGACCAGGTAGGAAGTCCCAGAGTTCCTATCTAAATCCCAAGCTTGAGTCATTAGCTGTGTTGCCTGGTGGAGACAGGATACGAAACAGTTTGAGTGGATGACTACCAATGCTTCTGCACGCTAAAAGGATGCTGATATTGCAGACTGACCCCTCTAGAAAAACATAGTGCCCATGCTTAAGCTCAGACTCTGGAGCCATCGGCTGGATTTGAACTGTGTGTGGTTTTACATCGCAAGGCAAAGTCCCTTAATTTCTCCATTCCTCTGTCTTCTTGTCTGGAAAGTTGGGACAATACTGTTCTCCACCTTACAGGAAAAGTTGTAAGGATTAAGTGAATGAAAAGAGTTACAGCACTTGCAATATTATTCGGCACATAGGAGGTGCTGTGCAAAGTATGTTGTTATTATTAATTGCATAGCACTTCATGGCTTATGACCTTGTTTAACATCTGCAGGAACCTAGGAGGTAGCTAGGAGGCTCATCGTTGGGTAGAAATGCTCATAGATCACTCATCTGGATGGGAGCAGAGATGGGATTCAACCCCAAGTCTCTCTGACTCCACACTTACGCATGGTTAGTTGCTCATGGTTCCATCTGGCAGCCAGTCAGCTTGGCTCTTATTCCAGGGATGATTCCCAGGTACCTGGGCCAAGTATAAGGGCTCCAGCAAGCCTGATTTTCCTTCGAGGCTTCTCCCAGGCCGCCTTCTGGAAGAAACACATTTCCCTTTGAATACATAGGCAACCTATGTATGTTCCAAACACTGATGAGCTTGCTACACTGAGTTTTGTAGTGCCCTAACTACACACTAAATTGCTTTTGCAAGTGCATCTCTATGAAGGAAGTAAGTGTGTGGAACAACCCAGGTTCAAAGCAGGGCATAAACAAAGGGAAATTGTTTGCAATTCTAGCTCCTTGTAAAGATGGAAGAGGGTGGAGAGAAGAGCCATCTTGGATGTGAAGTGGGCTGTGAAAATGCAGAAGCTGCTTCAAGTAGGAACCAAATGGGCCGAAGGCAGAAGTCAGGCAGCAATTAGAAGCCAGGCACCTGGCAGCTAAGAGGGAGTGTGTGCTTACACCCCAAGCGTTACAGCCATCTGAGTCCCAGAGCACCTGAAGTTTCTGGGCTCTTGTACCTCAGCTCAGAAATAGAAATAGAAAGTTATTAAGAAAGGGAAATGTGCTCCAAAGAATGGGAGTGAGCTCGTACGCTGAGGCTAGAGCATTCACTCAAAAGGGTAGGAGCACAGGGACTCCTGACCCTTCATAGGTCATTTCCATAGCTCCTGTCTCTCCCATGTTTGTATAGCATGGGTTTTTTTCCATCATAGTCTGTCCTTTATACGTAGGCTAGGTGGGGAAGGAATTCCAGTCTCTCTCTGCCAACTGAGTTCTTTCATGTATTAATCTTGATGTAACCTTTTCCAGTCCCTACACCTCCCATCACATTGGACTTAGGCTTCTTCCTGGCTGTACCCACCACCTTCGCACTCACAACTTCGGCATGACTATTAGGAGCTAAAAGATGGGTTGTATGTGAAGAAAATATCTGTACCACATTTGTCCCCAAGTGGATTTTAAAAGGTTTTATAAATCTGCCCCACTAGTCTGGTCATTATTATTCACATTTAGAAAGAGCAAAATAACTCACAATAACAATAACAATTCAATACCTGCATTCCACAAACAGCTCTATCATCACCTGTCTCTGAACCCTGATGGTGAAACTAGAACTTGGAGCCAACATTGGGACACACCCACAGTTCAATGAAATCCTGGTGGGACCCAATATACGTACAGCAGGATTCACTGCCAAAATTTATGATCCAAAAGAGACTAAGCATCTAAGGGTCAGGTGTATGGGACAGAGTGAGGAGGGAGCCAGCTCCACGCTTCTGAGGGGCTTCCCTGGCTGAGTGGTGGAGGGTGAGCTTGATCCCTGCAGCCATGAGTTGTAATGTCATCCACAGGGTGGTGTCATCCAGAAGAGCACAGGAGAATAACGGAGCCCACATTTTTTTCATCAGGGAACTGATCATATAGGTAACTTCTGCTGGCTACACACCAAATTCCAGACTCAGAAACAATGCAGCTATTTAACATAAGCACGTCCCTTGGATAAGCAGCCAGGCACCATGAGTCACTCTCATGATTCAGGGAGGGATTGTTTATCAGCAGGTTCCCAGGCACCGGCCACGGGATCAGCCTTGCAGGCAGAAGAACTCTCTAAGGATGCAATGTCGGGTCTGCTGTGGGTTAGTTCCTTCGCACATTGCCCTTGCATGTGCCTCCTGCTTGATCAAAGAACGATCCAAGCAGACCACCTAGTCCATACTTCTCAGGGCAGCATTGACGTTTCTCAACCCTCCCTTTCCTTGCAGTCAGTCTTAACCAGCGGCTGTAAGTTTTAGGTGGGAGAACTTGCCGAATGAAGAACGTTCGATGTCTGGTGCAATAAGGAAAGAGGAGATGAAATGCTGGCTCTTAGAGGAAATCAACCTGCGTTCAAATGAATCTCATGGTAAAGCCATGCTCCTAGGTCTGTGGGGTGCGGGTGAATTAAGCTGGGCAGAACAGTGTGAAACTCTTTCCTTTGGCTATGCAGTGGACTAGCTGTGCATGGCTACAGGAAGCCAGAGGTAGCCTCAGTTTAGGGGCTCATGATACAGAGGAGACAGTAGATAGTCCCCAAGTAGCCACCCTGCAGAAAGACACCTCAGTGGTAGGAACAGCATCAAGTGGCCAGTAGCCAGCCAATCAAGGAAGGACTGTCACAGAACCACAGAAGGAAGTATCTGTCTCTAATAGTAAGCAGCAGTGTGGGAGCTCTTTAATTGTTCTGTGGTTTGGACAATGCTTTGGGGGTTTGTCTGAATTTAGAAATGACCCCAGGGTGCCCTTGTCTTTGGCTTCATCCGTTGCTGTCACAGAATTGTCTGGAACTGGTGTATAAAATGGTGTTGGTTGTTTACATCCAACAGGAAAATGCCACTGTTGGTTAGCGGATGGTGTCTGGCCACCACAGGCTGCTTTTCCCCTCTCTTATGTCTTTTCTCGCTGAAATGGCAAACTCAACTTAAGGAAAGGCTCATGTTCAAGGGTACAGCCCAGCATGGCAGGGGAGGTATGGTGGCAGGACTCTGAGACAGTGGGTTACTTTGCACCCACAGTCAGGCTGCAGAGAGAGAAAGGGCTGATGCTCCTCTCACCTCCTCTGGGACCCCAGCTTATTGGATGGTGATGTCTGAATTTATGGCAGGTCTTCCCACCTCAGTCAACCCCAAGGTAGAAACTCCTCTGCCCATGCCCAGCAACTCTAGATCCCCTCAGGCTGGTGCTTAGCATTAACCATCATATCATGCCAAACCTAAAAATAAAGAAGAAGACGTTAGAACCAGGTAAGCGAACTTGCTTTGGGAGCCTTCAGTGAGCTGTAGGTACCCTTGACAAATCCTAGTGTTCAAAGAAGATAATAATAAAAATGACTTATTTAATAATAGGCACAATTATATTACTGAATTAAACGCTATTAAAATTTATTTAATAATGTATATTCAGTAGTAATTACTATAGGCCAAGTATAAACATACTCTTTAAAAACCTTTATTTTATCTTCCTGTCTCTATAAAACTGCTATCTTCCTTTTGAGCAGATAAGAAAATAGGGAGTGAGACACACCAAATTCAAACATGGATATCTGCATGGCTCCGGAACCCACATTCTCTCCTCTGCCTGGAGCATCCTTGACTGGTAGATGTCATGGACACTGAAAGAAATGACCGACTGAGCTGTTTTCTATGCCTAGACCAATACAAGAGCTTTGTGACAGATCTCATAGTGTTCACACACACAGAGTTTACAGGACTCCAAAAGGCTATTGTCCTGGCAGAGGGAGGAGGTGCCTAGGGGCTTGCTGTCATAGCTGAATCAAGTGAGCTGGTTGTCGGGCATCCCCAGAGAGCAAGGTGACGCTTTGTCTACTCTCCATTCCTGCACAGCTGGCTAATTACTATGAAAAGGAGCTGCCCATTATTGATCAGTTTTGTATTCCACCACAGCGATGTCTTAATGAAGCTCAAAGCCTACCACTCAAAACTGGGGTGAAACCTTTAAAGTGGAAGTGATGGTTAACCTTGCTGTCCCCTTCAGGGGCTCAGTAGTATCTCATGATGGGGGTTGTTCATGACCTCTTTAACTGTGTCTAATGGTCAGATGCATTATTTTTCCTTTATGTTTAGACATTTGCACAGGTCTATGTGTGCCTTAGCAAGACTGTAGTATATGCATCTATCTCCATGGCTTCAGGGCCTGGACATGAGAGTCGGTAAATACATGCAGGTTGGAAGGCACTCTCCATCCATCCTGTGCATTGTACCCATTATTTCAAAATCCTAGATGGAGGTCCAGTAAGGATACAAGATACAGAACTCACACACAGAATATAAGACTCGGTTCCTTGGAGTGACCAAATCCTCTCACCTTCCCACTTCCTTACTGGATAGAAGTTTGACATCTAAGATGTGTTCCCTCTGAAATCTCCTTGCTCTGTCCTCATTTCCTCCTGGCTGTGGATGGTTTGCTAGCCATCCTTCCCATTCCTTGTCTTGCAACTGCATCACCACAGTCTCTGCTGTCTCTGCTACATGGCTCTCTCTCTCTCTCTCTCTCTCTCTCTCTCTCTCTCTCTCTCTCTCTCTCTCTCTTAACGTATTTATTTCTTGTCCTATAATGGAAGATTGGATAAGGGGGACTCTCTAATTCCAATGTGATCTCATCTTCTAATTCCAGCCACAGCAATCTTATTTCCAAATACGGCCATGTGCTTAGGTCCTAGGCATAAGACTTTAATGATGCATCTTCTGAATGGAAACCAGCTGGTCCCATTAGAGATGCCTATTATGTGCCAGGCACTATTCTAGGCACCATGGTTCTCCCAATCAGAAGTGGGATTCTTGAGTTTATATGCTTCATGAACTGTAGGTAGGAAAGAGCACTGTAGTCTGAATGATGGACAATTTACCACTCCCCATATTGGACTCCAGAGACCCTGAAGCTTCTCTTCTCCCCTGATCAAGCCAAGTCAGACCACCCAATCCCACACCCCTTCTCAGTGATGCAGCTCTTCACTGGGAACAAGATGCCCCCAGAGCACACTCCAGCCCGAGATCTCAGAAGTAAGCCGGCAGCTGAGCCTTAACAATAATAGTATGTGTGTCGGTGTGATAACCTGATGATGTGATGATGTATCTGTGCTGGAATTCCTGCGTGTAAGCACTTGCAAGTGTCAAGTGAAGGCACACTTGACAGTATGTAAGTTACGCCAATGTAAGTGTTTAGTGCAGAAACAAATTATGGCAGTCCTTGGGAGATGTGGAAACAAGTGTATGTGGATTTAAACATACATGAAGCTGTGTGTGCATGTGTGTGTGTGTGTGTGTGTGTGTGTGTGTGAGAGAGAGAGAGAGAGAGAGAGAGAGAGAGAGAGAGAGAGAGAGAGAGAACAAGTGGAAATTTTCTGCTAAATAGCTGTTGTATTCTAGAACCAGCCAACAAGCTTAGGTGGAGCCTTTCCCTCTGATTAAGACAGGGAAGAAAGGCTTTGGAGAATTCTTAACTTAGAGAGAGAGAGAGAGAGAGAGAGAGAGAGAGAGAGAGAGAGAGATCATCCAGTTAGTGTTTGTTAATTAGGAACAGGTCCCAGGGAAGCTGCTATATGGCAACACCAATAAATCACTCATTAACTGTCCATGGCTGCCTGCCTCCCAGTCAGCTGCATTGCAGCTCCAGAGGGAGCCAGGCCAGGCCTTCTACTTCAGACCTGTCAGCTGAGGAGAGCTGTGTGTCTCAACCCTCTCTTTTATGAGCATCCCCAAGCACACCAGACCAGATAAGCACTGAGCCACTATCCCTAGATTCATGGACTTAAGTCTAAGCCTCGGCATCCAGCCCTACCAGTCCCCCATCTGACCTCACTAGCATCATGGCTCTCCACTCTGCCTTGCCTGCTTCCATCTCCATTGTGTTCTCCCACAACGCCTGTCATGAACTTCTTCACTGCTTACTGGTACCTATCCCTGCTCTCCCACTGACACCTCCCACTGCAGAGAGCATCCTGTGGATGCTCGCCCTCGACCAGCCTATGCTCATACAAGAACAGCTACTAGAAATGCTTTAGAGTCTTATCTTTATCTAAAACCACCATAACATAACTTGGAAGGATAAGTGCCGGGAGCCATTCCCTGGCGGTGGATGGGTCCTGCAGAGGGTGTAAGGAGTCGGCGGGAGAAGGAAGTGAGCCAGGCCATGGTGGTCGGGAGAATCTTGCAGCCTGACTGACTAGCAGGCAGAGTGTTTCTTTATTTATACAGAATTTAGTTAGCAGGGATACATTCATGATGTTCCAAAACATAGATCATATCATTTTTGTTCTTGGACATGTGTTTCACTTCCTTTTGCTCATCTTTTAGTCATCATTAATAAACTATGACAGAACAGAGTTATCATTTCCAATCATTTCCCCTCAAGTTTTGACATCATTAATAAATAGTTATCATTCTTACTCATTAACCCCATAACTCAATTTTTAAGAATCTAGAGGCATATGACAATCTGTTCTCAGGCTGGTAGCCTTGGTTGCTTCAAGGACATTAGACCAAAACAAAATCTTCAACCATCCTGGGCATTTTGCCATGTCTCAAGCAATGTATTACTAACTCTTAGTGGCCAGAATGCCCAGGAAAAATCCTCAGGGTAAAACTACTGTAGTTATTATTTAAATTCTGGCATAATACAATCAAAGTTTGCATTTATATCTTTATAGAATTTGTCTATATGTCTAATCCTGGCATTCTGTTGTTCCTTGATCATATGACATTATAGTGGCTCTGCATGAGCTAACTTCTAAGAGAGGGAGGTCCTGACACTTCATACTTTTATCACCTTTCCATTCCACACTTTGTTCATCAATATGTCTTTGTGTAGGGCAGAGTTGTATGCCACGTAATTGTCTGAGTGTACAGTGGGAAGAGCCTTGTAATCTGAACTGTGGACAATTCCTCCAGTCCACTGAATCTTGTTGACCTTTTAAATTTTACTTTGTTTTGAATATCTTGTTCCAATGTAAGTACAGGGACAGATGTTTCAAGAATGTCTCCTAGCCTCATAAAGAGACCTCTGACTTCTTCTTTATGTGTCACAACCTCCAAGGCATAAGGAAGACCTTCAGTTAGATAATGATGTCTCCCTCAAACCAGGGGGTGGGGGGGAATAGTATGTTCAGGACTTTCCTGGGTAAACTTAGAAGCAGCATTCCTGGGAGAAGGCATAAATGACTCATAAGGAATTTTCCATCAACCCAACATCCCCAAATTGTACAAATATTAAAAGTGCCCCAAGTATGTAACAGGTGGAGATGAAAACCAAAGGTGGCATGGCAGCCATCATGTGGCTCAGCTTTGCTGGATCTTTGTCAAGTAGCTGTGATGGCTCTATGACTTCTGCCATTCCATTCAGATATGGTTGTGCCAGATAAGAAGAGTAACTCTTAATGGGAATGGGAATTTCTCTTTGGAGTGCTGAGAATGTTCTAGAACTAGATAGTTGAATGAATTCCAGTGCCACTGAATTTTATGCATGGGGGCGGGAGGGGGGGTGGGAGGAGAAAAAAAACAGAAATAAAGGCTTGGAACATCTTATTTATATTTACTTTTTCGGTGTCTCATTTTGCTTTTGGTGGTGGCACTCAAACCCCAGACTTTGCAAAGTGCACGCTGTACCACTAAGCAACCCCTCAGCCATTATACATTTATTGAATGCATCCATTGGATCAGTCCTCAGAACCTGGGAGTGTTTGGGATGAGAAGATGCAGGCTAACAAGCTGCAGAATACAATCTATGTGATCCTCCAAAACAACTAGAAAGCTCCTGTACTGTGCTCTACTTTATCTAGAGAGAAAACTCAGAACCACAGGGGCATGGATCTTGCCCCAAATCACAGCGTCCTAAGGCACTCTGCTAGGATATGAACCTTCTCTCTGTGCTGCTCTGTGTGTTCAGCTCCTTCAGCTTCCTCCTTGTTTCAGGCCCAGCTACCTCCATCCTAGCACAGCCAGAGAGTGGAGAAACACAGTCTTGATCAGGGTACCAAGGCTTGGCTCTGCCTCCTTTGATGGGGAGAGCTTCCATCCTTCCTAGTCAGTCTCCTTGCCTCCGGAGTACCTGCCTCCCATTCTAGCACTTCTCAAACCATGTTATTTCTAAACTGTCAGCTTGAGATTTGTATGAGTACTCTGCCCTTCTACTAAGCACGAACCTCAAAAACCTGTGACATTGGAATGGAATGAAAGGCTTTTTTGTATTTTTTTTTTTTTAAATACGTGGACTCAGTCCAAAACTTGGAACCTCTGCTTTTGTGCTCAACTGAAATGTGTTGAAAGGTTTAGGGATAGTGAGCCCCTCCCCACATGTGTAGAGAAGTACTTGGCCTAATGAGGCTATTATCTAATCTGGTGTAAGGGAAGGAACTGTCAGAATTAGAAGTCTTTGGCCTGGAGAGTTTAGGAATCTCCATCCTTGGAGCCAAATTCAGATACAGCCCTGGAAGCATGCAGGAGTATGGTTTGGTGGAAAACTGATAAAAAATGGGTCACCAGTCTCCCCAAGGCACTGAAGATACATCAGGGTCTGTGTGTACTTTTGATTGGCATAAATACAGATCTATTTCAGAGACAGAAACCGAAGGCTCAATCCTACCCTGGGTCCAAATGGATACAAAATGAGCACTATGGGGAGAGGAAATGTTGGGATGCTTAGCATCAGCTGTTTTGCTTTGACTCTAGGTCTCAAGTTCCATTTTCTAGACTTATTTGCATATTCATTCCTGCATTCTTGCTGTGTCCAATGTGTCATAAGTACTTATATCTCCAGGTCTTGTTTTGGCGATTGTAGATAGAAGCGGTATTTCTGCATTTGTCAGTCTGTGTTCATGAGCAAACGAACAATTAGGAGTGAGCCTACTGTTTCAGAGACTTAACAGACCTTACACGCCTTACCAGTCAAACTTTGTTCCACATAGTCCCTCAAGGACCCAGAGGAATAGGGGTTCCATGTCTGCAGCAAATGGCCTTCTGGCTGCTTTTCACAGCCCACAGGTCTGCTTAGTCATATGGCTCTGCCTAACTACAAGGAAGCAGAGAAATGTATAGCTATATAGATGTGAGTGGGAGAGAAAATGAACACAGGTTTGTGATACAGTTGTTGACTGTATGTATGCCTTAGACCAGTGGTTCTCAACCTTCCTAATACTACAATCCTTTAATACAGTTCCTCATGTTATGGTGACTTCCAACCATCGAACTATTTTGTTACTATTTTATAACTGTAATTTTGCTACAGTTGTGAATCATAATGTAAATATCTCTGTTTTCCAATGATCTTGGGCAACCCCTGTGAAAGGGTCATTTGACAACCCCAAAAGGGTCACGACTCACAGGTTGAGAACCATTGCCTCAGACCATTTGGCCTGTTTTGATTAAATGACTCAGACTGTAAGTTATGTAACAACAGAAAGTTATTGCTCAGAGTTCTGAAGTCTAGAAGCCTACAATCAAAGCAACACCAGATTCTTTGTCTGGTGAGGGACCCACCATCTGTTTCTTTTTCTATGTCCTCACATGGTGGAAAGGAGAGCCATGTCTTTGAGCCTATTTTATAATGGCACTAATCCCAAAAATAAGGGCAAAGCCATTATGACCTAATCACCTCCTAAAGCCTGTGGCTCATCGCACTAAGAGAATGCCCCAAATTAGGTTTCAACATATGAATTTTGCGGGGACATAATCAGTCAGGCCAGTTGGCAAGGCAACTGGGTGATGCTGTCAGGGAATGCTGGGGCGTGACTGTAGAGAGAGATAATGAGCTGAGAGCTAGACATGGTTGTGTCTGAAGTGCCCGTGGAACCTCTAAATCAAAGGTGTTTGTGAAGCCCTTGAGTATTAGGGCCTGAGGCTTAGGAGAGCCTTGCCACTTTCCCCAGCGTCTGGGAAATTAAAGGTGTGGTGGTGACCTCTGGGGAAGATGGCGCTTTCCTCTGGGGATCTCAAATTACACATCTGTCCCAGAACCAGAATTACTTTTGAAAATTGTGTGGCAATCGAGATGCTTTCAAAATGGAGTCATTTCCTGCTTGTCCCCTTCCTCGGGCCCAGTTGCTCAGGCTGGGAGATGTCACAGCTCCTGGGCTTCTGCAGTCCTGTTGTGGGGGATATTAAATCCCTATCGTTGTTCAGAGGTCACATCCCAGGGGGCTGGCACTTGCTCACCCGGCCTGGTATCCAGGTGCTCAAGTAGTGCTTTTTGAACAAATGAATGAATTAATGATAAGCTATTCAAAACTGTTGGGTCCCTTGTGAGAACAAAAATAGTATTTCCACATTGCAGAAGCTTTAATAAGTTATAACTCAACAAATTAAAATAAACATTTGTCTAAACTTCCACCAACCAAGTCTCAGGAGGGTTGAACACCTTTTCATCTTCAAAGTGCTTTCAAAACAAGAGCTGATTTTCCCCCTCAAGGCCCCTCAGTGGATATTGTAAACAGTAAACACATACAGAAATATATTAACATTCAGTAGCTAAGCTGCCTCGGGCTAGTTTTAAAGAGTGCCTTCCTAGGAGAGGAAAGTGAATTGTCTTTGGAAGTGTGTGTGTGTGTGTGTGTGTGTGTGTGTGTGTGTGTGTGTGTGTGCTTTCCATGAGCAAGGAGTTGTGTCAAAGGCTTCTAGGATCATGGTGTTATCCTCTCCATGCACGTGTCAAGTGGGTGTTCTACTTCCTGCTTTAGAGATTTAAAGAATTCTAAGGCTCCGAGATGTGACTTTTCCAAGGGCACATACTGGATAGATGAGAACGAAAAACCTCTCTTAAGTTCTGCTAATGCCTTAACTACTGACCTTGACCTTGCAGTCTTATTTCTCAACATTTGGCCTACAGATGGGCAATATTAGCAATGTACAGGGGTGAATCATGGCCCCATCCAAGACTTATTAGTTGAGACTCTGAAGAGAGAAGCTTGGGATGACATTTTTGTTTTTTGCATTTTTTTTCAAAGCTCTCAGGCCTTCTTTGATCACCTAGACCTTATGCCCATAGTGTGTCTCTAAAACTGAGAGAGATGTCTGTGTAAAGGGATAAGAGGGGAAAATCAAAAGGGAATCACTGGGCCCAGACACCTCATGCCTTGCGTTGAGCTTGGCAGCTGGGCTCTGTGCACAAACCATGTGGCAACGCCTTCCTCCCCCTGCCTCTGCAGGCCGCGCCGGCCAAGATGGAAAGCTTCCTCTGTGCCCTGCTTTTCATGGCAAGCCTGGGTGGATGTTTTCTCTCCACTCCATATGGATTTTGCAATTAACTCACTAGAAAAGTAAATCACAGGGTGCCTGGAATAATAAGTGCAGTGAACACCAGACTGCAGCCAAGTAGACTGGGACCGGGTCCAGCATGACTAAGGTTGCTGGGCGGGCACAGGAAAAAAGGCAGGAGGCAGGAGGCGGAAGAAAGGCAAGTGGGGAGGAATGAGACCGACCAGGGCGGGAGATGGAGCACCGCTGTGGACACACCGGATAGGTTTGCGTTCCTGTTCGGAGATTTCCTACCATCTTATTGGCCTTATTAGAGATATCATTTTGTAGAAAAAGAAGCTGTAGCCCAGAGAGACATCCAGTGCTCCCCAACTCTGGGCTTTTCTAGGAAGCCTTCAAAAGTACCTCCTGGCCTGCAGGGATCTTTGCTTTCACTGAGTAACTGAGGAAGGAGCACCCCTTCCTTACGAGCCTGAAGACAACTGGGAGACAGTGAAAGTTAATCTCAAGGGACCTGGCTCCTGTCCTGTGAGATGGGATGGTGACTACACCTAATTAACAGGCATCGAATCTGGCATCTTACATGAGAACACCTCAAACCCTGCTTGGCACGTAGAAGGCCTTTGAAAGGTCACTCGCCTTTACTTCCACCCAATCACAGAATGAATGGCTCTTATGTCTGAGAAAAAAAAAATGCCATTGAGTCACACAAGGGACAGAGATGTGAACTCAAGCTATCACAGGGAGTGAGGTTTCTAGAGGGCTTGTGGGGGGAGTAGTGGATCAGGAAATCAAGAGCAGTGGCCAACCCTGCTGATCATCCTAGCCACTGCTGCTGGCTAGACATTCTGGATCTAAGGCTGGTGCTGAGTCTACCTGATTGGACCTCTAGAGGCCCATTGGGCTGCTTTTCTTATCATCTTGCATCTCCATGGGTTGGGTTTAATCTCTTGAGCTGATTGGTTGAGCCCATCTTTGCCTGTAAAGCTGCTGCATAGGCGGGACCATGAGATGTAACTCGACTGTAGGCTACAAGAGAGACACTTGCTGGCTACTGCTCCGTAGGCAAACATGCACTCAACATGGGTTCTTTTTTCTTTTTCTTTCTTTCTTTCTTTCTTTCTTTCTTTCTTTCTTTCTTTCTTTCTTTCTTTCTTTCTTTTTTTTTTTCAGCAAGACTGGAGATTGATCCTGGGCCTTGTTCGTGCTATGCATATGGTCCATCACTGAGCTATATCTCTAACCCTCCTTTGCATTTTATTTGAAGGTACCAAGTTTCTCAGGATGGCCTTTGCTTCACTCTATAACCCAGGCAGGTATTGAACTAGGAATCTTCCTGCCTCAACATCCTATGCAGCTGGGTTGCAGGCCTATACCAGTAGGTTTGGCTATAAGATGGCCTCTTTGTCACGGCTATCTATCTAGATTTTGTACTACACACAATGCCTGTCATCCTGACTTCTTACTCTGGGCCCATCCTCAGTCATCAGAGGAGACTAATGGGTTTAGGAAAGAGATGATGACATGGTTAGCGACACATAGAGGTTCTGTTCAGCTGGCAGATCTAGCAGCTGGCAGAAAAGCCTTAACATGGGACATGAGTGCCAGTGTCCTCGTTCTGAAAGGGTCTTGCCTACCTGCGGGTCAGTGAGGCTCTTTTCTGCAAGTCTCTACTGGTGACCCTGTCCTGGGCCTCACACACTCTCCCCTCCTACCATCTCTATATCCCATAGGTCAGCTCACAAGTCAAAAGAGGGTTTCTCTCTCTGCCTCCAGAGTCTAGATATAAAATTGCCTTCTCTCTGCTTCCAGCAGCTTCTGGAGCAATCACATCTAGGCCAGGCTGGCAGTTCTGTCGATAGAGAGAAATCCAGGGCTGTGCTTCTTCCTCTGGTAGCATTCACTGGCTGTCACCCCAGCTCCCCAACCCTTTGGAGGCTGTAAGAAAAGGAGCGAGAATGACTCAGCAGGTAACCAAGAACAGGCAGGAAAAAGAAAACACTCTCGGGCTCTTAATGGGTTTTGGTGCTTGTTTTTTTGCCTAGATAGAAAACCAGACAAAGAGAATAGGATTTATAAAGAGCAGGTACAGGGCTGGGGAGAAGGCTGGGGGGTGGGGAGTGCTTGCCATGCAGATGCGAGGACCAGAGTTCAAGACTCCTTACCAATGCCGGGTGAAGTAGCGTGTGTCTACAGTTACAGGGTGATGGATAAGGCAGGCAGAGACCCTGGATAAGGCAGGATACAGTTCCAGGGGGATGGATAAGGCAGGCAGAGACCCTGCTTCGAAGCAAGGCAGAATGACAGTCCAGGCTACTCTCTGACTTCCGCATGTGTGCCCTCCTCACACAGGTAGTTTAAAAGCAGACACCACTACAAGTAGAAGGACCATTTCCTTTCCTACTACACTTCTCAACAGTATACTTCTCTGCAATGGCTGGATTTCCTGTCTGAGCTTTCCCATGCAACACCCTTCAGTCTCCTGTGGTTGCTGAGAACTTGGAAGCAACCAAGGGAATGGCTTTTTTTTTTTCATCTTAATTGACTTAACCTCTCATCTAAACTTAAACTGCAATTTTTGGAGACTGGACCTGAGCAGCTCTCAAATCAGGGGCTGGGGGTGCATCTTTCATCTCTGTGAAGGCAGGAAATAGGTCTTGCGCTCCACATTCCCCACATCTAGTACAGAGGCTGCCATGGGCTCAGTCATCATCGCAAGAGTGAATAGAGTCGATGGTAGTAATGAGGCAATGGAGACAGTGTAGAAGGTGAGCATGCCAGACTTAGGGTCGGTTACCCCAAATGCAAAGCCTGACTCTGACACTGGCCTGTGGAACTGCAGAAATGTGACGGGCACTGGTAAGCCCTTCTCTTCTGGGAAAGTCTGCAATGCCTGTCTTTCTCGTGCAAGGATCTATGAGTTGGCATGCGCAGAGCGTGCTACAGTGCCTGGCATATCACCAGCCCCTCGGTAAGTCATAGGTTCACTTTTAAAAGACAGAGATAGTGAAACTCAGTGCTCTCGACATCCAGACTGTGATCGTCTCCCTCCCTGTGACCATGTTCAGGTCATGACAAAGCCAATATGTGCTGTAAGGGTGATGGACCAGCCCCGTCTCTGACTACCATTGCCCTCCTGTGTGATCTCCCACTTTGTTCACGGCAATTTCTTCCTCCCTCTAATGACCGATGTGTCATTCAGCTGTCCCCACCCTGAGATCACCTAGTCCAGAGCTGGCTCAGCTCCCTGGATTGTCTTGACCCATCCAACAGAAGCCCAAGCCTGCCATATCCCTGCCATCCTACTCAGTACACCCCCCAGCTTCCACCAGGCAATACCTTTACATCTTTCGTGTCCACGGGTGTGATCCTGGAGGTCTTGGGTGTTCAGGGGACACCATCAGAAGTCCCACACCTTGCCTTTCCCTCATGACACCTGAAAGCTGAGCAGTGATGAGACGCTCCTTCAGTGGCCCTTTTCTTAGGAAGCCTCCACTTCCTGCGACCTCCCTGCCAAGTTCAGTGCCAGTCCAAGACGGCTCTTTCCTGAGTCAGGATTTGAACTAGGTAGGTTGTGGTTAGAGCTCCTGGACTCCTCTGCTTCTCCCCATCAGAGTTCTGTTTTCCTGCAGCTAGAAGGACAATGGAAAGAGATGAGCTGGAAGCAACTTTCCTTGCCCTTCAGAGACAGTCCAGCTGCCTGTACGTGTAGCCCAGCCTCTCTTCCCAGATCCCTAAAGACACAGGAAGGAAGGGTCAGCAAGATGGCTTCACAGGTTAAGACAAGTGGTTCCAAGCTTGACAGACTGGGTCCAGCCCCTGGGAATAAAACCCATTCCTGCAAGTTGTTCTCTCTCTCTCTCTCTCTCTCTCTCTCTCTCTCTCTCTCTCTCTCTCTCTCTCTCTCTGACACACACAATTAAAATCTGAAAATTTAAAGGCACGAGTATTACTTCTGATTCTAATCTATGCTCAAATAAGAAAGTCAAGGGAAAGGATCGGGTGAAATGCCTCCAAAGGCATCAGGGAGAAGGACCACTCACACTGAGAGCTTCGTAAATAAAGAAGGCGAGAGGGAGAGGCTCCGATGATTAAAGATGGTGTTGAAATTCCAGAGTCCTGAAGGAGCAGTTAGCAGGGACAGGGAGTGGGGTTTGATGAGTTAGAATTGTAGATGTGATGAGCTTGAAGCACCTGGGAGGCATCTAAGTCGAGATAATTACTAGACACCTGGAGCTGAATAAGAGCTTCTGGGGATATTGATTTAGAAGTGATCAGGCTCTCATCCCTGTACCCATTCATTCAAGGGAAATGGATGCAGCACCTACTCCATCAGGCTGAGCTGAATTCTGGGCCACAGCAACAACAAAACAGATAACCCAGACAACAGCAGCCTCTGCCTTCTTTCATCTGGCTCTGGCTTTGCAGGGTCACTGGCTGAGGTGTTTGTCATCTGTTCCTGTTCCCCTGTCCCTGGAGATGTTCCATAAAAAGAAGGTATCTTGAGGATGAAAGGATAGCCCAGTGGGGCAAAGCACCTGGTAGGAAAGTCTGAGGACCTGAGTTCAAATCCCCAGAACCTATGTAAATGTCAGATAGATAGCAAGAGTGTCTGTAAATCCAAGTGTTCCTATAGGGAGATGAGGGGAGACAGAGACAGGAGAATCACCAGGAGTTCATGGGCCCAGGAACCTGACATAGGCAGTGAGAAAAACAATAGTCGCTGCCTCAAGATACAAAATATGGACCAACACCTGAACCTGTGACTTACACACACACACACACACACACACACACACACACACACACACACACACACACGTGGTATTTGAGATTCTGACTGACTGACAGGCATTGGTTCTGAAATATGAGCTCTTCACTCTTCCATCAGAGGAGTCATTTTCTACTGCTGTTGCTCAGGTTCAGCTAGGGAGGGGAAACCCAGTCTTTCTGAGGATTTTGATGCTGATCAAAGTCATGAAAGCTTATTGGAAAGATGTGTTGATTTCTGAGATCTGGAGGATATGAGTAAAAACTGTAAATACATTTCCTTCTATGCTCTTTGTAGGTTTGAGTTATTTTGGAGGAATGATATTTATAGACAAATTGTGGAAAAAATACCTGCCAACCATTATCAGGGGAAATTTAAGACGCTGTGGTCTGGCAGAGTTGTAAGCTATTCTCTAGTATCCAAAAGATTTAAAAAAATTAAAATGCACTTGAAATGCCTTGTACTTAACTGCAGAAACTATAGGACATGGTTTATGCTTGGCAGACATGGTCTTATAGCGGAACCCTAGTTCTTTAATTCTCAGAATACAATGGATTCAAAGCTTCTCACTAGTCTCCAGGCCGGATGACAATTCATCTGACTGAGTCCCAAACACATGTTCTTATGTAAGATACCAATGGGCTTTGCTTTAGGATCAGCGCTAGGTGGCATGGATCTCAGTGAGCTTCCCTGGTGTAGACCTATCTACAGAAGCCACACTGGCAGCTGTACCACCGGGCAGCTGCTTCTCCTCTAATGCCTCTTCTTGCCTGTGCCACAGCCCCACGCCACACTGTCCCCGCTCTCTCAAATGGTGCATATTGACCCAGTCACCCCGTTCTCACCAGGATCCCACCCCTGCCCAGCATCCTTTGTCAGAAGAAACTTGAGTGTAGATTCTTTCACTGACTGTCTATCTCTGCTCCTCTCACTCCACCCCTCTCTTCAACTGGGGTGTCAAAAAGTACTTAACTCTTTCAGCTGAGTTTAGGGTTCAAATTTTGCTGTACTGCTTTTGGCTTCTGTCACCCAGTGCAGTTAAAACCTCCTTGTGACTGTGTTTCTTGGATGCCACATCTTTGTGCATTTGGTATGGTGATGATGATGTCTCTTGCCCTTGCAGAAGATGATTCACACCAAATTCCATTTGTTTGGGGACCCAGCATCTCCCAAAACTCCTTATGATGGGTTACCTAAAATCTCAAGAAAGACTTGTGCATGAGACTTTATTCTGGCCAATCAGGAAAGGATAGAAATACAGTATTTGGGACAAACAGGAGAAAGGGGCATCTGGGTGGTGAAGGCCCAACTCAAGTGGGTGGATGTCCTGGACTCTTGTTCCTCACAGTACTCCATGGAACCAATGGCCTGAGCCAGTTACAAGCGCAGAATCCAGCCCAGTTCAGACCTCCTCACAAATCTCTCCCTCATCCAGCTCCCTGGTGACTCACACATACATGAAAGGTGAGCAGCCCTGCCCTAGCTTTCTAAGAAAGCTAATTTCAGAAAAAAATATTGAGTCCAATTTGAAGACCAGATGCTTTGGAGTAAAATGATCCACAAGGCCTGAGAAACCAAGCACTAGGTCTAAGGCTATCTTTGAGGGATTATTTTTTAAGCATCAGCAACTGACTATAATATGGAAATGAATAGAGAAATGTCTGTACATACACCAGTGAACAGTGGCTGCCTCCCAAGACAAGTAGGATGGGCGGGGTAGGAAGGAGTAAGGGAAGATATATACAGTTATGATCAGCTTATTTCTGTGTTGCTTGAATTCAAATATATGCATACATTAGTATTATTTTTTAGAGAAGAGATATGCAAACTAACATTTCAGAAAGGACGGGAGATTATGGTAAATGTACATTTAACCACACAGTGGAGAATAGCCTCCAGAAGCATTGAAGGCATTTCACAGAGGATCTTAACCGAAAAGAAATGTGTCTTTTTGTTACCAAGGTAGCTCCAAGGAGTGGAATTATGGGTGATTGCTTTCTTTATTTCTTTTATTATTGTCTGAATTTTAAAATTTTCTACAATGAATGTGGATTTCTTTTTTTAAAAGATTAACTAGGTATACTGTATTCTGTCTGCATGTGTGCCTACATGACAGAAGAGGGCATCATATCTCATTACAGATGGTGGTTGCCGAGAATTGAACTTAGGGCCTCTGGAAGAGCAACCAGTGCTCTTAACCTCTGAGCCATCTCTCCAGCCCGAATGTGTACTTCTTATGTATGAAGAACCGATAGACCAGAAATGTTAGAAGGAGGAATTAGAAACGAGGATAAGGAGACATCAGCTAGTGTGGGCACAGTGGTGTGGCCCAGACATACAGGATGCAAATGACTGTGGCTGAGGGTGATCTGGGAGTGTAAAGGTGAAATACAGACAGAAGTAACGGGAGTGTTAGGATTAGGTGGTTGTTATGTCTTGAGCCTCTGCTACAAGACAGTCATGATCACCACACAACTGGGGAAACAGAGGCTGGGAGAGCTGCTGACACACTTCAAAGGTCAGAGGTGACCTGGTATGCAGACCTCTCAGAGTAACTCCACCATTGCCTGGAAACAGTGAAGGCAATGTAGTCTGAAGATGAACGTGAGGTTTGGGCTGGCCCAGAGGCCTCAGTTCCTCTTCTGTTGAGGAAAAGTGACTTCCCACATTTTCAGCGGAGTATGGGAACTAGTCCAGAGCCTCTGAGCACCTCAGACTTCCTTCAGGAACCCCTGGGATCCTGATGATCACAGTGTGAAAACCAGTGTGCAGCAGAGATTCTAGAGCTGGGTGTGTGGCACAGCGGTAGAGCACTTGACACACCTGAACAAGGGCTCGGGTTCAGTTCCCAGCATCATTGGTACCAGGGAGGGTTCATGTGAAAGACTTTTAAAATGAGTCCCCTATATGTTCTCAGGACAGAGGTTTCCAGGAAAGTTCCAGAATCTCCTACTACTGTGTCTGCTTTCAAAGATATGGCCAGTACACCAGCCTGGTCCCTGCCTGGCCAAGTCCCACAGCCACAAGTCACCTTGCCATCCCTTTGTGCTTACTTGACCACCAGTGACTGATTATGGAATTCCCAGTAACATCTCACAGACATCTCAACTGTCTCAAACTGGAGCCTGGGGGATGCTTTTTTTAAAGACATCTCAAACATTTCTTTTTTAAACCTAACATTAAAAAAAATTAATTAAACTTCCACAATATTTCCTACATGATGGCTTAAGATTTCTCCCGAACATTTTGTTCTTTGAAAGGGATTCTGGAGAGCTAAAAATGTCTGTAATTATACCCACAATGAGAGCGGGCTCTCAGGCACCAGCCTCTGAGAGCTGGAGGTTAACAAGGATCACGCCTTGGTGAAGCACCAGAATAGCATCCGTGGCTGTGCTGACTGCACTACAAATTACAAGGTCCTTTCATCCTTGACATGCAGAGGGGAAGGGAAGACACTGAACTCACATGCCGACATCTGTAAGCCAGCCTGTTGTTGTACGCTAGTCAGGAGGTAGATTCTTCCTTTCTTCTTTCCTTTCTTCCTTCCTTTTTTCTTCCTTCCTCTTTCCTTCCATTCTTCTTTTCTTCCTTTTTCTTAATTTTTCCCATGTACATAATTAAAGTTGCTTTGAAATTAAGCATTTGATAGTGGACACAAAATGCTAAACCTCCCACAGCTACAGTAGCCAGTGCTCCTGGGCTGTGACTCACTAGGATACTTTTCAGGCCATGTCCTCACAACAGACCTGTGTGTATTGTGTGTCAGCCCCACTTTACAGATATACTGAGAATTGATCCCCGCAATAGCAGCTTTGTGATCTGACTGTGCTTTTCTCACCCTGTGACCTATATTGTGTGCATTACCCTAAGTCACCTGCAATGATTAATGACTATGGTGAGCCCTGGATGTCTTGAATAGACCTGAATTTGGGGGATTGTTAATCTACAGCCAGGTCATTAAGCCCTTAGCAGAATATCACTTATCTGTTTCTTCATAGAACCTTTTAACAAACAGATTCATAAATCTGAAGTCTACAAATCAAATCAAGTTCTTTATGTATTTCTTCCAACTAAGGAAATAGATTTCTAGTGCTTTGCAGCCAAAGCAGAGCAAGCAATAGCTAGGTAGACCAGGAAATCCTGGCTCTTTGAATGTAATACTATCTCCTTATCAATAAACTGGTAATACACACAAGTGGCCCCTGGGTCCTGATGACCCAGCTTAGTGGTTTTTGGGGAGGCTTTATATACATATAACCTTTGTGCATTTTGTGTTCGGACAGTATTCAGTCAATTGTGTGAGACAGAAAGCACCTTGTTATAAAATAGATGTATTAAATAACTTTAAACAACAACAGGTTACTGTAGGCAGGCTAGATTAAGCAGAGCTTCATGGTGCATGCGTACAGCCCTGACACTTGAGATGCAGAGGCCAGATGGTCACAAGTGTGAGGCAGGTTTGGGCTACATTGAGTTATAGGCCATCTTTAGCTACATAGGAAGAGGGTGAATTTAAAAGAAAAAAGGAACCGTAAATTAGGGTAGGTGGAGCTCTGATGTTTGGAAGGTTGAGTGCATCATTTTACTTACCATATTTTCAACATAAGGTGGGTTTATTGGAACATAAGCCTATCAAAAGTCAAGTACCATCTATAGTTTATTTATATGCTTGTCAGGAGGACTAGGCCCATCACCACAGAGTAAAAGATTAGCAGGTGTGAACAACCTTTGGCATAACACTACTTATTCTTCTTTCTGGTGTACCTTTCCCCTCCAAAACAGTTTTGATACCAGGAACTAGCTCTCTCTGTCTCTGTATCTCTGTCTCACTCTGTCTCTGACCCTATGTCTCTGTCTGTCCCTGTGTGTATGTGTGTGTGTGTGTGTGTGTGTGTGTGTGTGTGTGTGTGTGTGTGTTCATAAGTGTGTAGGTATATATGTGGGCTAAATGTTGACTTGGGGTGTTTTCCTCTATCCTCAATTGCTCCCTACCTTATCTTTTGAGACAGGCTCCCTCACTGAATCTGGAGCTCTCTCTGATCCAACTAGGTTATCTGACCAGTGAATTCTGGTGATGCTCATGTCTCTGCCTCCCACTATTGGGATTATAGGTATGTGCTGTCACCTCTGATATTTTTAAAGTGGGTTCTGGAGATCTGAACTCAGGTCTTCATTTGTGTACAGCAAACACTTCACCCACACAGCCAGCTTTGGCATGTCAACAAATGTTTAGTGAGCACCACTCTTCATCCATCCTCATGCCAAGACCTCAGAACAGATCTTAGAATCTGGTGGGGACACACCCATCGTATATCAGGTGTTGTCTATGTATCCATAAGAGTCATGAGGTAGCGCAAATTTGACTCTTAGGAGAAGATGAGACATGCCTTCTGGGGTCAGGGATGCAGGCGCAGAGCACTCAGAGATGAGTAGGTGGGTGGAGAGGGACAATTTCACTGCTCTGTGGCTTGTTAAGTGACCCCATTTCTCAGGACAAGTCTGTGATCTTCATTTTCACTCAAAATGAGTCAGCCACTGATATGTTTCCCTGGGCAAGTGAAGAGCAGCTTTTTAATCATCAAAGTAAGTCTCCAAGGCCCGAGGAATGGTGAAGAAATACCAGTGCCTATTTGCAGTGCTTTTTATTTATTTTTAACAATATTTTAACTAATTCTTTAAGAATTTTATACAATGTATTTTGAACCTATCTCCCTCTCAAGGTTCTTCCCATAACCTCTACACCATCTATTCCCACCCAGAAAAGGTTTTTTTCTTTTTCTTTTCTTTCTTTTCTTCTCTTTTCTTTTCTTTTCTTTTCCCATCAAGTCCAATTTGTGTTGCCTAGCTAGTCTTGGGAGTAAGGCCTGCCCTGGCATGTGTACTATCCACCAGGGGTCATATCACTAAAGAAAACTGACTCTCCTTCTCCCAGAGGCTCTCCAATGCACTAGCTTCTCAGCAAGTGGTGGGACCTCATCTTCTCCCTCCCCACTCATCTCTGGGATTTTGTCTGACTGGAACTTGCGTAGGTCTTGAGTGGGCTCACAATTGTCGTGAGTTCTTCTGTGCACCTGCCCTGCTCTGTCTGGAAAACACAATTTCCTTGATGTCATCTACTACCTCTGCTCTTAGTATTTTTCCATCCCCGCTTCCTCAAAAATCCCTCAATCATCGGGGGAGGGGTATGATGTGTATGTCTCATTTAGGGCTGAGCACTCCATAGTATCTTATTCTCTCCCCATTGACCAGTTGAGGGTCTCTGTTTTAATTGTCATCTATTTCAAGGAGATTCTTCTCTAATGAGGGTTGAGAAGTATCTGATCTATATAGCAAGGTAGAGTCTTGTGTATCCTGCGCTAGCCTCAAACTCACTATGTAACATAGGATGGCTTTGAACTCCTGACCTTCCTGCCTGTGTTTCCATATTGCTGGGATTACAGGCATAAGCTACCATACGTGGCTTGTCCCAATTCTTTCACTACCCAGTACCACCTTTCCTTGGGGAAGTAAAGGAGACACACCCTGGCTCTTACACAGAAGTCTCTCAGTCTTTGGTTCTTTCAGGACCCCCATGAATGATTAAGAAAGTTTTTGAGCAACACAAGCAGATTGCTCAACCCCAGGCTCCAAAGAGAACTTCATCTTGAGCTCTCATCAGCAGTGGGTCTGGGGTAAGCTGAACGTGGTTATCTGAATGATTACAAGGCTTACAGCAGACCACCTGTGGATCTCACACCTTCTCACTGAAATAGGCACTTTTGGGAACTAAGTTCCCAGAGACTCTTTCTCATAAAAAGAAACCCAAGGCTGGCCATGCAGAGGCCTGGATTCTAGGCCTTGTCTGCCACTCACATGCCCCGGAACCCTGGCTACATCACTGCTCTCTCGGACCTCTGCTTCTTTATTTGTCAGTCAAAGTAGTGCTCCTTCCATGTCAATGGTCCAAGGTTGTAAATTCCAGAAATCTAATGGGGAGCCCCTAGTAAGGAAACACTCTGGGGTGCCACTGTAGTGGCCAGTGTAACCTCAGGCCTATGGATGAGGGGAACCAGCTTGTGTCTCTGAGTGCAAACTACTATCCATTTGCTTTAAAGAGGGAAGCCAAGAGGGCAGCTATCAGCTTTCACATATTGGTGCTCAGTGGATGTTACCTTAATTATAGCAACTAAAGCACTTCTCAGTGAGGCCTGAGAGTCAGAGACAGTGAGCCCTTGTCCCAGGGAGTTACAGAACGCCCTGATGTTTAACAGTTTGGCCTGTGTTGTAGCATGTTAGCTGCAGTCTCCGGCTGGACCCTAGCACCTTCCCTGAGTTGCCACAGCCAAATATGTCTCCAAACATGCCCAAGTGTCCCCTGAGGAAGAAAATGGGCACCTTTTGAGAACCAGATGTCTCAGTGTGTGAGTAGAAATAAGATTCATGCACTGTGCCCAGAGACCCCAAGTTTGAAGGCAGGGCCCTTTTAACTTCTGTGTCCACCTCCAATGTCACACTGCTCCTCCACGGATACCGCTTCAAAGCTCCAGCCTTGACCTTCTCATCCTTCAATTCTGTTCTCATTCAGCCCTCGGCTCACTTCTTTATGGGCCCATCACATGTCTGGATTGGTGCTGGATTCTAAGAGAGCAACAGTGAGTTCTCACCCTGCCCTTGTCCACCCTCCTCTTCCACCATTCCAAGACTGTGGCCATGCTGCCAGCTTCTGGGTCCTCATGAAGAGGTGTCTGTCCCTATGGCTGCCCACTCTGGCCTGGGCCCAGCTGCTTGAGGGCAGCATTTGGCCGTTGGCCGTTTTCCCTCAGTCCTTCTTTTCCTGTGGGATCTGCTGGACCCCGGGCCTCAAAAAAAAATGTCTCTTGGACTCCCCTGCCCATAGCTACTTCCTGACCTTAAGGAGGTATTTAATAAGTAAGCATTTGCTGCATTCCTCTTCGGTGCCAAGACTGATATCCTATTATTTCTCTTTATTTCTAATCTCACTTGATAAATACTTAGAGCACCCCTTCCCTCATCTCAGCCACTAGGCTGGGTGCTGTGGATGTAAAAGTGAGCAAACCCAGGCACCGCCTTGTGGGGGAGAGGGAGTTTTCATCACGTCATCCATCACGTACATAAATGTGCCTCCACCAGCCTTCCTGTCTCCTCTCTCTCCCCACCCCCTGCCTTCCTCCTCCTTTCTGTCTGCCTCCTTCCTGTTTTGGCCTGTCTCTTATGTCCCTCTGGCTTTCTCCATCCTTTACCCCCATCCATATCCATCAGGGCCTTTTCCCAGGGCCAATGAGCAGCTTCTCACGGGTGCTAGCTCTCCATCAAGTGCCTGCCACCCTGGCTTTTCTTGGTGAAAGAATGGCTGTTTAAGAGGTCGGCTGGAGTGGTTTGACAAGTTAGCTGGGCTGAATGATAAGTAAGGAGGATCGGCCCTTCCCGGGGATGGTAGGATATGAGGCCCATCAGTCATCTGCCACAGGGCCTAGACCTGGATCCCTCTGTTCCATGTGTTTCTATGAAAAACTCCCAGCAGTGGAGGAGCAAGAGCTGATAGCCCAGGACCAGTGGCCAGATGCCCCGGATACCTTGTGTGTGATCCTGCCTCCTCCCTGCTGGAGGGGAAAGACGTGCCAAGTTTGACTGGTTGACATGTTCAGATGAAACAACCATTTCTTTCACTTTTTGGATGAGGCACAGCCCCTCTGGAGAGTCAATTCAAGGAAGGGAATGGAGCAGTTTCTGAGATTTTTTTTTTTTTCTTTCTGATTCTGGGTGAGAAGTTGGAAGCCCAACCTGGGCTCCCCTTTCTCTCCAGGTAAACCTGGGAGGGTCTTTTCACTTCTCTGAGATTGTTTCCTGTCATATGAAATGGGAATACAAAGGTTCCAAATCCCATAGGTGTGAGGAGTTAATTGATCCTTTGCAAATGGCTTAGCACAGTACCTGGCCCATGAGGCGTTTGCCATATTCCAGCTCCACCCCCAAGTGACTGTCCTGGCTCCCCTGTCTCTCTTCTGATTGTCTGATGCCAAATAGACATACTCTTTTTATTATTATTATTATTATTATTATTATTATTTTAATTAATTAAAATTTTCACTTATTTTATATTCCGACTGCAGCTTCCTCCATCTTCCTATTCCCTCCCTCCACCCCCCCTCTGTCCTCCCCCCTTCACAATCCACCCCTCCTTCATCTCTTTTCAGAAAGGGGCAGGCCTCCCATGGGTGCCAACAAAGCATGGCCTATCTATCAGGTTGAGGGAGGACTAAGTTCCTCTCCTTGTATGAAGACTGGGCAAGGCAACCCAGCATTAGGAATAGGTTCCCAAAAGCCAGCCAAAGCTCCTGGGACAGGCCCTGCTCGCACTGCCAGGAGCCCCAGCCAGCCAGCACACATCGCAGAGAGCCTAGCCCTGTCCCATGTAGGCTCCCTCGCCATGGACCCTTAGTCTGTGAGCTTCCATGAGCAGGCCAGTTGTTTTTGTGGGTTCCCTTGGGATGACCTTGGCCCCTGGCTCGTATAGTCCTTCCTTCCTCTCCTCAACGGGACTCCCCAGGCTCGGCCCAGGGCTTGGCTGTGGATCCCTGCATTTATCTCCATCAGTTACTGGATGAAGGCTCTCTGATGGCAACTGGGGTAGTTACTAATCTGACTGTAGGAAAAGGCCAGTTCAGGCTACCCCAGCCACTATTGCTAGGGGTCTTAGCTGGAGTCATCCTTATAGATTCGTGGGAGTCCCCCTTACATCAGGTTTCTACCTGACCCTGAAATGTCCCCCAGTCAAGACATCTCTTTCATTACTCTCCTCCTCCATTCACCCCTCCACCCAACCCTTCATGTTCCCATCCCCACCCACCTCCAGTCTACCCAAGAGATCTCATCTATTTCCCCTTCCAGGGAAATCCATGCACCACCCTTTGGGCCCTTCTTGCTGTCTAGACTCTCTGGGGCTGTGGATTGTAGCATAGTTATCCTTTACTTAACGACTAATATCCACTTACGAGTGAGTACATACCATGTTTGTCTTTCTGGGTCTGAGTTACCTCACTCAGGATGATTTGTTCTAGTTCCATCCATTTGAGTAGGCACGGTCTTGCTCTTCACCATGGCAGGGGCAGAGAGGGGGGATGCTGATTATCCCGTTAAAGAAGGAGTGTGGTGGCTAGTGTCTTTCCCTAAATTGTTCTGAGGCCCTTTCCCTTGGCTAGAGAAATACAGCTGTTTAACAGCTGTTAACTTATTATGCTCAGCAGATCAAGTTCATTGTTGGGTGATATGATTTCTCCCCATAAAGGACTTGGGGATTTCTCACAATGAAAGCCGTTTCCATAGTGAATAGTATTATTAATAGGGCTTCCTGGAAAAGAGCCCACATGGAAAGAGAGAGCTACTTGTTACAAATACCAAATCACCCTCGTCCCATTTTACACTCTCCCTGCTTTCTTTTGCCCCCCAACTTCGAAGGTAACTTTCTGAATTAAGATTCCAACTGCAAAGGCCCCTCTAGGAATAGAACTAAGAAATGTGGGGGGCCTGGTTTTGAGGAGTTTTAAATCACTCTGTCCTCTTGGGCCTTCAGTTCCCCCAGGGGCTCTTGGGTTTCCAAGACAGCCAAACATCTAACATGAAATAGGTTGCTGTACTTGGCTGAGAACAATTTAATGATACAGTAAGTAGAGAACACGGACAAAGGGGAGCCTAAGCCTGTGATCCAGAGCCCTTGGACAGAAAGCAAACGAATGGAGGTGGGGGAGGCAGCAGACACAAGCGAAACCCATCTGTTAAATGCTCCGAGCATGTGTTGCAGGGTCCCAGAAAGCATACATGAAAGCAACAGACCAGGCTGAGGAAGGGAGGCCAGGAGGGAACACAGCAGCTCTAGAAGATGCCTTGTGTGTTAGCTTTGAGCTCCTTGCAGGCAGAGGCTGGCTCTAATATCTGTAACCCTAGCAGAGAGTGAAGGCACCTGAGCAGAAATTGGGGTGTAGCTCGGACCTGGGCAACACTCTCACGGACAGAAGTTGAGTGCAAGATGACTTCTAAGGGCAGATCAGCTCCAGAGCTCTCCATGACACTGGCTGCAGTATATACTCCACCTCAAGTTCCCCACTGCCTGAGCTGGCCCCTTCTGTCCTTTCAGGGGTGCTCCTAAGTACCTCCCTCTGGAGAACGCCCACCTCACATTCCATTTCCCAGAGAACCAAAGGCTAGACTACTTCAGACAAGCTTAAGTGACAGATAGTTCAAAGTCTGGAGTCTGGAGACCTAGATAAGTTGACATATGCTAGTAATACCAAGAGCAACAACTAATATTAATTGCTCTTTCATTATGTCTTAAATGCTGTACATTTACTTTGCCATAAATCTTTACTACCACCCCCATTAAAAGCAAAAACTGAGACAGAGGAAAATTAAGACCTTGTGTAGGATCACATAGCCAAGTAGTGGCAGAGCTGGGATCAAATACATGTAGTCAGGCCTTGACCAGCTTTTGGCCACTAAAGACAGAATGTTTTACTTCTCAAGATCAAATTGAGGTGTTTCCTATGATAACTGTATAACCTTTCTATAACCTTTCTAGTAGTGAACCCATGAGAGCCTCATCAATCTACAGAAGGAGCTGGTGATACCTGTGTTGCGGGACTGTGGGGCTGAAGTGAGTCTCAATCATTAGCATATACCTAACATGTACATAGCTCTTGCTGCTAGACCTAAGGATGCTGAAGCCATGACAAATTCAGTAAACTCTTCTCAGATGATGATGCCTGGAGGAAGTGGGTTCTCCATGACCCATGGAAATCTTGGAGCTGGCTAGATTCGAAGATCAGAGAAATGACCATGGCAGCGACAGGCCTGAGTGTAAGAAGAAATGAGTGGAAGAGAGTTAAGGAAAGAGAGTGATAAACTGTACCTACCTTCAGCACTCAGGAAAGAAGATGCAGCTGAGAATGCCAGTCTCCAGGATGGTGCCATGGGTGATCTGGGTGGCCAGGTGGGACCCAGGTACTAAGGCTACTTCACTCACATAGCCCACTTCCAAAACTACCTTTGATCAGAGGAGTCTCTGATTCTGGGTCTATTGCAAAATAGCTGTGAGATCCAGGGAGAGTCCTTCTCTCCTGATCTTGGCTGCAGCTGGAAATGGAAATGGGAATTGGAGCTTGTGATCACCAAGTCGCTGCTAGATCAGAAACTCGGAGAATACAGGAATCTTTGGCCTTTCCTTAATTTGGGGAGAATTGCTGGCCCTCTGCGGTTTGTGGAGGAAAACCACAAACCACAAACCCACTCTTAGGAGCATTTTCTGTTCTAAACTCTCCTCTTGAATTTCTCAAGACTCTTATTTAGGTCTAGAAAATTCCAAGTTCAAATCTCTGGGCCAAAGTCCACATTTGCCCCTTCTCTGCCTCTTTGGTCATCTCATATCCTCTCCCATTTCACAGAGGGGACTTTTGTGGGAGCATCTGCTAGGAACAGGGCTTTATTCTTCATCCTGTTTATGCATTAGAGTCTTTTAAAAAGTAATGCTGGTGGCTAGAGACATGGCTCAGCAGTTTAGAGAGCATACTAGTTTTTTTCTGAGGACCTAAAAGTGGTTACCAGCACCCACATCAGGCAATTACTGCTACCTGTTACTAATTCCATCTCCAGGGCATCCAATGTCTCATGTACATGTATCCTGCTCACCACAGCTACTGGGTTTGCTTGCGCGCGTGCGCGCGCGCACACACACACACACACACACAATTTTTAAACTAAATAAATAAAAGTAAATCTTTAAGAAAATCACACTGAGAAGGAGACCTCAGTCTCAGAAAAGCCAGAACACTGGTCATTGGTTTCCTTGAGCCCCTGCTCATGTACACAGTCTTACACAGAAAGTTTCCAGATTCGTCATGGGATTGCTTATTTCACATAGGATTGTTTATTCCCAAGAGATTATGTGGACTTTGCTCTTCTGTGGGACTCCTAGCAGCCTGTCCTTTCCACTATACAATCATCCTGACTCATTTTACCAAGGAAGTCATTCTGTGAGGCTTGGGGAACCAGACTGACTACCCAGCTTTTCACTCAGCCTGGCAGGAAGTCGTTGAGCCCCTTCCCTATAAAACTGCAATAACAATCCTTTCCACTCTTAATTCTGTTGTGATCACATGAACTAATTCATAGAAAGTCCCCCAACAGGACTCGACCCCAAAGAGGCACTCAAAAAAGTGTGAAGAGGGCTCTCTAGTACCACTGAGCTCTTGTTCTGGTCCACTGAGGCAGGATGGGAGATGCCCAACTGTTCAAGGCTCTTTCCACACCTTGATGGTAGAAAGCAGCTTTCTCCCACACCCTGAATTCCAACTGCCAACACTTGCTCTTCTTCCTCCCTGTCCTTACAGTGCCAGGCTGGACAGCCCGTTTTCATTAATCTCACTGTGTTCACTGTTATAGTTTGGTTATTTCTAACTTTACATGCAGAGCTGGTGGAATACCCTTAAGGAATGTCACACACACACACACACACACACACACACATACACACACACACACATACACACAATCAAATATACTACCTGTGGTTCTTCTTGGCATGAGGACACTTGCCTTCCAGTTCATACCTGGCAGGTGCTGTTCTGTATTTGGCTCAGACATGCTGAGATTGCTACTAAGAGTGTTGTCCCACTTTACAGCATAGGGAAAAGAGGTTTGCAGCATCTAGGAGTATTTAAGAGTTGATCCTCAAATGGGATCAGATTCTCTCTCTCCTTCTCCCTCTCCCTCTCCCTCTCCCTCTCCCTCTCCCTCTCCCTCCCCCTCCCCTTCCCCTCCCCTCCCCCTCCCCCTCCCCTCTCAGCATGCATGTATGCAATCAGAAACCAGCCATGCAACTCACACCCAGAGGTTGGACTTGTTTATGCTGTTCCTATAAGAGTCCCAATTACCTTCCATTCAGTTGTCAGTGTTACAAGCACCTCATTAGGGCATCCAAATCTGGCTGAAACTGCTCAGGCTAGGGAGCCGGATCAGTTGGGCTTTAAATAAGGTTTCTACCCATAAGACCTTAGGCTTCATCTAAGGGGTATGAATAATAATAGGACCCATCACAGAGTGCCCACCATTGCCAAGATCTGGATGAGCTACTCCCAGCAACAGACCTGACACAGTTCAGTAAAGGAATCTTACACCATCTCCTAAATCGAAATGATAGTGGTCAGACAGACAGCTAAGTGGTTAGGAGCACTTGCTGCTCTTGAAGAGGACCCAAGTTTGGTTCCCAGTACCCACATCTTGTGGCTTACACCCACCTCTAACTTCAGCTACAGGGGATCTGATTTCTTTTCTTCTGGCCTTCATGGGCATCTATATACACAGGTGCATGCACACACGCATGCATGCACAAACGTGTGTGCGCGCACACACAAACGCGCACACACACATTAAAATAAATCTTGAAAGTAAGAGATAATTCTTGCCCTACAGAATAGTTTACAAAATATGTTTATCACTGATATCTGTTACAAGGCACCTTGCTGTTCCAAAGGTCGATGAGGTCACACCTAGTGTTTGAAAGCATGTAGATGTCCCACATTGATAGACTTAACCATTCTTTCCTTGATTCCAGTGTTATGCCATATCTCTCTTGATGCTGGAAGTAGGGAAATGCACATGAATTTGACCTAGACCTCACCCGAGGGACTTTACTGTCTAATGTCAGGGACAAAATAACCAAGCCTTTATGGCAACAACAGGGAGCTGTTTCAAGTGGGAAAATACCAGGGTCTGCCCTCACTTTCCTCACCCAGCATCCTCCAGGCTTCTCAAAGGATCCGCAGCACCCCAGTGTTGACTATGGCAGGTCTTCCCAGAGCACACTGCGGCTCTTCAGAAGAGGCAGTTCCTAACACCTTTCTCTTTCTTCTGAAGGAGGAACCAATCTCTCCATCCGTGGATGGTGGTATGAACCCTGGTCCAGGAGTCCGAAGACCTGGTACAAGCTCCACCCCCACTGCTATGTAATGTGCAGCCATTGGCCAGGCCTTCTGCATGCCCCAGTTTCCTCCTGTGGAATATGCGGGTGGCAGTCTTGGTTCCGCCCACTATGACCTCTGAGGAGAGGTGCCGCATTTTACAGTGATTCAAGTAGTGGACCTTACAGATCTCTTTCTATGCCAAGGCTATGCAGGGCCTATGGGAAATGCAAACAGAGTAGAAAATGGGATTCCCGCCCTCCCATTCTTGCCTTCTCACGGAGGGGGAAATGTGCACAGATGATCTAGTCAAGGATCCACAATATTCTCATTTCAGGATATAATTCAAATTTCTCCAGACTGGGTACAACTTTCCCATTAGGTCACTCGTTGACTACAAAGGTGTGTTTTCTTGGATATGCACAGCTTTAGGATACTATGAGGGCTTGCTTACATTTAAGATGCATAGATTGGTAAGATTGATATATGCTTCATCTGCCTTGTTTTATGATCAGATGACTTAAACAGTAGGTGAGCGACTAAGACTAGAATGGAAAAAGACAGTCAGGGGAGGCTGAAGGGACCTGGGGCATCAAACCAAGCAGCCCCTTCCCTCTGGAGGTGAAGATTCTGCCTTGTCTGCTTCTGTTTGCCATCTGCTTCCTAGGTGGCACCTTGAACACTATGGCCTCTGGACAGGGAGAGCCATGTGAATTCCAACCCAGCAGGAAGCAGCAAGGCCCAAAGAGCCACACCTCCTCTGTCAAGCTGTTATAATGCATTTGTCTGCTCATGAGATAGGAGTCTCTGTAACCTAAACACCTCCCAAAAGGCCCCACCTCCTAGCACTGTCGCATTAGGAAGTACGCTTCTAATGCGTGAATTTGGGGGGACACATTCCAATCATAGTGGGCCCCGAGGCATCAAGAACAAATACATTCTGGGCAGGTGAATAGTCTAAGTCAGAGATAGACGTGGATCTACAATCCAGATGCCCTGGCCATCAGCCTTGCACTGACATCATTATCAAAGTCCATTGTATCTGTCCTTCTCACTACAGAATGAGTGGAGAAATATCTCTACGGCAACTCTTACGTAAACTTCCGAAGCTCCCAGACAGATATGGTCAAATGCTTTTTTTTTTTCAGTTACTAACTGAATGACCTAAGAACTGTACAGTTCTTCTAACAGTGTCTACTATTCCTTCTGTTGTGTCGTACATGACACCTAGCTCTCAGCAGTGTCAGAGACCAAGACCCTCCGTTGTCCTATAGAGAGGAGCCAAGTAGTAAGTGCTGTCTGTCCAAATCTCCACTCATGTGTGCCCCCAAATGCTAGCCCGGCTCTGTGAGCCTTAAGCACCCCTCCTGGACTCCACCAACCCTGCTCAGCTGGGCTGCCACCTAGGGCACAGACATCGGCGAGATGCAAGGCAGCCCCCAGCCCCTCTCTTCTCAACCAATTACCGAGTAGCTTTTTATTGCCACATTAATTAAGAGCGAAGCAGATAATTGGCATTAGCTTATAGGAGCTGAAAAAAATCATTAATGGTTCTTTTTACACTAGTTTTAGACCATTCATTGTGATAAATCTTGATTTGAATGTAATTCACACTCATTTCCATTTATCCCTAATGTGAGGATAGAGGCATATTCTTGACACATGGAAATTAGAAGGGTCTAGTAGCTGCAGTAGGTAGACCCGAGACTGGTGTTTGCTGAATAAATGAATGGATTTTTCAAAGTAAATGAGCAAATGGAAGAATAAATAAAGGGGGTTTGTTGGGTTAGTGGTTATGGGTGCATGCTTTGGGTTGTGACTTCATTTCTCTGAATTTTAGTTTCCTGTGTGTTATATAGAGATGCCTATCCCCATTGCAGTTACTGTGATAACCACAGAGTATATCTGAAGTGCCCATAACAATTGGCCTATTTAAGTGCTTAGGGAATGTTCATTGTTCCCACCCTCCTCATCATCACTACCATTATCTTCATCATCCTCTTAATACGTGCATCATCACTGCCCTCTTGGTTATCTTCATCATCCCCGTCATTTTTTTTAACAAAGCTTTATAGACCGTGATCAAAGCTAGTCATTGCCCTCGCTGGGAATATCACTTTCAGAAAACCAAAACACTTCCTTTTGTTGCATATGCCTTTCTCAAACCTTTTATTCTGAAATAATTGCATTTCCAGACAGGACCCCTTTATTCTGCAGTCTAAGGGGTAATTGCCGCAGCCGCTGCCATGTTGAAAGGTTTCCAGGGTCCTGTGAATAGAGGCATGCATGAGGGTGAGAGCCGCTCTCCCTCTGGTCCTGGAACTGATTGCTTTAATCACCAATCAGCACAAAGATCCTTTGCAGGGGATGTTTACCGCCTAGCTGAGCCCAGTAGCACATCCTTTGAAGGGCTGTGAAGGGACCGCTATGGAGCAGGGCACCATAGGGTCACACCATGAGTAACAGACTCGCATCCCCGCCTTGATTTGTAGTTTACTGTGGAAGTGTTGGAGCTTCAGTCACTCCATAGGCAAAATCATGTTTTTACGATATCTTCCAGGGTGGCTGTGAGATTCCCTGAGATACATTCATGTGAGGATGACATTGTGCCTGGCCCCAAATAGGTGGCTGGTGAAATGTCAGCTAATTGGTGAAAGTCAGCACTGTGACTGGGGCTCCCGGGCACTTCCCATTAGTGTTTTTGCCTGTCTGCCACAGCATCCCTGGGTTATCTCACCCCTCAAGGCATCCTTGGTCTCTCTGCAAACTTGCTTTCATGTAAGAATGATTGAGCCAAACCAGCTGTATATCTCCACCGACTCTCATACTTCTCACACGATCTTGTATTTGCTCAACCCAAAGACACAGGAGTTTTCCTTCGGAAAAAGTCTATACCATCAAAGCCAGTAGGAGGCTGGCCAGATGGCTCAGTGAGCAAAGCTGCTTACCTCCAAACCTCGTGAAACACAACTGTGCCCCAGGACCCACATGGCAGGAGGAGAGACGTGACTTCTGCAAGTTGTTCTCTCAACAGCATACATGCCCCCATGGTAAGCAGAGAGATAGCCGGACACAAATAAATGTAATTAAAAAAAAAAATTAAGTCAATAGGATACATGTGGCTATGGCATACTAGAATATGATAAGTAGCTTAGAGTACCTCTCATGTCCTAATATCCAGGTGCACCATCATGGTTCAAAGCCTACACTTTCCCCTTTGGATGCTTTGGGGTTTTCCATGTCATCATATGGTCAGAGTTCATCTAAAGTTGTGAGTGGATATCCAATTCATACCCTCTAAGGATGGCAATGCAGCCAGCCCCAATTCTGGCTCAATTTTCCCCCATCCCCAATCATTTACCCTGCTACACACACCATGGGAGCTGCCATTAACCAATGACCGGCTGATATTACTATGTAAATACCACAGCTTTGTCAGGGGTGAGAATCAAGTGAATGTGTACTATCATCTGTCTTCCTTTCCCTGCCTCACATCCCTCCTCCAGTAGTGTTTACCTTGTCCTTACAAGCTCTGTGAACCCGAGGCATCTCTTCATCAGTCTTGTATATAAGAGGAACAGCTGCAAGAGGCATGACCATTTCCTCAACAGAAGATGCCTGGACCCAGGAGGAGATCATAAAGGCCTCTGTCTTCAGAAACTTGTGTTCTTGGGAGCAGACTTCAAAATGCAGAAGTTTAGGGGGATGAGGGCTATGTAGAAGGAAAGGCTACCCAGATTCCTCTGAGGACTAAGGAAAAAGAGATATATAAAATTTCAGGTAATTTGCTAATATTCATCAAACAACAGGTGAGTGTGTGTTGGGCACCCAGCTCCAGGTTGGTGTAACAGGATGTGATGATGAAAAAGACATAGACTACCCTGGAGGCACTTGGTACAGTAACCCTGCACCACCTATAAGGTTGTTACACAGTTGTAAGAGTATCACAGGAACTCCAAGGAGCAGGCCTGGGCTCAGCAGTGGCAGGTTTTCTTCCCCTATGGAATGATATTGGGGGTCTTGGTGTAGCATAGGTACCCAGGGATGCTGGTGGAGCTAAACTAAGCAGTTGAACAGGGAAGAGAGGTCATTGATCCAGAAATTCCTGAACATAACTAAGAGTCACTTGTAGTTGGAAGCTTTCCTGTGCCCCACCCAGTCCACAGCCACTCAGACCCAAATAAACACACAGAGGTTTATATTAACAAATTGTATGGCCATTAGCTCAGGCTTATTACTGACTAGCTCTTACACTTAAATTAACCCATAATTCTTATCTATGTTTAGCCATGTGGCTTGGTACCTTTTCTCAGTTCTGCCTTGCCATCTTGCTTCCTCTGTGTCTGGCTGGTGACTCCTGACTCAGCCCTTCCTCTTCCCAGAATTCTCCTCATCTACTCACCCCACCTATATTTCCTGGCTGGCTACTGGCCGATCAGTGTTTTATTTATCAACCAATCAAAACAACATATAGTGACATCATATAGAATGGCATCCCACAGCAATCACTTTCTTCTTAGATCTTTTAAAATACTTTTTTGTCTTTAAGTTGGTTTTTATTTTATGTGTATGGATGTTTTGCCTACATATATGCCTTTACACCACATGCGAACCCCAAGCCCTTGAAGACCAAAAGAGAGTGTCCAATCTCCTAGAACTGGCATAACAAGTGATTGGAGCCACCAGGTGGGTGCTGGAAATCTACCTGAATCCCTCGGAAGAGCAGTGAGTACTCAAAGCTGCTACGCCATCTGTCCAGCCACTCCTCCATTAAGATTATTTTTAACATTCTTTAATGCTTTATGGATGGGCTGCATGTGTCATAGTGTACATATGGAGCTCAGAGGACAACTTGAAGTTGTCTACCATGTCTCTCTACCATGTGGGTCCCAGGGATTGAACTCAGGTTGTGGGGCTTGGCAGCAAGCACCTTTACCCCCTGAACCGTCTTGATGGACCAAACTTTGTTTTGTTTTGTCGTTTAACCTTTACGTATTTGCTTCTTAGATCTTTGATTCCAGAGAAGGAAAAGGCCCACGCAAGCAATCTGAGAATTGTTAGTGACAATGTCAGTGACATTAGGCACCAGGGTCCCAAATGCAAGGGATTTTGTTGCTGTCTTTTTTATGTGAGGAAAATTCCCATTTATATTCTAAGGTTTAAATGCTTTCAGGGATGAGGTGGAAAGGGAGGATCTGAGCTGGAAGCTATTGTTCATGCTTGGCTGATATTTAATCAGTTTGTTGGGTCGTAATTGAGACCACAGCTCCAATGGCAGAAACTCAAACGATCAAGTCGAAGCCAGTGAGTCTTTCTCATTATTTATCTTACAGTAGAGATAACCTTTTCATTATTGAAATGTAATTTCCAAATGAGATAGTTAATATTAAAACAGAATTAACAACATGAGCACAACATTTGGGAAGAGATTTCTAATAGCTTTTTTTTTTTAATTTTAATGTCTGCAAAATTAGTGTTCAATCTTGCTGCAATGTTAACTGATGATTGAGGCTGGGTGAGAGAATGGTCCCAGCCATCCTACTGTCTAGCAGGGGACTGTGGGAAGTCTCTTAATTCTCTGTATCATTCATATAACCCTGTGAAGTCTGTGCTAGCAGAGTGGATGCTTTGTTTTGCACTACATCTGGGCTATGATTGTTTTGTTTAACAAAGAAGTGTTGAATTCTGGGTATGGGAGATGAGCTATGGGTATGTAAAAAGACAAATGAGGTTTTTTGTTTGTTTGTGTTTGTTTTTCGTGTTTAGTTTTGGTTTTTCAAGACAGAGTTCCGTGTAACAGTTCTGGCTGTCTGGAACTCGCTCTGTAGACCAGACTGGCCTGAAACTCACAGAGATCTGCCTACTTCTGCCTCCTGAGTGCTGGGATTAAAGGCGTGTACCACCATCACCCAGCTAAGATGAAAGAGTCTTAAAATCTTCACAAAGCTTTTTAGCTGGCACAGTAGCAAGATAATAAAATAAGAAATGGCAACAAGTATTCACATGCCTGAGGGTCAGGCACATTTATTTCTCCAATTCATAGACACCAGACTCACCTTCCAATATCTCACTTCTCGGGGAATCCTGGTTTGAGGAGGGCATCCTTTGCATTCCCGCGGCTCCCTTCCAATTTCGCCTTCTCATATCTGCTTACTCGTCTCTTCCGTCAGACTCTCCTCCTCAGGCTGTGAACTTGTTCTCCCAACTGCTACCAAAGGACTTGTGCATAGCACAGAACACAACTTCTAGAAGGTGGTCAATAAATATTCATTCAAATAATAAGAAAGCAAGAATTGGGGTGGAAAGGTGTTTTAAGAACCAAACGAAAGAAGTGCTTGGGAGGGAGCATTCCAGAGGAGGCAACCACCTGATAGATAGGAACTCCAAAGGTTCTTTCTGCTCTAACAGGCTTGGCCACTTTGGTTCTTGTCAGAGTTTTGGCACCCTGGGTCCATTCAGACGCAGGAGCTGGCTTTGGAGGGGACAGGTCGCTCCACCTCTGCTGATAGGTCCTTTCCCCTCATCTCTGAGGAAGTGAAAGAGTGGAGGTTCAGTGCCAGTGGGATGCTGCCTCCCCCTATATGGCTTTGGTCCAAGCCCTGGGGACCCAGCGACGGGCCGGGCCCTAGAGGAATCTCTTCTCTCGAGTACAAGCATATGGTGGCACTGCGAATGGGAGCGACTTCCGCTGGGTCACAAGAGTGTGGAGGGAAACAACCCAAACAAGTGTTCTGGCATAGAATCTTCCAGAAAAAGAAACCCAAGAGACAGTGCAAGAGTAGGAAAGTCAGAGTCGTGCTTCTATCCTGCCAGACTCCTGCCCCTCTCTGGACTTGTCCCTCTGTGAAATGCGGTTATGCTAACTCTATAAAACGATCTCCATTTCAGCCTCTCGGCCCACTCGGCCATTCTAAGTCTGCTAATTTGAAAGTCTGGCGGAAAAAAAAAAAATCTATGAAGAACACATGGATCAGCTTGGCCTTAGTGAATCACCTCCACTCTACTCACTGTGCCTGGCTCAAATCACCTCTCATATATTAAACCCATTTGGAAAATGAGGCGGGGTGTGGGGGTGGTCTCCAGGAAGCAAGTAAACCTATTCCGGGTAATCTCTCTCTCACCAGCCACTCTTGCCTCCTGAGACAGAGATAAGCACATTGTTTCAATCAGGCCCAAGTTCCATTTCCTTATCTTAAAACTATCTTCTACCACATTATAAATAATCAGCTTACCAGGGAGCTAGGCCAGGCAGAGTGTGCATGAGTGCATGTGTGTGTGTGTGTGTGTGTGTGTGTGTGTGTGTGTGTGTGTGCACATTTTTGGTGTAGTAAACAAAGCCCAGGTAGCAGCCTGAATCGTCAAGCATCCCAAATGAATGGGGTTCCCACCCCTGACCATCAGAACAAGGAGCTGGATACTGGCAAGAGAGAGAACTTTAGGGTGAATTTACAATGGAAATGTTAAACATTTACAGCTAAGAATCCTAGGGCAGCAGGCACAAAGCACGATCATCCCAGGCCAGCTGCCGCATGCTCATCCAAGCTGTAGACCTTGGTGTTAGAAACAGCTAGAAGTAGGGATTTATTACACACAGTCAGGAAATATGACCTCTGAGAATGAGATCCACCTTTTCTCCAAGCAGGACCTATTACATTGTCTGTGAGACCAAATTCAAAATGAAAATGCACTTTGTGTACAATGAGTAATAATTTCAGGATGGCAGCAGTAGAATTTAAATGGGATCTAGAGACTTTCTGAGCTCTGGGTTCTGGACCCGCCAGCAGGGCAATGCCCACATCACCAGCCCTGCCCCTTGGGCAGCCCGAACCATGTGTGTGGACCTCAGGGCTCCAATGTACTGGTTGCCTACCTGCTTGCATGCTTACCAGCCACCCTCCTGCCTGCCAGCCCCCTGCCTTCATGCTTGCTGGCTTCCTGTCCATGTCCAGTTTAATATTTGAATATTTAATATGTTTCCTTAGCTCAAAAGTCAAACAGCACGTGATGATCCGCGCCAGAAACTCATTCTGCCCCATCCATTCTCTTTCCCTCACATTTCCCAGCACTCCACATTGTTGAATTCCAGAGTTCTTTTTACAAATGTAAACATGTTCTCACCTGTGTACATTTTTTAAACACCCGAAGTTGCATATCTCTCAGTTTTTCTGGGCTCTGCTTGGGAACATTTTTCCAGGAATCCAGCCCCATCAGAGCTGCCCCTCTGCTTCCCACCTTCAGAACCACACAAAGCAAGGCCAGTTCCTCTCCCCATGTGAAACACCTCAGAGGTGTGGAAACTGAGGCTGTTCCTTCCCCACTGCACTTCACTGAGCCTCAACTTCCTTGATTTATACTCTATTTCTTCAGCCGTTTTTCTCAGGTTCTGGTGTCTGAACTGCTCTGTTACTTGTAACTTCTGGGATAGACAGGGCCCAGAACCAGCCAAAAGATCTGCCGGGAGTTGAGAAAACTAACTAAATAGGTAAATAAATATTGATCTCTTCTCTTCCACCATCCTCATCCCCCAACAGTTCTGTGCATCTTCCTTAATGAGAATAATAGCTTGCTTGGGAAATTATTCTGTACCAGGAGCCAGGCTGTGCACATATCAACATGATAACACATTCAGACAATGCTGTAGGGTATTTGGTATCATTTGCCCCTTATAGACAGGCAGCTCAAGAAGGTGTATAGGATATTTGGTATCATTTGCCCCTTATAGACAGGCAGCTCAGGAAGGTGTATAGGATATTTGCTATCATTGTCCCTTATAGACAGGCCACTTAGGAAGAGTATCAATACCACTCATAGACAGGCAGCTCAGGAGGCTATATGGGATATTTGGTGTAATTGCCCTTTATAGACGGGCAGCTCAGAAAAGTGTATAGAATATTTGGTATAGTTTCCCCTTATAGACAGGCAACTCAGGAAGATGAATAAATTTACAGCAGTTTACACAACAAAGATATATCATAAGGAAGGTTCCAGCTGGTCTGTTCAATGCCAAAACTTGTTCTGCAGTCAAATTTTTCTTTGGACAGCCAGCTCACAAATAATGACATGAAGACTTCTTATTAGTTATGAAAGCTTGGCCTTAGCTTAAGCTTGTTCCCAACTAACTCTTATAACTTACATTAACCTGCTTCTATTAATCTACATTCTGTCACATGGCTTGGTTACCTCTGCTCTATACTGTATGTCTGACCTCTTCAGTGTCTCCCTGGTGTCTCCATACTGCCCATCCTTCTTCTTCTGTGTCTGGCTGGCAATCCCACCTTCTTTCCAGTGTTCTCTCTCTCTCCAGAAGACCCCTGCCTAACCAGCTATTGGCCATTCAACATTTTTATTACACCAATCACAGCAATAAATCTTCACAGTGTACAGATATCCCACAACATTGTTCTTCTCTGGTCCAGAATCATACCTCCCCTCTCAGTCCCCTTGGGGTCCAATATGGGGTTGACAGCTGGATGCTTTCCCAAAGAACTTCTCTACAAGTTGTCAACCAAAGTTATGACTTTGACCCAGTCATCACCTCAAATGCCAAACTTTGGTTTCAAACTACACATTTACATTTCATCCTGACTGCAGTGCCTCAAAAAAAACATTAAATACAACTCATAACTGTAACCCCCAATCCTGTGTGGCCCCCAGCTTTCACTGTCTTGAGGAATGGACTAATCTACCTCCTTGCTGCAGTTGGAATAACATGTCACATGTCCCCTTTAATTCCTGTGTCTTCTATGGTTTTCCTTCCATTCAAAAAAAAAAAAAAATCCAGAGCATCTCTAAGACACCCTCATGTCTTTGATTATAGATCATTCTCTACTCTTCTGCTTATGCTGCCCCAGTCACACCTTCAGTTCCTGACATATCAAAACCACCCTCACCTCTGGGCTTTGCACATGCTACTCCCCTTCTTGAAATGCTCTTCCAACTCCTTTTGACAGTCCTTACCTCTCTTTTTCATTAGCGATCAACCTGATTGTCACCTTCTTGAGAGATTTTTCCTAATAATATTTTATTATGAATTCACTTATGATTATTGAGTGTGGACACACATGCTATGGCTTGCAAAAGGGGGTCAGAGGACAACTTTGTGGAGTCAGTTCTGGGACTTGAACTCAGGTCATCAGGCTTGCACACACTCCTTTTCTTGCTGAGCCCTCTCTCCAGCCCTTTCTGACGATCTTATCTGAACAACTCTCTACCATCCTCTCTCAAGGAGTCTTAATGGAGATAATTAATCTCCAGCATAATACTTAGGTCCATTCTTTTGGCTGTTCCTTTTGTTTCCCTTTATTGCATGTCTCCATGCCAGATGTTAAGCTCCACAAGGACAGGAGCTGTCTCTCTCATGGTGGCACCTCCTACAGCAAGCCTAGTAAGTACCACATGCAAGAAAACTATAGGATATTTTCCCTCCTTTCTTTGGTCCTTTCACATAATAGGTCTTACTGGAAAGCTGCAATGAGTTTCATGACCCATTATTTTAATTTAATAGGTTTTTGTTCTGTAGGAGAGTTGACAATAAGTATGACTCTTGGAACACACACACACACACACACACACACACACACACACACACACACAGCTTTTCCTTATGACATCAACACTCACTTTTTCTCATACTTTGCTGATCGATCTGTGATGTAAACTGGAGAGAAGTGGCCTCTAGCATTTCTCCTTCTTCAGGAGGCAGTAGAGCACCATGTGATGAAGACAGTTGTTACCACTCAGCACAGCCAAAAGTGTTTGCAATGGCTTTGGCTTTGACTGTGAATAAAAGGGTTAGTTGCCCGGGTTTAAATCCAAGATCTATAGCAATCCGTCTCTGCAATGAGTGATAAAAGTACTTCCTCATGGCTAGGGGAGATAGCTTCATGGGTAGAATACTTGTTTAAAAAGTGTAAGAACTGTATCCAGATCCCTGGCGCCCGACTAAAAAGTGGAAGTATGCACTTGTAATTTTAGCAAAGTGAAATAGAGGCCAAAGGCTCCTGTGACCTTGATAGGTTTAGACAATCCATGAGTTCCAGGTTCAAAAAGAGGTTCTGTCTCAAAAACTAAAGTGTACCTTTACACATGCCCTGGTGAGTATACCTGCACACTTGCATATGCATGCACATACACACACACACACACACACACACACACACACACACACACACACATACACATACACATGCGCGCACACCCCAAAACCACCCTCTTCCCTCTGTGGATTCTACATGTTAATAGATGGTGCCTAGCACATAATAAGCATGCATTGTTATAATGTAAGTTAGTGATCACTGGCCTCCAAACTGCAAGCTGAAAACTGATGTTTTCTCCCAACAACCTAAATAGGTATTTTGATTTCAGTTTAGCTCAACAAACATTTCCTATAACCACCTGCCAGGGCCCACCAATATAAACCTAGAAGATGTCTAGTCTTTTAGGGACACCACACAGCTCAGAGTGAAGTCATGAAGTAAGTGCAGAATCAGGGAGCTGCCTGAGAAGGAGATCCTGCTCACCCTAACAGTTAGCTGCAAATCCACTACCCCTGGCCTTCCTGATTGTAAAAGCCACAGCCTCTGACCAGGCCTGCAAGGCTCATGGGTGAAGGCTTTTGCCTACTGTTTCTCCCCTTCATGTCTGCCAGAACCCACATGCTCTCTTTTATATTACCTTTTTTGAAAAGGAAAAGAGAAAAAGCAATTCTCTCTGCAGAGTCCTTCTCACTCTTCACTGGGTAACTTGGGTCCCTCTCATTCTCCACTATTGGTGGCCACCGAGCAATTAAACTGTTTGGGGTCTAATGAAGTGCAAAGGCAATTCCCTTCCCTGGACCTGGGAATGCAACAGTTACTGGCTGCTGAAGGCAGACATTAAGGAGAACCATTTTAATTGATTAGAATGTGCATATGCTGTATTGGTTTAGTTTGCGGGCATTTTGGAACAAATAGCACTGTCATTGTGAGCCTTAATTAGATAATAAATTAGTAGATAAATGGATTCCCCAGCTCTACTGGCCTCCGCCTCCTTGTCAGCACACAACCTCAGAGACAGAGGTTCACTCCTGCATGACTGAGGAGCTGTGTGAGGGACAGAGCTGGGTCTGACCTACTCTGCTGGGGTCTTCCTGCCTTCAGCATCCTGTAGATAATGAAGAAGTTAGAGGGTGAGATAAAGGGCAGATTCTTGCTGTGGAAGAAACTTCACAGAGCTAGAGTCACAGACCAGCTCAGTACTTCAGCAGTTCTGTTTGTAGGCTCTGGAAAGCGCTGCGCACTAGAGATATGCATAGCAAAGACACCTGTAATTGTGGAGAGACAAATGAAATGGGTAGGAATGTCATAGTTTGTTAGACAGTGAGAAACTACAGAGAAAAGTAAAGTAGGAAGGGAGGGGATTGGGGGCATAGGGTAGGAAAGTCAACAGGAAAGGAGGTGGAATTTTAAAATAAATTGGTTAGAAAAGAGACTTGGGAGGTGACATTTAAACCAAGAATGATGAGGAGATGAAACAAGAGTAGCCAGTTCAGAGACTCTGAGACAGGAGAATGCGTGGTGAGTTGGGGGAAGAGCAAGGAGGCCTGGCCCATGGGTGAGCAGGGAGCAGAGCAAAGGGTAAAGAGACCGGAAAAGTGACCATCCCAGCTAGCTGGAGCACTAAGGGTCTTGGAAGTCACCATACTGGCTAGCTGGAGTACTTGGGGTCTTGGAAGCTGCAATTAAGAATTTGAGCTTTAGGTCTCAGCAGAAGACCTTCATTGCTTTCAGTATTTCCTCATTTATGATTGCTTACAATCCAGAATAATTGCTTCCAGTCCTGAATAGCAGGCATGCATGTACAGATCAAGGTACCTTCTCCTATACCCTTGGCAAACATTGCTAATTGATTACAGTCCCCTTTCCAGTAAACTTGATTTGGCCTTGATGTTTTGCTTATCCAGCCTTCCTGGATTCTACCACTACCTCCAGGTGGTACTACAGAGAGTGAAGGCTAGTCTAGTGTGCCTACTTCTGGGGAAGGATACTGGGGAAGAAGTATAAGAAGGTTCTCAACAGGTGCTCTTGTGTTGACATCAAGAATGTTTGCCATTCCATGAATGTACCCTTTCTAGGAAGCGTGAAGAGAGAGAACAACACCAACTTCTATGCCAGCTTTATTGGCAGGTTAAATCAAATATCCATAGGCTTGTAGAAATTTCACTTGTTCTTGCATTAGTCTGGGACAGTGTTCCTGGATGGCAGCAACATCTCTTTATGCTGGGTATGATTGAGAGACCCGTATTCTTTCTGTGTTGTGGCTCTTCTTTCACCTAGCACTTCAGAGGTGTCTATGAAAGAGAAAGCAGTAAAGAGGAAACCTGAGTCCTATGCATCTGGGCTGAGAATAGTCATTATCCTTTCTGGCCAATTCCATAAGTGAAATTCAGTGCCTTGGGTCTACTTAGATACACAGAGCTGAGAAATGTAGTCTGTGGCTGAGCAGGACTGTGAAGTCTTCGTTCTGTGCTCTGAATGGAAGAGCACACATGTGATAGACAGTGAATATACAGCAAACTCAGAACTTGTGGTCCTCTCCCCTACAACTAATCCAGCATTTCAGATCACGTTGTCAATAAGGCTTACACTTCTCACAGTTTCAGAAAAATGTCACTTCTCACAGGCCAGTTCAGATTGATAAGCATTTATTAAGCTTATGTCAGACAGTGGGGAAACTCTGCCTCAGTTTCCTCCTCTAAGTAAACACTCCCACTGTGAAAGGCCTGCTTCCACTTTTGAAAGGGTTCCTATGAGGAGAGAGGAATAAGAAATATTAGAATAATAAGCCTAGATGAGAAGAAGAAAGACAGAAACACAGAATAGCTTCGGGAGGACCTGGGTCAATACCCAACAGCTCAGAACTTTATTCAAAAGGACTTTTTATAACAGTGCCACCGGGTGAGGCAAAAGGCCTCCCCCTTGCTAGATACAACCAAGTGTAGACCCTTCCAAACACCTAGTACCCAGGCCTGTGGTCCAATCTTCCTTTTATGCATCCCTGCCTAGTAAAGCAAGCTCAGATCTCACTAGGAAACCTCTGTGGGCTCCCACATCCCACATTCTCAGTTATTAATTAAGATTAAAAGGGGAAAATCCAGGGTAAGAAAAATGGGTGCTTAGTAGCCATTTGCACCCTTTTTGTGTTTTTGTTGTTGTTGTTTGTTTGTTTGTTTTGAGACAAGATTTCTCTGTGCAGCCCTGGTTGTCCTAGAACTCACTCTGTAGAGCAGGCTGGTCTCAAACTCACAGAGATCCACCTGCTTCTGCCTCCCAAGTGCTGGGATTAAAGGTGTGGACCACTGCCACCCAGCTCAGCACCCATTTCTTTTGAGCTTTTGCAGGAGAAATCCTGGGGTTAAGTGGGATGACTCCTTAGACATCCTAACTTGGAAGAGCTTGTCTTGTGTAAGGAGAAGAGACCACCGCCTGCATAACTGGGGCATAGCTGAGCACACAAGGATTAAACGTAGAGGTGAGGGATGGAGAGACAGCTCTGAGGTTAAAAGCATTTCCTAGTCTAGCAGAGAACCCAAGTTTATGTCCTAATACTCCAGCTCCAAGGCATACAATGTCCGCTAGCCTCTGAGGGCAAACCTACATGCATGGGGTGCACATAAACTCATACACACACACACACACACACACACACACACACACACACACACACACACATAAGTTTAAAAACATAATAAATGTTTTTAAAGGATTTATGTAGTGACAGATCTGACTTCTCTATGTCCTTCTAGTTCAAAGCTCTTAAAGTTATGTTAACAGAGTTCAAGTTCAAATTCTATCGGTCCCATTTCTCCATTGGAAATGCCGTGGCCTGGACCAAGAACCAGCAGTGAGTGGTCACTTTCTATCGTGAAGGCTCCACATGGGCACCTTGGCTACAGTCTGTCAAGTTTTATAGAAAGATTTATGGAAGAGAAAACTAACACAAACCATGAGAGATCAGCTCCCACAATCCACTCAGGGTAATAAAATGAATGCCTCAGAGTAGTGAGAGGTAGGAAACTTTTTATTCTGAGGATAATAAATTAGGAACAAGTTTTAATCTATCTATGACTGCTTAAATAAGGAAACACACAAGCTTTCTGGTGTTAACTTTCTCTTTTACTTCATCTTAAGTATGGTCTCTGATTCTGTCTCCGCATAGCTACATATCTCCACATTGCTACATTCTGTACATACAGCTACATGTCTTTCTTTACATACATATGGCCATACATCTCTATACACAGTGTCGTCTGTTTTCATATATCTACACACCTATCTTTCGCATACATTTCTCTTCTGCGTCTCTTTTCTACACAGCTTCATCTTCCATGCCTCCACACAGTTCCGAATCCCCACACAGCCACAGCTGAACATCTCATTTACACAGCTCTCTCACCACACAGCACTTTACACAGTTCCTAGGCATAGCTCCTCTACATAGCAGCAGCTCCTTCACACAGCGCTCTCCCTCCCCCCACACCTCTCTCTCTCTCTCTCTCTCTCTCTCTCTCTCTCTCTCTCTCTCACACACACACACACACACACACACACACTTCACTCACATGCCACAGCAGCTCTCACATAGCTCTACACAGCCATCTCTCTCCACACTGCCAAACTCTGGACAATTGTTAAGTTTCATCTTTAGGGCCCTACCCGTTCTCACAACACAAGACAAGTCACGTAGTTTCTCTTAGGCTAATAATGTCACACTGACCCATGCACATAGCTCTAAGTTGGTGAGGGGTCCCAGACATTAAACAGTTGGCTGAACCTTGAGCCATCATGGTACATGCAGAAAGGGAGCTACTGCAAGGACTATGTCTTGATGTAAACAGCCTGGCCTTGATTTAGCAATAAACAACACCTGGGAATTGGTCTTTGTGTATATTCTGTAGGGGCAGCTTAGTCTGTTTGAACTAGTTCTAAGTTCTTTGCAAAATGTGTAAAAGGCTGTCTTTGAAACTGAGAATGCTATTACTTTTCTGTGTCAGTGAAGAAGAATATTCTGGTAATATTTCTGTTCATCAGAATTATACAGCTTAAACAGAAATCCACAGCGAAATGTGTGCCCAGAGATGTAAAACACACCACCAAGGGGCTGTGGAAAGCACGTCACAGCTGTTCTTATTAGGGAGGCATAGCAGTGGCACCCAGGAAAGTTACAGACAGAAAACAACCGGTTTCCACAGCCAGGGACTCCAATGCCAGGTGGGGCTCCCCATCAGGGAGTTATACATCTAGTGGGTCGACTTGTCAAACACAAGTTGTCACCTGCTGTATACTCCCACGGCCCTGGGCAGAAAACAGTCCAGAGGTTCCTCCAAGGCGAAAGGATGTCACCTGAAGAAGGGAGAGTGAGAGAGGAACTAGAGGAGGTCTCCTGAATCACAATGGCAGTTGGAGTCAAAAGTTTTTTTTTTTTTGAAAAGGTTTTTTTTTTAAGATGACATTTAGGATCCCCTTTATGAGGAATGGTCTCCTCTTTGTTATGCCTGGTGATTCCGTTAATGGCCAGTGGAATGTTCTTCTAAGTAACACCTACTTCCCAGTCCTAAGTGCCTCCCAGCTACCAGAGAAGTGAGGGGAGATGGCAGTGGTGCTAGACTGCCTTCCAGAAGCTGGACAGGGCCTCAAGCAAGGGCTAGGCTGGCTTCTATCCAGCAGCAGTCGGGTGCAGGCAGGGGACTGGCCCTGTGTTCCACACTTGGGAATCTAAGCACATATGCCAGGGCCTCAGAAAGTTCTTCTTGAGAAGGTGACTCACAGAAGTAAGGCAGGGCTGGCCTAGGAGGGCCTTAATCAGGCTACCAACGCAGACACCTCGACACAGAGGTAAAGCGGAGGCCGAGCTGGGTCTTGGGACTCTTCCTTAGCAGAGCAAGGGTACCCAGGACAGGGCCAGTGTTGCAGCTCCAATGGGGGATTACTTGGGAGCCCAGGGAAAGCCAGAGTTTGCATGGTGCTCAGCCAGGCAGAGGCAAGGAACGTTCTCTAAGGGGCAGGGTAGAGCAGAATCCATGTGAGGCTTCTTCTGAACTTCTGCTTGTTCAGGCAAGTTTTTCAAAAAAAAAAAAAGAGGCTATTCCCAAAAAGCTTAGTAAGGAAGGACAGAAATGGGAACTCACTAATTTTCTATCAAACATTCTGTGTGCTTCATCTATTTTTCACAAACAACCTTCTAGAGATCAGAAAACTGAGAACCAGAGGGAAAGGGTATACCCAGTTAATGAGGGGCAGAGCCTGGCTCTGAAGCCTGTAGCCTATCTCCCAAGCCACTGTGGACTGGACTGGGGCTAGAGCTTTCTGATGGGATTTTTGCCCATCTTTTCCTTGCTTGCTCATCACCTGGTACCCTGGTGGGACACTTCATCACCGTAGGATAAGCCAAATGAGGACTTGTGCCCTGTTCTCCCCCAGTCTCCTCTGAGCACCAGGGGCCCAGTTACCCACTGCCGTGTGTACACTGCACACTCCCTGAAAAGCCTTCTCCCCAATAACTGTGGGTTCTTCTAGAGCAAAAGCTATATTTTAAACTCCTTGTCCTGGTGATTGACACGTAAAAGATATCATATAAAGGTAAGGAGGGGGAACTCCTCCACATCAACTCTGTGTGGCCCTGTAGCCTAAGAGCCAGGCTCCGATGTGAACCTCAAATGTTGGGCTGTACCCTTATCACATGGCATTTCTTTCCCTCTTAGGTTCTAGGCACAGGAGCATTTGTTAGCTTACAAGGAGGGGTGTAAGTTGGTCTTCCTGTCCCCAGGATCTGGGTGTACAGGCTCCAGCGTGAGAACAATGAAGTATTTAGTTGAGGACCTGTAATTGAATCAGGCCCCAGCATGTGTACCCTACATACCTAACAAATCCTACCAATCCCTCCACCCCCCAGAAGCTGGGACCTGGAACAGATACCATGAGTCACTAGAACCCTGTGTGTTCCCTGCTGGATTTGTACCGGAGAAATGTTCCAGGATTAACAAATGAGTGAAAAATATTCCTGTAACAAATGCAAGCAGACAAGCCTTTCTAGAGCAAACAGTGAACTACAAGGGCTCTTCTATAACAGAAAAAGGGCAGGTGATACACAAATGGCCAAAATGCTCAGCCTGGCCTTTAACCTGAAAACACAGTGAGGTGGCGTCGAGTACTTCGTGAATTATCTGATGTGTTAAAAATAGGAACTGAAGAACACAGCGTCCACAAAGGTGTGGCTACATAGGTATCCTCGTGGAGGGTGGAAAGAAGGGCCTCCTGATCATCTCTATGGAAGGCAAGTTGAAACCTATGCCAGGACACTGTAAAATGTAGCGCATCCATGAGCCCAGTAATTCTGGGCCTTAAACTCCATGCCGAGGAACTCACAGGAAATGTGAGCAAGTTTTATATCACCAGATGTTCATGATGTCATTATTTACACACACACACACACACACACACACACACACACACACACACACACACACACACACAAGCTCCAAACCCAAAAAAATACAGAAAACAGTAGCACCAGCTTACATATATCAACCTAACAGAATATTACAAAGTTACTTAAAATGAGGACTATCTACAAAAAGATTCCCATGACTCCAAAATGTTTATCATAAAAAAGTTAAGCAAAAGTTATAAAGCTATGTCACAGCTATGCTCAAACTCTGTCAAAAATACGTGTAATATGTAACAAAATACTAAGGCTAGTGTTATGTGAATGATGTCATTGCAATGTGGTTTATTTTTTTATTTTTTTTGAGAACTTTCATTATCTTTATAAAAAAGTGTATATTTTAAAGAAAGATACAGAGGAGCAGTTTGCTGGCAGCAGAATACTTAGGACCCATTTGTCTCTGCAATCACCAGGGACCGCCTGCTAAGGACGCCGGTTAAACTGGGGGCGGCGGAGCCCCTGTGCCGAAATCGCTCTGTCTCTGGAGCATATTTTTTCTTTACTGAGGAAATTGCTTTCCATAAAACCAGCTCTCTGACACCTCCGAGTACCAGGGAACCATGCAAGCCTGCTTTCCTGGGGACATTCTCTAATAGGGAACTCCATCATGTTCCAGCTTGGCGCTTCCAACGAATCCTAGCCAGCCATAAAAATTTTTAGCACCCTGTATGCAAGACTGATTGTGGCGGCCTCATAAAAATCCCATTCACCAACCAAGAGCTGTAGTTCTGAAACTCAGAGTTCCCTGCTGTTTTAAACCCAGTGGCACCACACATTGCTAACTGATGCCTGCTAGAACTCCACACAGTAAGTTGGGACTGGGATCTGGGGCAGAACTAGCGACAAACAGGCCACAGTGGGCCCTTATGAGGATTCAGGGTACAGTGATGGTTTTAAAAAAAAAGCCATCTTCCAGCTGCAGTTCAGTGGGGGGGGGGGTGAGTAGAATGGAGAGGGTTTGGGAAAGATGGCTACCCTTTAAGAGGTGAAAGGGGGTGGGGAGGGAGTTAGAGGAGGAGCCAGCATGGGGGCACCATGCCTTCACCCACAGATCCTCACTTGGGATGTGAGGGCCCTTTATGGGTCTCAAGATGGAAGAAGCCCAGCCTATGCAAAGCATCCCTGTCTTCCAGGAGGGAGCTCCTTGCCTAAGTCTGGTTGAGGTTTTAACACTCCCTCCAGCAGTGGCCAGGCGGCCTGTTTACATCAGGAACCCACTCTGTGTGTGCAGTCTCAGGAGTTGGGTCTGAACACCAGACTCAGCCTTTCTTTCCACACCATTGGGCACTAGGAGGCCTGTGTTCTAGCCTCTGCACACCACACTAAGGATAACACTGCCAAGGTCTTTCTTCCACCTCTGTGTCCATCACCCACAGAGGGAGAGTCATAAACTGCCTTCCCCTGCTGCTCTCCTTGCCCACCCTCCACTCACTGTATTAAATGCTCACACAAAAATAGTTGAGTGCTCCAGTCAATTAAAATCATTTAAAGGTCATTGAGATGTTGTACTGGCTAGGCTACTCCAGAGAAACTGTTCCAATGAGGTGTCGGACTCCACACAAAGTGATTCATGATGAGAAATTGGCTTTTGCCTCTATGGAAGCTGGGAAACCCAAAATCTAAAAGATGGGCTGCAGATTTGGGACCCAGGAAATGGAGTGTGGTGAGTCCAGGATGAGGGCTATCTGCTGACCTTAAGAGAAGTCAGGTTTTACTCTAGTAAGGCCTCCAAATGACTGGATGAGTTTTTTTTTTTTCTCCCCTTCTTGAAGAACAATCTGCTTCACTCAAAGTTTATCTGCCTAAATAGTCATTTATTTTAAAAATCCAGAATATTTGGCCAAGCATCTAGGTTCCATGGCCTGCCCAAATGACAGATAAAATTAACCATGACAGAGTTGGAGAGCTAGCACAATGGTTAAGAGCACTGGCTGCTCTTCAAGAGGACCCAGGTTCGATTCCCAGCACTCACATGGCAGCTCACGACCATCTGTAACCCCAGTTCCACGGGATCTGATGCCAGCTTCCAGCTTCCAGAGGCACCAGGCACACAATGTAGGCAAAACACCCATACACATCAAACAATAAAATTTAAAAATTTTTAAACAAAAACATCTTTAATTGTAAGAACTGTCCATCATAACTGTTTAAAACATCTACAGGGGCCCCTGCTTCTTTGCATTCAGAATTCTCTGTAACTCTATTCTCTGTAACCAAAGGTAGCAAAGTCTCTCTCTCATGCAGGCTTTGAGGCCCAGGCTATGCAGGTAAATTGGACGGGTACATATGCCAGGCCTAACATACTCCGTTATGGATTTGGAACACAACTACCTATGTCTTAGTTCTCTCATCTGTGAAATGAGGGGATCTTGCTTGCATCCCAAAGCTTCTGGGAAGAGTCAAGTGCTAACCTCTTAAAGAAGTGCTACAAAGAACATCCTTGACTTCGTAAGTGATGCTGCCCGGCATTTGTCTGACTATGAACTGGACTTGAAGTGTTACTCAGAGCCCACAGTGAAGGTCTGTACAGAATAAGGTCCTAGGTTGTGTTTTAGACAATACAAGTGAATGCTCCATTTTCACAGCATTGCCCCTGACAATCAACCAATGGGAAAGTCTCCAGAACTTTTTTTGAGTTGCACATCCCATAGAACAGAAATCAAGAAGAGGGAAAGAGAAGTCCTGGGGGTGCCATTCTTATTCCTTAAAAACTGAGTGCTCCCAGGAGAGGGACCCCTGCCTGCTCTGGTTGTCCTCTGGTGAACTGGGCATAGGACAGGGGCTCCCCTGGTTCATCCTTTGTGACAGCGAGGGTAGTAATAATTTCAAACGTAATCTATTATGGTGACAACACACTGTATAACTTCAGTCCCTTCAGATTTATTAATATTTGTCTTCTGGCCTAACACATAACATAGAGAGTGTTCCATGTCCTCTTGAGACAGGTGTGTACTTGGCAAACATTGAGTAGGATTTCCTCTGGACATCTGTTAGATTTGGTGGCTGTACAATGTTGATCTAATCTTCTATAGGAGTTATTCCCAACCTGTGGGTCGTGACCTCTTTGAGGTCCCATATCAGATATCCTGCCTATCAAGGACTTATATTATGATTCGTAACAGTAGCAAAATTGCAGTTATGAAGAAGGAACAAAATAATTTTATGGTGAGAGGTCACCAAAACATGATGAACAGTATTAAAGGGTCACAGCATTAGGAAGGTGAGACCCACTGTTTTGTAGCATGCTAGTGTTCTGTATGGTTTTTCTGTTGAGAGTGGGGTTTTTTATTGTTTTATTTGTTTGGCTTTTAGTTTTGTTTGTTTGTTTTGTTTTTGTCTTTTGTTTTGTTTAGGCAGGGCCTAGTGGCGGATGTCTGTGATTTCAGCTCTTGAAAAGACTGAGGCAGAAAGATCAAAGCCTGCCTCAGATGTAGAGTGAGTTCAAGTCCAACCTGGACAACTTAGTGAGATCTGTCTCCAAATAAGAAAAGAAAAGTGGGTGAGGCTACAGCTCAGGGGTCCAGTATTTACCTAACATTTGCTAAGCCTAGGTTCAACCCCACACTACCACTACCACTAAACACAAACAGAATTTCTATTAGAAGTGCACTCAGCTCTGGCATGCTTCCATGGTTTACTGACTATCTTCTGCTACGCCTCTCTCTGTTTCTGGAAATGTCTCTTCTCCTAAGTGAGTCTACAGTAGCCACACTAGCTTTGCATGGCTTCTTGTTTGCATGGCATCAAGCATCTCTTCTTGGCCTCTCAGTCTACTTGTCTGATCATCAAGCTGAGGTAAGCCTCCTAGAGAAATTGGATTACACGGCACCCTCCTTCCCTTGGGTCATGTTTAACGTCTATGAGATTAGATTCACATTTCTCATTTGCTCATTAGACATGTCCTGTCTTTTGAATTCCCCTCTTCCTTCTCAACCCTCTGTGTGTGAAAACTTTTCAGTATTGCATTTAATTCCCTTGTTGGTGTTTTAAACATGGCTTAAGGGTTTATTGTGGTTGCTATGACAATTACAAAATGCATCTTAATTTATCACAAATTCTTCAGATTAATACTAAGGATTCTGCTAAAACCTGGAACTGCTCTATGAGGGCTCCATTTCTTCTTTCTCTGTTTCTGCCTTCTTTGCAATACTGAGCTGCAAATGCCATTGCACTCAGTGATGGTTTGGAAATTCCTTACAAGAATACATGAGAAAATGCATGTGGACAAGATGGTTCATATCAATCCGTGTTTTCCATTTCTTATGTTTTAACCTTCTTGCCTCTAGATTTTAGAACATTCCAGAATCTATTTCTCTCATCTAAGAGATTTTATTACTGTATATCATATCTTTGCTCAGTTTCCAGGACTTTGAAATGGGTGTTTTTGTCACTTTTGTCCAACTTTCTAGTTCTTTTTGAGGGGAGCTGCTTTGCCAAGGTCCTCATTTGGCCACAGCTAGGAATCCCCTCTCAAGTTTCTACACTCTTTCAATAGCCATGGTCTCATTTGATCAGGAGAGAGAGGTAAGGCAAGTGCTGTTAGTCCGATTTCAAAGATAAAGAAATGAAAGGGAGGGCAGCTGGGGAAATGACTCAGTAGGTAAGACGAAGAGCACTCCTGTTCTCCCTAAGGAACCAAGTTCAATTCCCAGCACCCATGTTAAGTGGCTCACAACTGCTTGTAACTCCAGTTCCAAGGAATCCAATGTCCTCTTCTAGCCTCCATGGGCAACCACACACATGGAATACACACATCACACACACACACATCACACACAAACTGTTTAGATACTTACATTTTAAAAATAAAATGAAATGAAGCTCAGATAAGTTCAATAAGCCTTTCTATCATTACACAACTAGAAATTAGCCAGACCAGAATTCCAGAATTCCAGTTCAGTTTTCTACCTTGGGGGTTATTTCTGCTATGCCTAGAGCGCCCCCCCAGGGGGAGGGGGGTCTTTATTGAGCATTAAGGAAGGAAGACATAGCTCCAGCAAAATAGCATGGAGTAGGTGGCATATGAAACATATATTTATATATAATGCTTTGGAGCATGAAGCCCAAGACAGAGGCTGACAGGATTTGCCCGAATCTCTGCAGACTTGGTTGTTTATGGGGACTGGGTTATCAGCTAACAACTGCCTTCTTGGAATGCCTTCACATGACCTTTCCTCAGACAGTGCACAGCTAAGCAAAGAACGAGGAGACCTCTTTCTCCCCTTATGCGAGCACTTGTGACTTCATGTAACTGTTCGCACCTCCTTGTGCTGCAGTTCCACATTCCATCATTTTGGATGCTAGACCTTTATTCAATTTAGGAATCTGAGAGGATACACACAGATCTAATATATAAAGGAGCCAGCCTAAAGCTGACCCTCTCTTGCTGCCCAAAGCCTACAAGTGCATTGAGTCTCCAAATTCATCAAGAGTCAAACTTCTGGGCACAGAAGCAAAGAATCAGTTGTGCCCTTGAACAGGGCCTCACCCCTCTCGCCATGAGATGAGAGCTGGTAGTGGAGGTTCTGTCCTCTTTGCTGCCTATGAGGGGTGCTGTGCCTGTCTGTGAGTAGCCCTGCATTACAATTGTTGTACCTTTCTTGACCGGACTGAAAGTTACAGAAGTCACTTTTATCTCTAGCTTCCTCTGCAAAATGATTTGAAAAAGAAAGGTGACATTTGCTTCAAGATTCAGAGATTCATAACACCCAAGAGCCCAGAATTACTTTTTGTCCCAAAACAAGGACTTTCAAATGCAAACTCTGGAGGTTGATGAGATTTCCCTGAGTCTTCCATGAGTATTCTCTGCATTCTTCGTGTAAATGCAGCTGCCTCTGAAACAACCTTAGACTAGTTGGCAAGGGATAGAGTCTCGTGGGGAGAAACTATTAGACTTCCCTGAATGTCAGTACCTCTTCCCTAATAAAGATTGTCACATGTGAACACTTACCTTGGACCAAGCACTATATTCAGAGTTTTACTGGGGCTCGAGAGATGGGTCAGAGGTTAAGAGCACTGGCTGCTCTTCCAGAGGACCAGGGTTCAATTGTTCAAGTCCTAGCATCCACAAAGCAGCTCCCAACGATCTCTAACTCCAGTTCCAAGTAATCCAGCACCACCCACAGACATACATGCAGGTAAAACACCAATGCACATAAAAAGTAAATAAATACATTAATTAATTAAAAATAATTTTACTTACAAAAAATATGACTGTTCTCATGCTTTTTCAATTTTTGGTCACACTGAATAATAACCTAGATTTCCTGTATTAGTCCCCTACCACCAACAGCTTTCATAGAGCCTACCACCCATTTGGGGCTTTCGGGAAGCCTATGAATGAGTTTAAGCTATGTCGGGATAATTCACATTATGCTTGTCATTGCTACGCTTTTTGCCTCTTCACTTGTAGCTGAGCCCTCCACCAATTCTGCCCATGTAGTGAGCTCTGAGCGGTCCTGAGGCTGCAGACCTTCCCTTGCTGTTGCTCTGCTCCATCCACTGTTGTCATTGACCTGTAGATGCTCTGTGACTGGGAGGTAAAGAAGGACTTACATCTCACTGTGTGCTAAGTCTTAGTGCATGGGCCCCAGAGCATCCCTGCTTGAGACCTTCCCAGCAAGCTTCAAACCTTTCCTGGATCTAGCCAGGAGAGCAAACCTTCCTTTTTCTTCTGAGTGTCCTTCACTGTGAAATGAACTTCCCCAAATGGTTTAAAATAACAATGACACATTATTTTTTTCATAATTATGTGGGTTGACCAAGCAGCTCTTAAGTCCTACTCCAGGTTTTCAGCTATCGGGCTGTGGTGGCAGTGGCTAGAGCTCCCAAAATGCCTTTGCTCTGCTGGAAGGCTGGACCTTCTGTCTCTTCATGTGCTCTTCTGCCTTGCCTAGCTTGGCCTCCTTTCCTGAGAACTTGATTTCATGAGCTGAACATTCCCATAGACAGGAAGCAGAAGTGGCCATTTCTCTTAAAGTCTAAATCAAGAACCAGCAACTCACCCCAGCTCCTGCATTTGATTAAAGAGATGATAGTAAGGTCAGCCAAGATACATAGGGAGAAAAATAAGGCCCATCTTCTTATAGGGCGGGTGGGGATTTGTGGCTATCATTAATCTACTTGCCTCTTCTCCCTCTTCTTGGTTCTGTTTCCAAGGAAGCAGTCTCATGATGGGCTCTCTTTCCTCTGTGGAATCAGTTGTGCAGATAGGCGGCTGACGAGCTGAGAAGCCTCCACAGAAGATTTCTTTGTAGACTCTAAAGCAGCTTCTCTCTGGATCACTTTTGTATGTCTGTCTTCAATCCAGCAAGAAAGACTTGTTATCCTCTGATGTTAAACAAAGGAACCAGAACCCAGAGAGTGTAAGTCATTTACTCAAGGCCACAGCCAGCACATGGCCAAGCCAGGATTCAAATGATAATCTACCTAACTGCAGAGCAAAAGTTCTTCAGTCGCCCCTCCTCTGTACGTCATCTCAGTTTCTTTTTGAAAGAGAGAGGGGAGAGATTGATTTTCTTTCAAGGGCCATTCTTAAGCTAAAGTGTTATAATACTCCCAACCTACTAGCTTCCTGAGGAAACACACATAATATTTTTCTGTATCTTTTCTGTGTCTCTTGGATGTGACTTAGACCCCATAGGATCCGTTTGTTACTATCTTGAATTATTATTATTAATTTTTTTATCCAAATGGCTTTTATGAAAGGTCTTTCCAGTTCTAGTCAAAAAGCATTAAGTTCTAAAGCCCTTCCCAGGCCCATAAATTTCCTTGGAGTATTAGATTGGTTAGCTGCCTCCTGGGATATGTTGAGGACAGGAGTTCCAGCTCCTGCTTAAAAGCTTTCCATGGCTCCTCCCACTGCCCTCAGGATAAAATCCAAACTATGAGCATAGCAGACAGCCTAGACTGCCCCTGGAGACCTATCTGTTCTTCAGACTCATCTCATCTGAACAAGCTTCCTTCAGGGCCTTTGTGTGTGACATTGTCTCTTGATTAACTCTTAGTCATTCTTGGGGACACTGTGCATATATCACAGAGGTGGGGACACCTATCACCTCTCTTCTCTAACAGCACTCTAGGCATGACTTCGTCACCTGGCTGATTCATTTATATCTCTCTCCTAAAGTCATGGTGAACTCTCTAAAGAGAAGAAGTATGCCTTTTTTCTTTATTGTGACACCAAAGTCCTACCCCAATTGTGACTTGCTCGGAGTAGGCATCCCAAAAGTCGTTGACATGAACACAGGTCACAACATCTGTCTTGTTAACCACAAAATCCCTAGTGCATAGCACATGTCAGGAACTCAACAAATCTTTGCCAGTCTTGCTGAAATGAGCCTCCTCATTCATTGCCTAATGTCTAAGTCCTTCCTATTCATCAAGTAACTCTAAGCATTCTCCATTCTTCTATTCTGGCTATTCTTTAGTGACTGGAACTACCCAGCCTATCTGATAGATAACTGTGACAATGGGCATGATATATAAAATTATCATTTTCTGATAATGAACGAAAGGCAATACCAAGCTGTAGTTTCAGATGAGCAAACAGCATTGATCACGTTTGGCTATCCCAGCTTAAGCCTAGGGGAGATTTATGCAGCAACAGTAAAGGAGAGATCAAACAGAACACAGCCACTTTATCAGGGGAGGTGCAGATGCTGGCATGCTGGGAACTGAAAACTGGTTAACCAGAGAGAAAGAAATCCAAAAATGAAAGCCCTATTGAGTACCTGTGTGCCAGGACTTGCACAAGCTGAGAGACAATCATTTGGAGTAGAAAGGCCTTGTTTGGATGTTGTAGACTTCTCAGAGCAGCCGCAGAAAGTCATCTGTTAGGGTTAACTTAGTCAGGGAGTGAAGACTGCTTTTGGTTTGTTCTCATGGAGTTTAGACTAAGCTTTGACATGACCATGCTAATCTACCCAGAAATTCCTTTCCCACCTCAGCAAAACTCAACACAGATGTCATGGCACTCATAACACACAATGGACAGCGGAAACACCATGCAATGCAAAGGAGGGTGCAGGACCCATAATTAAGAAAAGCCAAGCCATACAAACATGAGTGAGCCAAGAGGAAATCTTCTTGAAGAAATAAACCAAATGAAACTTCTTGAATTGAAAAGTATATCGGAAATGAAATTTTCATTGATTGGTTCAACTATTGTTTTAGATAGGGCTATGAAAATTGTCCAAACTCAAGGAAAAGGAGTGTGTGTGTGTGTCTGTCTGTCTGTCTGTGACTGAAAAGAGCTTCAATGACCTGTAGGTGAATATTACTTAGTACAACATGAAATTAGAATGCTATACAAGGAGATGTATCTAAATAATAGATGATAATTCCCCAAATTTAATATAAACTAAACTCACAGATTCAGGAAGCTCAAGAAATGCCAAGAACAAACATAAAACCATAATAAAATCAATGAAAATAAGCTATAAAGAAAATGTTGAGGACACCAGTCATCCTTCGCCTATGAGCCAATTTCTCCTTCTGTAGCTCGCCATCTTCCCACACACTTCCCTTTGTTCAGTTCCACTTGGACTCTTCCTAGCCCAGAGCTCCATGTCTGTTTCATTACCCCTACAAGATTCTGAATTTTGGTGGCTGATAATCAGTTTTCTAAAGTTACATGTAGTATTTTATTTGGGGTGATTTCTCACAGTGCACATGTCAAAATCAGAGGAGACCTTGTGGGAATCTCTCCTCACATCTTGTGGGTCCTGGGGATAAAACAGAGGTCCTCAGGCTTTGTGGCAAGGGCTCTCACAGCACGTTGCAATATCTTGCCAATAGTAGTTCCTCAATACGTGAATTAGAATAATGAATGAATTACACAAATGAATAACCATAAGAATAGCACAAGTTAGTTATAAAGTCTTGGTCATCTAAGGAAACAATTTCTTAGAAACAAAGACACAATTTCAAAATAACTATTGCCTTCCAGAATAATATTAGTTAAACCCACAGTTTATTGAGTGTTCGCTGGATGGCTGGCATTGTGGCAAACCATTAATAAACACCTAATTAAAGTCATCCTGGGAAAACCAAAGGGCAAACGGTTAAACAAATTGCCTCAGGTCATATAAGTAATAAGTGGTTTTTCTAGACTGTTCTTTCAGAACTAATTTCCTCTCTTCCCTACTGCAACTGACTCATCAGGTATTTCCACGTTTCTTATGTCTGCTTGTTGTATCCCTTCAGTCCATCTTGTGTTTCCCACGCCTATCTGGTGAAGTCCACTTCTCACTCTAGATCCACACCAAGTGTTGTCTTTGGAGGAAAAATCCATTCACAGGCAATAGAGCCATGAACCCAGGAAGCATGACCATAGTGGGTGCCTGCCATAAGAATACCAACATGAGTCAGGTGTTCTCCACCCTAACGAAATGCACAGTGCAATCAAAGAGCCCTATGAAAAATGGCATCACTGTAAGAGAGAAGGCAGCAGGGTGAATGTGGAGGGTCCTGAGCCAGCTTGCAGGGTTCACAGAGGACAGCCTGGAAGAAGTCAGAGCTGAGGTGAGTCTAAAGGAATGAACACTGGCCAGTGTTTAAGGTACCCATGGAAGAAGAAATTCTTTATGCCTTCAGGAGAGGACCTGGGCAGAGACCCAGGGTCAGTGGGATGGTGGGAAGCAATCTCAGGAAACTGCTCATTCTCTCAGCATTTGTCCCTAGCAGAAGTCCATGGTAACTGACTCCTGCTCTCCCCACAGCCTGGAGAATTTGATTCCCTATCAAATGGATCTGCCTTAAAAGTGAAAACTTAATGGCTCACAATTTTTCAAATTTAGAGGAAATCCATAGTTGTCCCTGCTTTATAGCTTGGTATTATTGGATAATCAAAGAGGACTATTTTCTTAAAATAGAGCAGGTTTCCCTTGCCCCGTCCCAGGCTCTTCCTGGTTACCTCCACAGGCAGTGGAGGCAGGAGGGTGCTTACCAGCGTCCCGGCCTAGGATGCTCTTTATTTTCCAGACTGTGTAATTGGCCCTTGCAGACAGAGGTTAATTTCCCACCGTGAATTCCCTTACCAAAGTAGCCCTGCTCCTGGGGGGAAACCAGGGAAGAAATTGCTTCCAGGTGCCACCTGGTCTCCTCTGTGGCTGTGAGAGAAGCCTCTTGGAGCCTGGCGAGGAGTAAGCGCTTGGGAAGCCAAGCCAGGGTTTGAACTGAGCCATTTGCTAGCCAAGGGCCTAAGGTTCAGTGGCATAAGTTCCCGCCTTCTGCTTACTCATCTGTAAAATGGGGCTGATAGCTCTCTGTTAACCATGGGAGGAGACTAAGGGGGCTTGGCACAGCATGTGCATAAACAAGCCCTCATCTGAAGCTCAAATTCTCTTGCCTCTCGGGTACTCTGTGCAATCCTGCCCCCATCTGCCTCTTTCTTTCTCAGGGAGTTTTCTCTAGAAGGCCTGCAGGGAACCTACCTCCTAAATATTTCCTCTCTATCAACAAGAGACAAGAACAAATTCTTCTTCAAAGGGAGTGTGAAGGTCAACTGGGGGACAGAGACATTCCACAAATCTACTTTCAAATATTCTATGAGTGTTTCTTAGAAAGACTGCATTGGCATTTTGGGCAGAACATTTTTTTTTCTTATCACTCGTGGCACCAGGGTATTAAGTGCTAGCAATAGGGATCTTAGTCACTGTGACAACCTGAAAAGACCTACACAGGCGGCTGCAGCCACTCAATGCACACAGGCACCTCATGCCCACCTCAAGAATCATCGCCATGAGACGCGGGCAAACTGATTTCATCTGTGCAGTGTGACCACCCTTTGTGTCCTAAAAGTGTCACCTAGAACAAGTATTTTGGATGCAGGTCACTACAGCTACTATGTATTTATTTTTAATATTGTTTTTTCTAATTATGCAAATAGTGCATGATAGGTTAAAAAAAAAAGTCAAACAGTGGAAAAGCATGACAAGCAGAGGGGGGGACCCACAAAAATCCCCAGCATAAACATTTAAATATTTATGCCATTTTTCTTATAAAAAGTCATGAAGTCACACAGTTAAAAATTCAAATAATGCTGGAGGGTATAAAATGAAAAGCAAGGGGCATTAGTAGCTACCTCACCCCGTCATTCACAACTTTGTGTGTTTTTCTAGAAATTTCTATACCAAGCTCATGCATCTATACCTTTCTCAAATGTTAACAGAATCCTGTACTCAGTTGTTCAGTAGCTTGTGTTTGTGGTGCTGGCAGTATTCTGTAGCTCACTCCTGAACAGCATGCTGAGATTGTCTTTACTAAAACAAAAAACTTACAGCGTATTCCACAGACTCCAAGGCCCTGGCTAGGCTCATGTCTTTACTGTTGCAAATGGCACTGCCTTGCTGTTATCAATAGGAACAGAAAATAGACTTAAAGCAGGTGGGGCATGCTTGAGTGATGATCTCAAGCCACACAAGGGACTAGAGACACTTAACGCTGAATCAGGAAGCCTGGGTCCCCGGCCGAGCCCAGACACCCTGTTACTGGGTGACTTTGAGCAGTTCTCTCTGTATCACTAAACTCCAGGGTGGCATCAAAGGACTCTTACACCTCTCACATGCCTGTAAGTCTAAAGGTTTAAAAGTTACGGAATGATCCTATGAGCCAGGGAAAGAGGGTGTCCGGAGTTGTCTTCTTACAGACCACATTCTCGAGCACTGGAGAGGGTTGGGTTCTGAGAGGCTGTGTCCAGCAGGAGTGGGGAAACTCCAGTGAGGTTCACGCACAGGAGTGTGAGCTGTTGGATGTGGAGGTCGAGCTGTGATTTCATTACCCTCTGCATGGTGTCTCTGAAGACGGTTCTTAACATTTGCTTCTCTTGTTCTCCGAAGATGGAGCAAGAGAAAAGGTGTCGAAATGAAAGCTGGGGAATTGGGTGTGAGGTGCAGAAGTGTATTTGAATGTCAGTATTAAACAAAACATAGAAAGCACGATTACTACCAGAGGAGGGCGTGTGGGTCTCTACCTCTGGGTACATCTAATAAGATGAAAGCATCTGCCTGGGGACAGAAGATGGAGCCAAGCATGTAGGTAGGCTCTTCCCCACATCCTGTGATTCTTGCAGTCTTTAAATGTTAAGTGCTGACCAAAAGCTAACCTTTGCTTAATGCTAATAGAATCCAGTGAGTCTTGACACTGGTGATTAATATTCTAATGAGGAGAGCTGTTACCAAATGCCACTGAACGGCTCTGCTCTTTGTCTTTCATGGAGCTAATTTATTAATAAACAATGAGCAGGTTTTACTTTCCGCACAATTTCATGTTATTCAGGCCTACAGTTTTAAGGTTATGGGGATATAGCTGAAGTGTGGAATGGCTGATCCGCAGTCTTACTTTTGTAGATCTAACCCAAAAATGAAATTCCAAGGAGAATTATGAAGATAGAACAACTGAAACCATTAGGAGTTACCGCACAAATCTCGGCCCTCGAGTGAGGCTTTCTGAGTCCTTTGAGTAGGTTCTGGGGGCTGAGGAGATGGCTCACTTGCTGAAGAAGCCTGAATCTGAATCCCTAACACACATGGCAGCCTGTGCCTGTGATGCCGGCACAAAGGGAGGACAGAACCAGGGGGATCCCAGTAGCTCAATGGTCACCAGCTCAGCTCCATCAGCCAGCTTCTGCTTCAGTGAGATGGGAATAAAGCAGAGCAGAGAGTTTGGAGCAGCACATCTGATGTCTTCCTCTAGTCTCTGTACGCATGCATGTGGGCACACCATACACCAGAGAGAGAGAGAGGAGGAGGAGGGAGGGAGGAAAGGGAAGAGAGAGAGAGAGAGAGAGAGAGAGAGAGAGAGAGAGAGAGAGAGAGAGAGAGAATTTCTTCATTTAAAGGGCTAAAGAGATGATGGGTGGGCAGATAAGAGTGTTTGCTGCTCTTCCAGAAGACCTGAGTTTGATTCTCAGCACCCATATTGGGTGGCTCAAAATTTACTCTAACTCTAACTCCTGGGCATCTGACACCCTCTTCTGGCTTTCATAGACATCTGCAAATACATGCACATGCACACATGTGCACATACACATGCGCACACATGCACACACAGAAACAAATAAAAACTTAATATTTTTAAAAAGTTGCTCACCATTTAATGACTGTGGTCTTTCCTCCTTGTACTATTTTTCACGTGTTATCTGATAAATTACCCTGCACCTTAACTGTTTGGAACATTTATTATTTCAGAGTTTCTGGGGCCAGCATTCATGATCACCTTGGCACGCTAGCCAGACTTAGGTCTCAGCCCGGTTTGCAGTCATCTAAAGACATGACTGGAGCTGGAGCGTCCACTTCTGGGATGGCACATTCAGTGCTGGTGGACTGAGGCTGGCTGCTGGCATGTGGCTTCAGGGCCTCACCATGCATGCCTCCTCACAGCTCTTTGAGCATCCTCACATCATGGTGGCTGATTTCCCCACGACAGGTGATTTGAGGAAACACAAGGTCTTCCTAGGTTTGGAAATGCTCTGTATTTCCAGTGTTGGGGTCCCGAGTTGGCTCCACTGTGACTTATACAAGAGAACGAATGTAAAAGTGGGAGCCAGAGGATGGCCTTCAAATGGGGTCCCTTAGAAGGAGGTAATTATAGTGAAGGCCTTGGTGAAACACAGACCTGGCCCCCAGTCCTGGCCCCATGAAGGTGAGTGGCCTGAGGCAAAGAACATGAGTCGTCATATTCCAACTTCTTATAGATAGAAATGATAGCACCTACACCTCAGAGTTGTGACAGGTTGATGTGATAATCCCAGTGAAGCGGCACACCCTATAATCTCAGGTGCCTGGAAGGCTGAGACAGGAGGAAATTCAGGTTCAAAGCCACCATGGGCAACTTAACAAGACCCTATTTTTAAGAAGTAAAATAAAAGAATGGGTAGGGAAGGGACTAGGGATGTAGCTCTGAAGTACTGAGTTTGCTTAGCATGCACAAGGCCCTGGGTGTCCACTCCCAACACTTAGAAAAACTTAGATGAGACAGAATGTTAAAAGTGCTTCAGGGTCCTACAACATAGAAAGCAGCAACTAGAGATAACCACAATGTTTATTACCTACAGAAATTTTACATTGATAATTTTTTAGATTTGATAGATACCCTATCTCAAAAAAAAAGTTTGCATTTGACTTGCTCTCTAAAGAGGGAAGCCAAGGGGTTACTTTACCATTTAATCTCAGTATAAATCCATGCCCAATAATTACAAGACAGAACGAAGAATCTGCCATGGGTCCAGCTGCTACACCACCACTGGCCGCCCTTGCCACCACCAATGACCTCCATTCCGAAAGGGGATGGGGAACCTGAACCAGGTCAGCTGCGCTTTCTCCTGTGGCTCGCTGCCAGTCTACCTTCCAAGAGACCGTGCATCTCTGGGCCCGCCTTTTATTCGGTCACATACCATCTAATAAAAACTCCACCCTTTGGGACAAGCTGCTCCTTTCAATTGGCTAGCCGACCCATGACAGAATTCCCATAACAGCTCTTTGCTCAGAAAGTTTTGAAGAACATGTATACACTAACATCTATAAAGCATGCTAACTTTAGGGCACTGCTGGGTGATACTGGATCCCATGTCCATCAGTCCCTATAGCTATACACAGATCAAAACATAAGACTGTCAACAAACCCTTACAGGTTCCCTCACGCACCCCCTTGCTCTCCACAGCCCAGGCACTGTTACACATGGATAACCACTCCACAGTTTGTGCGTCACTTCTGTGAGCAACTGAATTTTGTACAAACAGATCTTAAGGCATGTGCTCTTGAGTCTGGTTCCTTTCACTTGCCACAAATGTGTGAACATCCGTGGGATTCATCCATAGTGCTGCATATGCACTTGCTCATTGCTATGTAGCTTAACATGGCATGCATGAATCATGACAATTCATTTACCCATGCATCTGTTGATGGGTATTTGGATTATTTCTAGAACATTATGGAAAAACAATTGCCTTCAACATCACAATTATTCTATCATCGTCACCACAGGCCACATATAAATGTGCCCTACTGGAAGGCAGTGTGATTGACAGAGGGATAATATGATTGAGAAGAAACAATAAAATAGTAGCTGCTTCAGTTGTTGTAATTAGTCCTGGAAGTTATTAAACTTTTTGTTGAGCAGGCGTTAACCACATACTCATATTCATTCCCTATCTAAACTTCACAGAATCCATTTGAGGAAACTTAATTATCTCCATTCGACTGTCTAGGAACTAGATTCAAGTTATGGGATCTGGTTAAGTCAGATTAGTCCATGTGGCTTCAGAGCTCTGTCCCAGAAGTCAGAAAATGTAGTCCCATACCTGTCATTCACTTAAAACATGACAGGTTTCGGTGGAATCTTCCCAAGCCACAGTTGCCCCCTCTAGAAACCAGGATGATCCTGCTTATAATCACAGAGGTGACACAGAAGAATAAAATATAAAAATCACCTAGTTCTATGTTTGGAGGATAGTATGTGTCCAATTGACATCTGTTCTCTACCTTATGAAAAATTAAAAGTCTTGCATGTTAGAGGCATTTTGGGGGGTCTTAAAAATCACTTTTTTAGGGCTGCAGAGATGGTTCAGAGGTTAAGAGCACTGACTGATCTTCCAGAGGACCCAGGTTCAATTCCCAGCACCCACATGGCAGCTCACAACTGTCTATAACTCCAGTTCTAGGGGATCCCACATCCTAACAGAGACATACATGCAGTCAAGACATCAATGTACATAAAATGAAAATAAATCAAAGAAAACTTTAAAAATAACATTATCATCTCAATAGATGTCGAAAGGCCATTACCAATGTTGAACATCCCTTCATGATAAAAACCTTGAACAAATAAGGCATGGGCGACAATTAGATATTCAGTTGATAAAGGCCTGCCTTTTCAGCTTGGTGACCTGAGTTCAATCCCCAGGACCCATAAGGCAGAAGAAGAGAACAAGCCCCCACAAAGTTGTCCTCTGACATCCACATATCTGGAGATTGAACCCAGAGTTATGTGCATATGAGAGAAGGACCCTATTATATAAAACTACAGCCCTAGCCCGTACTAATCGATTTTAAATTAACATACAAAGTAATAAGATTCATTATTTTATCTTCACATATTCATATCCTGTACTTAGATCATATTTACCCACCATTACCACTCCAAGCACTTTAACGTCATGTATGTGTGTAAACATACACACACACACACACACACACACACACACACACACACACGCACACACAAATGCAAAGTATTCATCTTTCTGAATCTGGCATTTTTCTTAATGTAGGTTGCTGATCTGTGAGTGCACATGCATGTGCACGCACATGTGTATAGTGGGGGAGGGGGGCATCTTTCCATCTTCTAGAGTCTTCTTCAGTTTCTCCAGTGTTTTAAAGTTTGCACTGTAGAGGCCTCGCTCCTTCAGAGTGACTCTTCTTCTTACGCGTCTTTTCATCTGTTGTGAATGGAATTGTTTCCCAGCTTTCTGTATGCCAGTTTTGTGCCTGCTGCTTTGCTGAAAGAGTTTATGGTGAAGTCTTAAGAGCAGCTGTTCTCAGCCTGTGGGTCGTGACCCCTTTGGGGGGGTCGAATGACCCTTTCACAGGGATTGCATATCAGATATTTACAATTCATAACAGCAACAAAATTACAGTTATGAAGTAGCAATGAAAATAATTGTATGCTTGGGGGTCACCACAATATGAGGAACTGTATTAAAGGGTCACAGCATTAGGAAGATTGAGAACCACTGTTTTAGAGTCTTTTAAGTGTACAATCATATCTGCAAATGAGGCTAATTTGACTTTTTCCTTTCTTCCTTACATCCCTCTTCTTTCTTTCGCCTTACGTGTGGCTTAGAATTTAGGTGCTATACTAAATAAGAGGAAAGAGTGAACATCCTTGTCTCGTTCTTGCTTTTAGAGCAAATGTCTCCAGTTTCCCTCCATTTGGTGTAACATTGCTGTAGGTCTGTCCCATACAGACTTCACTGTGTTGAGGTGGGTTCTAGTTCCAATTTCTCTTTGTAGAAAAGTTTTGATTACTAGGTCGTGCATCAGCACACGTGTGACAGCACACAGACGGAGGTCAAAGGGCAGCTTTGTGGAAACTGTTCTCTCCTCCATTTGACGTGGAAACCAGGGATTGAACCAGGTTGTCAGGCTCTGACATAAGTGACTTGACTTGAGGAGCCTTTTCAGTCTCCCACAAATCCCTGGTTTCCTCAAGGCTTTTCTCGTGGGCATGTAGCACATTGTCAAAGGTCTTCTCGGCATCTGTTAAGATATTGATGTGACTTCTGTCCCTGAGTCTGTAGATGTGCTATAGTGCGTCTTCTTTCATCTCTGTAACAGTACTGACTTGGCCACAGTGTGTGACATTCTTAATGTGTTGTTGAACTCAGCTTATGAATTTATTGTGGGAAATTTTTGCACCTGTGAAATTGGTCCATAGTGTTTGGCTGTTGTTGTACCCTATCTGGTTTTGGTACTGGGGTAATACTGGTTTTGTTCAATGTGGTTGGTAGCACCCATCCCATCCTATTTGGTGGAATAATTTGAGGCGTCCCGGTGCCAATGATTGTTCAAAGTTTGGTAGAATTTGGTAGTTAGTCTGTCTGGTCCTGGGCTTTTCTATATTGGAAGACTTTTTAATTGAATTATTTTATTTTTGAAATAGGGTCTTGGTCTTGTGTAGCCCAGGCTGGCTTTGAACTCACTATTTAGCCAAGGCTGGTCTTGAATTCCCAACCTTCCTGCCTTTACTTTCTATGTTCTGGGATTATAGACATGAGCCATCATACCTGTTTTATGTGGTGTTAGGGATCAAACCCAGGGCTTTGTACATGCTAGACAAGCATCTACTGACTGAGGTAGAACTTCAAGCTGTTGTTGGAAAGCTCCTCAAAACTGCTTCCATCTCTTGCTTATTATAGATCTATTTGAATTGTGTATATCTTCTCAATTTAATTTTGGTATGTTATTTGTGTCTTGGCATTTATCCATGTCTTCATTTTCCAGGTTTTTAAAATGTAGTTTTCTAAAGAATTCTCTAAGAACACTCTGGATTCCATTAGCATATGTTGTAACTCGCCCTGTTTCATCTCCAGTTTCATTGATTTGAGCCCTCTTTCTTTTGGTCAGACCAGAGGCAGAGCAAGACCTCCACTCAGTAACCTGAACATTCTCCAGTTCTGCTAGAGTTTGTCAATCTTGCTTATCTTTTCAAAGAACTGGCTTACAGTTTCATTGTTTCTTTGTATTGTCTCTTAGTCCTCATTTTATTAATATCTTCCCTGATCTCATCACTTACTAAATGCTTAATAAGTACTATTAAGCAAATAAAAGTTAGTGGAAGGCAAGCATTGTTGTATAAGACAGAGTCACTCTGATAACTGGGATACTTGCTAAGATACTAATAGGCAAGAAAGGTGGATGGAGGGATGCTTCTCATCCTGGGGAGGACCTATGGGCTAGCATGAGATTTTATCACACTGCTCAGAATCCTATGCTGTAGGAGTCATTTATTTCTAGAATTTTTCATTTATATCTTAAAGTGTTCTATTGCTGTGAATAGACACCATGACCATGGCAATTATTATAAAGAAAAACATTTAATTGGGACTGGCTTACAGTTTCAGAGGTTAGTCCATTATCATCATGGTGGGACATGGCAGCACGCAGGCAGATATGGTGCTAGAGAAGGAGCTGGAGTCCTACATCTTGATCCATAGGCAGCAGAAGGAGACTGTGTACCACCCTAAGCATATCTTGAGCATGTAAGACCTCAAAGTCCATCACCACAATGACATACTTTCTCCAACAAGGCCACACCTACTCCAACAAGACCACACCTCCTAAAAATGCCACTCCCTCTGGGCCAAGCACTCACATGCATGGGGACCATTCCTATTCAAGCCACCACACTTCCCCTCCAGCAGGTGGAGTCCGGGTTGTGCAAAGCTTCTGCCTGACTCACCCACCTGCATCCCCACTGTTGACACACAGTAGGCCTCAGTCCTGTGCTGCAGAGTAGAACGCATAACACAGTGGAAACACAGAGAAGGGCAGGGTTCAGTTGATCTGAGCTTTGGCAGAGGTCACCCTCACCTGTAAAACGTCTCAGGCAGCTACATCATAAAATAACACAAGCATAACACACAGTAAGTGCTGGGGGGTTTTGTCTGTTTATTTGTTTTTGTGGCAGATACCAAAAAGAAGCAATTTAAATGAGGAAAGATGTATTTGGGCCCAAAGTTTCCAGGTTTTAATCTATGATTCCTTGGGTCCACTGTGGTAAGGCAGAGCATCATTGCCAAAAGAGCATGATGGTACATAACTGCTCACCACCTGGCAGACAAGAAGCAAAAAAAATTGTAGACAGAAAGGGACCAGTGATAGGCAAAGTATGCACTTCAAAAGTATTCCCACAGTGACCTGCTTCCTCTGACCAGGCCGATCTTCTAATAGTCCATTCAGTACAAACTCATAAATGGATCAAACCATTGATAAAATTAATATCCTCATGATCCCATCACCTCTTAACAACACGGCCAGAAAGGAGCAAGCCCCCATACATGAGCCTTTATGGGAACATTTCCTATACAAAGAATACCAGTGAACATTTCATGAGTCTGTGAGTTTACATAGGAGAGTATTGCTGGCATAGCCCTAGAAACTACCATGTGTGGCTTTCAAGAATATTTTTTGAATGAATAAATGAATGAGTGAATGAAGACTTGTTAAGTAAATGAGTGCTTTAAAAAATATGAATGGGAGGCTAGGCCTTAAATGGCCTTATATTTACAGCCTGTTTAGAGGATGAGTTCTTCCACCTCTTCCCAAGGATGTGGCATGTAAAATATGCTTTCTAAACAGATATTCTAAGGGGTATCACATGTCAGAAGAAAAGTCTACAAAAAGACCAGAGAGGTCAAGACTGTAAGCTCTTGTGTGTAGTCAGTAACTGTGAGAGCAGCCACGGAGACCCTCTACAGAGGTCAGCAAGGACAGTCCTCAGCCTGCCTTTAACATAAGCTAATTGCAGAGGCTTCATCATAGAATAACAACTTCTCACAAAACACCAGCAAACACTGGGCACCAATGGGCACTGTAGTGCCTGGGATGGCTCATCTGGATCTCAGGAAATCATTTATGACATGGGGAGTCATCTGTTGCATTTTGGATAAGCTCCTCTTTGGGAAGTGTACAAGTTCAATCCTGGCTGAATGGCTGTGTGGAAAATTGGCAGCAAGATGGTCCCCATTGTGTCTAGACAGGCTTCAAAGTACAGGCTCTATGGGGGTGTTGAGAAGGGCTGGAAGAGGGGCCCTGCTTGACCCCCTGAGTCATGATGACACTGAGGCCAGCTGTGGGGATCCTCCAAGAGGAAGTTAAGGTTTACAGCCAGATATCATGCCTTTGCCATCACCAAAACAGGCAGGAAGTAGGAGCCCAGGAGGTGGGGCTTCTTACTGTGGCTTTATCCCTAATAACATTGCTCTCTGCCACTCATTCTTAGAAGAATCAAAGGTCTTACTTAGTGGGCTGGGATGAAATGAGACAAGGCATCCAAGTGTCTCTACCTAATTGAATAGAAAGACCAAGAAAGCAAAGGATTCATTCACCACAAGTTCCTCATGCCTGGCATGAAGTACTAACCAGAAAATGTTGGGGTTGCTACTGACTGAGGGAAGCAGCCTTTCCATGGAGGAACACCAATAGCACCAGTGCCCACCCTTTCACCACAACCAGCCTGTAAGCAGATACCAGCATCTCATGTAACAGTGGGGGCAGCAGCCTTGGGATCACTGCGCAGCCAATTTAACCGGGCTTCTTGGGTGTGCTTCCCATGCCTACCCTCTGACGCAGCAGCTCAGACCCTGGAAGTAAAGGAGATGTTGAAGGGAAACCCAAAGAACAGAGCCACAGTTTGCTGGTAACTGAGCAGAGGAGCAGAGCTGTTCCTAGCACAGGCTGAGACTTGAAAATAAGTACAAAAAGCTGAAGCAGTCAGAGTAGACTTTTAGGAATGCTGTGTTGTTTTTATTGTTACTATGATGATATATCTAACAAAAGCAACTTCAAGAAAAGGGGTGTTTCGGAGAATAGAGTCTATCATGCAGACAGAGAGAGAGCACAGTGCTAGGGCTGTGAGTCAGTCAGACACATTGTGTTCACAGTCAGACATCTGAAAAAATGAATGCTAGTTTTTAGATAGCTTCCTCCTTTGCCTACTTTTATTCAGCCTTGGACCCCAGCAGATGGGATGGTGCCACCCATATTCAGAGTGGGTCTTTCCTCAGTGAAACCTGTCTGAAAACATCCTCAGAGGTTTACCCAGAGGTGTGTCTCCTAGGTGATTCCAAATCCAGTCAAAATGATAGTGATTAATCTCTACAACTTTCTAAAGAAAGGTGGAATATCTTAAGATGACATATACAAAAGCCAAACTCAACTCACCTGTAACTATTATTATTATTATTATTATTATTATTATTATTATTATTATTATCAACTAACTCCTTCATTATTTCACTCCGTGAGAAGTCCTAAGGCAAAGCAATTCCAGACATGGTTTACCAAAACTCAGAACAGCTTTCTGGCTTCTGCTACTGCAGTCTTAAGCATTATATGCAGATGGCTCAACATCCAGGGTACCCCAAGCTTCTCCTCATGTCAAACTGACCCATGGCCACACTTCCAAGAGGAGACTGGGAATACTGTAATTTGCCAGTCACAATCCAGCAACTGGGGTACGTGATAGAGGCCTGGCCTGCCGAAGAGTCAAGATGCTGTTAGCAAGGGCAATGGGTATTGGTAAGCGACCAAGAGAGGCTGCCACAAGCAAAACATAATGTAATTAGCTCTGCTCCCCGGCCTGTGGGGCCATTATGGGATGCAGTGAGATAATGGCATGGAAGGGTTTCCTGCACCAGCAAGGGATGAGTTGTTATTATCCTTATGAAATAATTACATTTCTATTATAGAACAATAGCTGATGCCTCAATTCGGTCTTCTGTGCCGCTCCTGCCTTTGCTCCCTTGCTTGTCGTGCTCTGCAATCCTCAGCACACACACACACACACACACACACACACACACACACACACTTGCGTGCACACACATAGCCATACACACACACATAGCCATGCACACACACATACACACACATGCACACACATAGCCATGCACACACACACATATACACACCCATGCACACATGCACACATAGCCATGCACACACATATACACACCCATGCACACATGCACACATAGCCATGCACACACATATACACATACCCATGCACACATGCACACATAGCCATGCACACACATATACACACCCATGCACACATGCACACATAGCCATGCACACACACACACATACACATATCCATGCACAACACACACATACACATATCCATGCACACACACACACACATAACCATGCACACACACACATGCACACACACACATAGCCATGCACACACACACATACACATAGCCATGCACACATACATTCCTGTGAGAATCAGAGATAAGGCATGTCAGATATAATGCCTGGTGCAGAACAGATAACAAGTGACCACAGATGCCCAAGTGGAGCTTTGAGGTCTGCACTTGAACCCTGCACAAGCTTGTGAGGCAGATCCTAGCACTGTCCCCATCTACAGATGAACTGCTGAAGATCCAAGAATTTAGGAATTCTCACCAAGCCTTGCACAGCTTGTAAATGGTAAAACAGATTTAAACCCAGGCTTCATACTCTGGCTGCAAGGCAAGGCTGCTCCATACCACCATTTCCTGCTTACGAAAATCTCCCTAAAGTTTGGCTACAAGATCTCCACTGATTTTAAGCTTCAGAGGGGAACGATTGGTTGCTCAGGCTGGGGACTCATGACCTTGGCCAGGCTGATTGAGCACTGTAAACAGGCGCCTCATCTCCGAAATGGGGAGAATATAAGTATCTGCCTCGTCAGATGGTTGTGGGGATTAAAAATGGATATGTGTCTTCCACACAGTGTGATAGAGGGTCTGCTTAGGAGAAAGTATGAAATCGATAGTAGCCACTGTGATCATTGTGGTGATTAGGAGTCTTTTTTTTCCTCCCCCAAATAAATTCCTCCCGAGAGCAAAGGATTGGGTTATTCAGGCAGAACGCTCGAGGGCGGCTTCCTTCAGAAAATCATAGACTTTCAGAATGTAGTCACTTAACCTTCCTGAACTTCCCTCCTCTCATCTGCTAAATGGGAGTAATAAAGAGAAACTCGGAGAGACAGACTCGGGACTCGCAGAATGGTGCGAATCAATCTTGCTGGCTTTATTACTGGAGCGTTAGGAGAGCTCAGAAGGTAGCCTGGTCACATGTTCATTTTCAGCTTCAGCCAAGTTTGGTGGCTCAATTCTGGCGGTGCAGCCTACTTGGTTACTGCTGGTGGGTCTAGAACTAAAGGACTGATGTACAATCTTGTCAGGATTGTACAGGAGGATTTCCCAGACACCCAACTCTCTCTCCACTCAGGTCTGTGCCCCTCCCTACCTCTTCTCTAGAAACACTCATCTCATCCTGCTGTTCCTTAGCATTAGTGCGCCCTTTCCTACCTATGGGCCTCAGCACATGCAGCTCTTTTTGACTAGGACATTGACCAACCCACCCTGTACACATGCAGCACACACATGCACACTCAGCACACATCTGTGCCTACCTGCCTCCTTAGCCTCACCGCCCCCCTACCCCCCAGAGCTTACCACTAGGCTTCTCCAAAAGCATCAGTTCCTTTAGGAAGCTGACATTGAGTCCTCCATGAGTGAAGGGACCTCTCTGGGCTGGCTGGCCTCATAGCATTACAGGGAATTGACCTATTCTGCATTCCCTTGGCCACTTGACAGAGAATTTTGCAAAGGCAGGTAAGGGCCTAATCTAAGTCCATGACTCTACTGCAGTGTTGGTTAGAGCCATTGTGGTACTGTGAGAAACTGTCTGAGCATGACACATGTGTAGAAGAACCCCCCAGAAGGGGACTCGAGCATCCCCTGTAGCTGGTACTTGTATTCTCTGGCTTTCCCAAGGACCTAAGACAGATCACACTAAACCATTTTGTATGCACACACCTGCCTCCCTAACCACCACACTCTGCATTTAGCACAAAGGAGCATCCTAAATGCATTTCCTACCCTACAGGCCCCTTTCTCTTCCTTCATTTCCCCAACCATAGGAAATCCAAGGCCAATGCAATTCCTTGGAATTGGTCAAGGAATGTTGTTCCTCATGATCTGCCTAAGAGGCAGAAAGGGGCTTTGCATACTAGCATCTCTCTGTGTTCTGCCCTCCAGAAAGCAAGGCACTGTTTGGCTAGCCATGCTGTGGTTCTGCTACCCTGCCTAAACTGGTCCGTCCAGTACCCTCAGCTTCCAAATGATAAATTCATCTATCTCCAGATGAACTTTTTTGGTTAAAAGAATCCTGAATATTCAAAGCCTTAATGTTTTTCCAGTTTACTCTGTTAGGATGGGCAGAAAGCCTTGAGGATCAAGCCAGTTGTGTTGAGTTCTTGGTCTATTTCTGGTGTCCAACCCCTACCACTATGCCATTGATCTCATAATGAGACTGCAGGAGTGTGGACAGACAAGTCTTCTCTACTTGCATCCTTTTCCAAACACCATGACTTCTGCCTCATTTTCTTCAGCAGTAAGATGGGGATACACTTACCTCATAGAGGTATAAGTGCAAGTCCTTACATGTGAATGGCCACCAGCTGAGAAAACCCAATGTTGGCAAGGTAGAGCCTTATGGCAGACACCCTTTGGGCATTGTGGGCAGATATAGGCTTGTGATTTGCCACTATAGCTCTTGAGCCAGTCATCTGGCCATTCTATGCCTCAACCTACCCATCTGTCAAAAAAGTTTCTATACTAGAAACTCCACAAGGTGGTATTGTGGGTTAAGTGGGGTCCCCCATCACCCCACAACTTCACAAAACTAGATAGGATGAAATCGTAACCTCCAGATGCTGAGCACATGACTATCTCGAAATCAGGTCACTATAACTGAAGTTAACTATGAGGAAGTCATCTTGGATAGGATGGGACCTTCATTCAATAGGACCAGTAGCCTTGTAGAAAGAATGCCATATGAAGACAGAGACCCAATAGGGAGGGCATTCTGTGACAGAAATCGAAGCAAGATACTGTGGCCATGTCACTGTAAGTCAAGGAAAGGCAAACCATTATCTGGGAAGTCAGGCAGGAGTCCCCTACAGGCTTTAGAGGTTGGCTGTGGAGGTTGATGTTAATAGTGCTTATGACAGGACCTAGAATAATTACGCAGGGGACAAATCTCTGGTTGTGTCTGTGAGGGAACTTGTAGATTGAGTTCATTACAGTTGAAGAATGGAGACATACCCTACATGTGAGCAGCATGGACCCGTCCACTGAGGCCCTGGGCTCACGAAAAGGAGGAAGTGAGCTGAGTACCAGCACTCGTGTCCCTGTTTCCTGACTGGGTACCATGTGACCAGCTGCCTCATGTTCCCACTGCCCTGTGTCCACCACCATGATGGATTCTATCCTCAAGCTATGAATGAAAATAAACCCTCCCTTTCTTAAGTCGAGTTTGTCAGATATTTGTCACAGCAGTGAGGAGGGACACACTGGCCCTGCCAATACCTTGGTTTTCAGGTTTGAATAGTCTTTGTTCAGCAAGGACCAACGGCTTTTGTGAAGGCCGTGTTGCCGAAGCACCCCTAAACAGCTCAGTAGAGTGCTCAGCGCACCAGAGGCCTGTGATAAATGTCTGTTCCTTTCCCTTCTCACACAAAAGCTCCTTTGTGTACACAGAACAGTTTAGAGTGAAAAGCAAGTCGGCTTTTCTTCCCATTTGTCCTTCAAACCTACTCAAGGATCCTTTTTTGAGAACCTTCCTCCGGGGATACCCTTAGCCTGGATGAGACAAAGTCATCGCGAGACAAGATGGGGTGGGCAGCCATTTCACTACCCGTCCACTCTGCCCCAAGTGTGTCTCTTGAGTTTTCAAGATGGTCAAGAGTGACAGAGAGGAACTCATGGATCACTTGGCTCTTATTCTGTTTATACTTTCCCTCAAAGTTGTAAGAATCTACGGAAGTCTAACAGGAGTGAGAGGCTGCGGCCTGGAGAGCGAGGCCAGTCAAGCTGTTTCGAGTCAGTCCCTTTAGCAGGAAAAAGCCATTCCAGGACATGCCACTCACTGAATGCTAACCTTCACCAAGCATGGCTCTGTGCTACTTTTTGAATGTTTTATTGCAATCTCATAGTTATTTAGAAAAAACTGCAACTGATAAGCATACAATGGTGGCTTTATTTGTATACACTTTCTGTTTCCTGGTTGGTTTTCACCCAAATCATTGGTTACATTCATCATCCCTGACTCCCATTCCAGGACCTCATAAAACACAGAGTGTGTTTCCAGAAAGAACTCCAGCTCTGATTTCAGGATCCGGGTTCAAGGCCCAGCTCCATATCTCCCCAGTTCAGTGGTTTGAGAAAGTAGCTTGACTTCCCATATTATTGACCTCTTCTGGTGCCCAATACAAGATGGATGAAAGGCAGTGGGACATGGCTCAGTCTGTAAAGTGCTTGACTTCTAAGCATGAGGGCCTAAGTTTGAGCCCCAGAACACACATTAGAGAAGCAAAATGTTGCACAGACTGGGGCATGCTTGTGATCTCAGCATCAGAGAGGTGGAGACAGGCACATCCCTCCAGCTTGCTGGCCAGCCTAGCCTAGTCTGACACATTCAGATCTTTTAGTGGGAAGAGTGTGGGCTTAGAGTTCATGAGAGCATGGTCCACAGCCCAGTCTGGCAGCCGTGAGCTGAGGAACTTTGGGTATGCTGTTTGAGAGTCCCATTCTACATCTGTCAGCTGGAGGACCCTGACAGCTTTCAGAGGGATTGCATATCGAAGATGATGATTCAGATAAAAAGGCTTCCACAGTACTGGACACATAGTTAATGTCTGTAACCACCCTACTCTCCAGAAGCTGGCTCTTCTTCCCCAGTGGTTCCCCATACTTGGCTTCTCCCTCTGCATCTGAGATCACCAGCACCCGAGTAGAGGAGCTGGCACTCAGGTTTTACTCTTCCTCGGTTATGAGGCCTGGAGTGTTGCAGCTGTGTAAATCGAGTGGGAGAAGGCAGATATCTGGAGATACAGCCTCAGGAAGTAATAAATGATTTTCAGCAGCTGTTTGGAAGCACTTTCTTAATCACATCTCAGTGTAGAAGTTAAGCTGCCCAGGCCTCCCTGATAGAGCGAGCTCTCTGTAGCCAGATAGTTTGAGGTTTGCCATCAATTTCAATGGCTGTTTCCGTCCCATTTGCCAGCACAGTTTGACAGAGAGAGGGAGAGAGATAATACAGATGGCCTTGCATCTTCCTCTTTTCCCATATTCCATGGAAAGCAGTTTTCGGCTCTAGCCCAATTCTAGCCTCCAGTGACCTAGATAAAGCATCCTATACCCCTCAGGAGGCAGCCCCTGGGGAAGGCTGCAAAAGCCCAGGAGAAGCCTGAGGCTATTGCGGGACTTGGAACTTAGAGCATCTGCCAATCACCCTTCCATCAGACCCTCCCTAGCCACTTCCTTCCCTCTTCATCCTGGCCTCTCCTGTGTCATGTGATGCATTTCTGTCCCCTGCATCCTGGAGGTCTGAGTCCCTCCAGGGTAAAGGCTGGCTTTAGCACTCTGTCTGCAGTCCCAGTCAAGGTTCCCACAGAATTGCTCTGGGCTTTGACTATGGTTGGTCATGAAAGGAAGATGAGAGGGGAGAAAGGGGGAAGGGAGAGAGAGAGAGAGAGAGAGAGAGAGAGAGAGAGAGAGAGAGAGAGAGAGAGAGAGAATGATCGATCACCTGCTGGATCTTCATGTGTTTATTTCTTCTTCATGGGACCATGTAGAGTAGGACTAGATCTTGACATCCTGTTTTTAAAAGATGAAGCAACCTGCCCAAAGTCTGAGTTTCGGGTCTAGATCTTACTCACTGGACCTCCCGTAGGCTAGAGTCTCATTTAGCCCCTTATAACTGGAATCATGTGTCCCCACACAAATCACATCACCTGTCCTCAGTCCCCTCTCCACAGAGGGAGAAGGATAGGGTTAGATCAGAGAGGGTGGCAAATGCGAAGCTCATGTGTAAACCATAAACGCTACTACAGCCCGGTGCTGTTTCAATTAGCAGATTAGTAAGTTATGATCCACTCTAACGTGGAATGGGACCCACTCTAACGTGTAACAGGTTCCAACTATGTGTGGGACCACTGTGGGCACATGTGATGAATAAGATCCATCCCTGTCCTGGGGGAAATGACTCATAAGACACACGTGCCTGGTGGCCTTAGTTTGCAGAATGTATCCATCTATGACCTAGCCCCTGGAAAGGTCTCCAGGCTTGTCTGTGGTCCTCTCCTTATTAATTCCATTCATCTAACCCTGTTAGCTTCCTTACTGTGCCTCAAATGATCACAGTTCTGCTGCAAGGGTTTTGTCATTGCCGGGTTCTCTACCTGAAGCAGAGGCAGTCTCCAGGTACTGAATGGCTCATCTCTCACTTACGTTTACTGTCACCTCCTCAGAGGGACCACCTCTTACCACACTGCTAAAAACAACACACCCGCAGTGTCACACTTGGCCCTGGACTCATTTAATATCTCTTCATATCGTTTACCCCCGCTTGATTGTCTCATATATAGATATTTACTTTATAGATTACTGATTTTCTCTTCTAGTAGAATGCAACTTTTCTGAGGACAAGCATATGCCCTTCTTTACCTGTCAGTCATGCTCAGAACAGCGCCTGACAAAGTAGGCACAAAAGAATTTGTTGAAGGAAAATGTTAGGGCTGCAACTGAGTTTTATAAAAATAAAATTTAAGAAATGCAAATAACTCAGTTTAAAAATAGGTAAAGTAACCAAGGAGAAACCAAAGAGAAATTTCTCCAAAGAAGATACCCAAGTGGTGAGTAAGCACATGAAAACCGATCAACTTTGCTGTAGGGGAAATGCAGATCAAACCCACTAGAAAAGATGCACTTAGAAAGTTGGGTAATAACAAGTGTTGGCAAGGATGTAGAGAAGTCAGCTCTTAGTGGGAATGTAACATGATACGGCCACTTTGGAAAGCCAGCTGACACTTCTTTAAAAGGTGAAACATTGACTTATCATCTGTTCTCATTTCCTTTCTGTTGCTGTGATAAGTTACTCTGAAAAAAAAAAAAAAAGAAACAATTTTGGGAGGAAAGGGTTTATTTTAACCTGCAGGTTACAGTCCATCATTGAGGGAAGTCACGTCTGCTTGTTATTCCTCCCAGCACTGCCTCTAACCAGGGAACTCAGAGCTGGGGAAGTATAGCAGAAACTGTGGAGAAATGATGCTTGATGCCTTGTTCCAGTTCATGCTCTTCTAGCTTTCTTATATAGCCCAGGACCACCTGCCCAAGGAATGGCGTCACCCACAGTGGGCTGGTCCTTCTATACTAATTAACTGTCAGGACAACCTCCTCGAACATGCCCATAGTTTGTTCTGATCTGAGCAATTTCTCAGTTGAGACTCCCTTCTCAAGTGACTCTAGGCTGTGCCAAGTTGACAAAGCTAACTAGGACAGCATCCAATCCAGCGATTCCACACCTAAGTTTATACCCAAGGGAAGTGAAAACATACTACCATGCAAAACCTCCTGTGCAAGTTTTTAGCAGCCAGTAATAGTAGCCAAGAGGGGAAACAACGAAAATGTCGAGGATCCATCCTGTGCAGTGCTATCTGGCAGCATGGGGAAATGTGGGGTAAATTTTAAAGACATGTTCAGTAAAAGGAGAGCCAGTCACAAAAGAGCCTGAAATATATGATTCCATTTCCTAGAAAGTTCCAGAATAGGCAAAACCACAGGGATAGAGAACAAATCTGTGACTGTCCCATGCAACAGGGTCTGGAGGAACCACTAGGAGTGCCAGCAGGTGACTATGATGCTTTCCTTGTGGGTAATGAAAACATTCTAAGCTGGGTTATATAGTAACAGTAATGCTGCTCAGTGAGTATATTCAACACCACTGAGCGGTGTCCTTGAAATGGGTGACTTGTATGACCTGTGAATTATTTCTCTAATAAATAGAGATCTTGTAAAATAAATGAATGTCTTCCTCTAATATCGCTCTGCCACACAGCATACTATCTAACAGACTGTCCATCCCCGTGTGAAGACCCCAGGGCTATCTTCTCAGTGTGGAAGAGGAAGCTACTCCTTGGGCAAGCCCAGGAAAGCAGAGCTCTGTTCTTCACGAATGAAAAACAAAACAAAACAACTCCCTGAGAAATTTGTGAGGAGGAGAGAGAAGTGCCCTGAGTAATTTACTGTGTCCTGTTCTCAAAGACCATTTTCCCAGCGTAAGTCACAGAGGCAGAGAGATGACCAGGGGCTGCTTCTGAAAACAAACACTGTGGGGATGGATGACTTAGGAGGGACTGCTGGATGGCAGGCATGAGACCCACCGATCTGTTAGGATGTGCTGCTGGTCTGAGCTTGGGATCTGCGGGTCGTTCTTACCTCCCTCCCCCCAGCAGGGATCTAAGGAGAAAACTGTTCCCGGGCTGAATCTCTCTGTGTGCTATCTTCCCTGTAAACTAACTTTCATTGTTTGCTCTTTGTTTGCTTTCAAATCTTACCAATGAATTTGTTCCTTGGAAAGAATGGGCAGTGAAGAAGTCAGGCCCAGTGGACCTTGTCTATAGTCCCAGCAAGGCTGAGGCAGGAGGAGTGCCATGAGTTTGAGTCTGAAACATGCCCGTGTTGTAAACTGAGTCCCAGGCAAGCATGGGCTACAGAGTGAGACCCTGTCTCACAGAAACCAAACAAGGAAAGGAAGGGCAGGGGAGGGGAGGGGAGGAGAGGGGAGGGGAGGAGAGGGGAGGAGAGGAGAACAGGAGAGAGGGGAGGGGAGGAGAGGGGAGGGGAGGAGGTTAGGAAGGAAAGGACAGAGGGAGAATATAAAATAAATAAACTTCATAGTCCTACTGTCTGAAAATAACTGATATTAACATTTTTCACAGATTGTGTACATGTGCGTGCGTACACATCACACACACACACACACACACACACACACACACACACACACACACTTGTTTAAGAGTCAAAAGAGCCTTCCTTCATGCAGTTTCCATCCTGTTTTTCCAGTTCTTGCTTACAAGCACAGTTTACAATATCTATCTGTCTATCCTGGCACTGTATTTCTGTCTTACTTTATGTAAGTATGCCCTTGCTTTTTTTTAAAAAAAAAAAATTTATTTATGTGCATTGGTGTTTTGCCTGAATGTACATCTGTATGTTATGATAGGTACCCTGGAACTGGAGTTACCGACAGTTGTGAGATGCCATGTGGGTGGTGGGAATTGGACCTGGGTCCTCTGGAAGAGCAGTCAGTTCTCCTAACTGCTAAGCCATCTATCCAGCCCTGCACTTGCTTTTACAATGAAAGATGTTTAACCCTTTTAGAATTTTCTTTAAAATTTTACTTTTTTACTGTTATGTGATAAGAATACCCCTAAAAATCCTTCAAAAGCTACTCTTGAATAAAGTTATGGAAATGGAATTTCTTGGTTAAAAATCAGTTTATACCTAGATATATTACTAGTTTCAGTGTATAAATGTGTATTTATATTTAAGACCAATGTCTCCCTTAGCGTCTACTAAACACAAGATATTTTCATGCTTAATTCTCCATTTTCCCTACAGTTTTAAAACACCAGCTCAAAAATATGAAAATAATCAAATATGCTCATTACAGAATGTTTTTTATATATTTATTTGTTATTTATTTAGGGGACACATCTGCCAGTGTGTGCATGGGGAGGTCAGATAACGACTCCCAAAAATTGGTTCTCTCCTTCCATCATGTGAGCTCAGGGACTCAAACTCAGCTTGTCAGGCTAGATGGCAAGGACCTCTACACACTAATCCACTTCCCCAGCATGGCATTGTACAACAGCTAAAAGATGCAAACGCATATTCAAATTTAAAACTGTTCACGTGGTGATGACACTATAAAGATTTTTTTTCAAGTTTAGCTAACTTTTTTCTTCAATTACATTTCTCCAAATTCTTACTTCTATAAAGATCTTAGGAGCCTCTGCTGTGTTGGAAGCATCTGATTTTCCATTGCAACTGAAACCATTTCTATCCTGGATCCTTTTCATTGTCTCTTTCAGTCTTCTGAACACCAGCAAGTGTAGACTACTGTTGCTTTCGTCTTTGGGAATGGTGGACCAGGAAAGACCCTTAGGAGGTTTCAGTTCAAGTGAAAGGCAAGAGGGGTGCCGGGATCATGAGATGCTCTGTGGACACTGTGCCCAGTGTTCTTGCCTCCTTTCCCATGGCCAAAGACTGCTGCCTCTGCTGTGGACCTCAGTCTATACCTCATTGCCTTACAACATGACCCCATAGTACCTTATCCAAATAAGATCCTTTACTTAACAGAGTGTCACTAGTGATCAGGGCAGAGCAGCAGGTACAAACTGCAGCTGCCCCCAAAGCCAGATCAGGTGGGCACTCTAGATGACCAGATTTTCGTCCCTTTGACAAAGAATGAGACTGGATCAGTGCAAATAACCAGGGGAGCAAGTCCTGCAACTTCTTGTTGATGGGAGACTCCAGGCTGGGCCAGAGCACAGAGATGAGTGGTGCATGGTCCCTGCTGGAAGAAAAGGCTGCTCAAGCTGTAGACATGAACACACTTCACCGACAGAAGATTCAGGCCATGCTGCTGCTGCAATAGAGCTCCTGGCCAACCCCCAGTCTCTTAGGTATTGTCAGTGCCCCTTCCCCTGCTCAGTACTTGAGTACTGAGTAGGATTTTACTTGTTCAATGGGAAAACTGGATGATGCTGGATCGTGAGAAGAGAGGGAAGGCACCAGCTTCTAGGTGGAGTGATTGAATGGTGCCAGAAGAGAAGAGGGAGAAGAGGCAACCCATCCATTGTCGTGTTCTGTATGTGTATGTTAGGTGTCAATCTTTGAGTGATGTCTGTGAGCCAGGCTCAGCACTTTGCATAAAGTCTCCCATGTCTCAGGGCTGCCTGTCCAATCGTTACTAGGAAGCTTTCCAGGTGACCTAGGAAATTTCCCATGATCTTCCCTCTCCACAACTAAAACTGGTCAGATAAGGGCTCATACTTTTCTATATTGTACACGTGCCACTTTCTACATTGCATACATGCCACAAATTTCCCTACCATAGCCTAGATGGGGTTAAACACTGAACAGTACAATTTCCTTTAGGCAGTCAAATGGATTGCTCAGGAATGCTAAGCAAAGTGAGAAAGAGTTATATTTGTTAATGGTTCTTCTTTGAGAGAAATAAACTAGTCTATCAACTAGTGCCACACAGTTTTAATCTTCTGGCATACTCCAAAATTATTTTCAGAGTACAGAATGCTAAAAGGTTTTCCTTCGAGAATTTTTACTATAGTTAGAGGCCAGAGTTCTTTCCGTGTCACTCTTTCTTATTGTTTGTATGTTTGTTTGTGTTTCATTATTGCTTGTGGTGGTTGAGACAGGCCTCACACTCACAGCAGTCTTCCTGCCTTGGCCACCCAAGTGTCATGACGCCATGAGGGTATATGTATTGGATTTCAAATGTCTAAAAAAAATCTACTATCAATTCACACAAAGGTGTGACTTATTTGTCTGGATTCTCTGACCTGTATTCTCACAGTTCTCTCTCTCCCAAACACTTTCTTCTTCTTTTGTTACATTATCAACAATACTAATTTGTAAAAGTCTCATTGGCAGACTTGCAGAACTGCCGTTGTCTCTTTCCAAAACCCACCTCTTCTGGTCTCCACTTGGAGAGACAGCAGAAAGAGCAATATTGGTTGAGCCTTTTCTGGGAGCAAGCAGACTGCTAGGCTCCTAGTGAGTATCAGGCCACAAATCCCCAGCAACGTTTTGCACTCAACTACTGTTGCTCCAGTTTTCAAAGGAGAAAATAGAGACTATGGGAAGTGACACACTATGTCACCTAGCTGGTAAAACTTAGCTTTGATTCCAGGTTTGACCAGTGGGGAGGTCACGGTCCTTCTGCTTTCTCTTTGTCTCTTTCCCTGTGCCTCCTTGGGAATCCAAACTAGTGTTCATCAATTCCACCCTCAGGATTCAATGCTAAGAACTTTGGAGATCTGCATTTTCTAATGAGTCCTGTGGCCGCAGACATATGATTTTATGGCTCGAAGTCTACATTTCTCAAGCTTTAGCATGAGAATTAATCTGTATCTAGAGCATTGTGTGGAAAAGCATCTACCTGTTGCTGGTCTCCTGCAAGAATTCTGCCATGTTTGTCCCACCTCAACCCCAGCCTTGCAGATGTCTGTTCTCCCTCAGTTTGCCAACCCTCACCAGCTCCGTGCCAAAGCTGTGTATACTAGGACCCTGTCCCAAGCAATGTACATGATATGTATGTATATATTCAATGAAAGTAGAGGCAACATTGTCTAGGGGATGAATGGGAAAGGTAAAGGGCAATAAAATAGAGGAACTGGGGGAACTAGGAAAAGATGCTTGATACAATATATATCTGTACAAGAATTAACAAAAATTGAAATTACAAAGAAATTCAAGCAATCTAGTATTTAATTGATACAGTTATTCCATAGTTTACATAGATGGGCAAGTTCTTCCTGCATGTGTGCACAGAAAGGAATACATACGACACAGAGGCAAATGTCTAACTGATGTTCCAAGGTGAAATGTCTCTTCCTTGTCTCCCTAAGCTTTTCAAATCAAAGTAGCCATTTGTAACCTTCCCCAAAGAACGGGCTCTTTACACCCTTCTGCAGCCCCTTGGTTGCTGGAATGGTGCAGGGAAGGCTAAGTCCAGTCATCATATCTCATCTGACGACACAGTAGCTGCATCTGTATTTCCAGGTTCCCCTCAGCATCCCTGACCCCCAAGAGTCAGACATCCTCATTGGCCTGCATGAGTATGCAGGTGGCTCCCCTCTAAAGGCAATCCCTGGGTCATGTTGACATTTAACATCCTACTGAGCTGTGAACCAGGAAGGAAATCTGGGTGACTGCGTAGATGCTGTAAGCTTACAGAGCACTCCCTGGTCTTGTCACCTTCCAGCTCCAAAAGCATCCATGGTTCCCCAGGTAGAATCTGATTTCCTTTTCCTAGTATCCACCATCTAAAGCTACTCCCAATCAAGATGATCTCCTTCCTTCCATTTGCTTAGCAAATATTGATGCCTGCTTACTCTAGGGGAGACACTAAGCTTGGCAGGAAAAATAGGTTAACAGAGAAGCCAAGCAGGGCACGAACAACTAAACACTGCAGAGTAGGCAAAGTTACAACATGGAGGATCCAGGGTGTTCAGGGGAGCACTTAAATGGGGTGAAATCCAGGAGTGCAGAGTCAGAGAGGCTTTTTTTCTGCCCAAGGTCACATGAAGTCAAGCCCAGAGGACAAGGTAAGACCACCAAGACAAACTGGGTGGTAGCAAGGAGAGCAAAGACTCCATGGAGAATGAACAGCATGTGCAAAGCTCAGAGGTAAAACGTCCATAGAACTCTGGGCATGCCCCCCTGATGGATTCAGTGCAAAGAGTTGGGTCCATTCACACCTTTAGAGAAAAAAAATTGGCTAATCCAGGGGAGCAAGAGCAACTGGCCCCGCCTCTAGAGGTCTCTGTAGTCTGGATGAGAGGTTGACAGTAGCACAAGACTTTAGAATGGGATAGATAGATTGCTGAGACCAGCAGAAGCAAGGGAGCTTTAAGTGTGAGTTTTCTGCCCTCTGCCAAACAGGCTCATACCGTAGTGTGTCCACTGAAATCTTGTATAGCTCCTTGGAGCCTGTCTCGCTTCCCAGCTGAAATGATCTCCAGCCTTCCATCCTTCCATCGGGTGGCATGCTGTCTGGCTTGTCCCACCTCTGCCCGTGTGCTCTCCTCTTCCCTACTCTACCACTGGCCATTCAGTGCCTGGTCTCTCATTGTGCTCCTCCTCTTCCGGCATGACAGCAAACACTTAGGAGATACCTGTAGGATGAAGCCTCGTTTACTGTCCATTTCCAGACATCCACTACTCTAGTAAAGAAAAATAAACAAACCCAAGAATAACAACCATGCGATTCCACCCACATATTCCAATTGCTAGATATGTGCATCACAAAACACATACTACTTTTGAATTGACAAAGGAAATATTTCCTAAGCTTTTCTTGACTATTGGAAAATTATTCTGTGATCAGCTACCTTAGAGATCACTGAGATTAATGGCTGCCAGTGAGTGAACAGAAGGTAATGAACACATTTCTGGCAATGTCTGTACCTTGTAGACACTTCCCAAACTCCTAAGGTTTGACTCTTCGTTAGGGAATTCTGTTACTGATGGTGATTATTCAGGAAGAACCCTTAAATCAAGGAATGACCAAGACAGGAAAGCAGAGGAAGATGGGAAGCCCTGAGGGAGCCATAGGGTTAGACTTGAACCTGGATCCTGAAGTTTGAGATGGAACAATTTACTTAGTTCTATAACTGTAAAGTCAGTGAAGCTTGACAGTTCTGCTGAGGGAGGCTGTCATAGGCACCCTGGAACAATGTATCCTCTATCTTAGCTTTGGTCGGAATCTGTAACATCTGTATGTGGTGTGACCCTGGTTATCTCAGACTCATCAGAGGCTCTGAATGGAGAGTGAATAAAAGATGAGAAAGTGAGTATATATGTGCTTAATACCTGCAGCCTGGTAGAGAAAAAAAGTTCAAAAACTGGGAAAAGAGTCATGAACAGGGGTCTTGGTGTGATGGTTTTGTTCAATTTCCTAAACATGTAGTGAGCACTGCCCCTAGATTCCTCCATGTTCGTGTATACTGGAGACTCACACAGATCATCTATAGTGCTTACCGTGACTGCACAAAAATCGGAGTGCATGGGGAGCAGAGAGCTTTCAAATGGGCTCATAGAAGTCATTTCCCCCAAATCATAGAAGCAATAAAATGGTAGGCAGTGACGTGCACTTCAGTTCTGTTAAACTCATGAAGCCCATTCTAAGTGTGAACCAAACCCACAGGGTGTATTGTACACTTTAGTGTTGGAGGCAGTTGTAGATGTTTGAACTATAACAGAAAACAATGGCATCAGATGGGGAGCTGAGGCAGGTAAAAGAGTGCTCAGCCTTCTTGTGCTGACTTGTGTGTCAGGGAAGGCTCTCGTGGTGTATCAGGGATATGAGTCTGGACAGTTGAACCATAGTCCAAAGTTTTTGGATAAAGAAACCAAGACCCAGGAGGAAAACCCACCCAAAGAATATACCTTGGTCGTTGATCCCCACTACCTCCGTTGTCCTTGGTAAAACTCTGAAATAACCAGCCAAATGATCACAAAGCAATTCTATAAAGTGTTGTTATGCACAATTAAGCTCGGAGGTTGACACTAAAGTGATGGAATCCTTAAAATACTGCCAGATTTGGTAGCAGTGAGCCGAGAGGCCTTCTATCATGTGTCCCCACAAGTCAGAAGTTCTGTACCTCTTAAGATCCTGCTAAATGTTACGATGACCCATCTGGGCTGGGCTGTGTTTCCTGAGGTTAAGTCCGTTTGCTGAGCTGTTCACATACGATGGTATCATACACATTCTGCCAGTCAAGGTGGGAGAAAATAACAGCCCTTGCTGGCGAGTGGTGCCTGTGTTGTACTGTATACTTTTATGTGTTTGTGTTTATGTCCCCTCTTGTACACGATGTACTGCATGTGTGGAAAGGACAAGACTGTGAGTGTTTCCAAGTTGTCACCTCCTCCTTCTGAAGAGTTGGGAGTTTGCTCATAGAACTATGGAAAGCTGGAAAAAAAAAAAAACTTAGAACTATATGCTAGTTCTATATCACAGAAACTCGGAGCCAGAGTCTTGTCTTGGAACTCATAGAATGCCACCGTCCTGATATGACAGGGTGTTATCATTTCAGCTATCAGGACATAAGGATCCTAGCATGTTATATCTCTAGCATTAATATATGCAACAAATATCTTTTCTGTGCCTTGTGTGAGCCTGGCATTATGTTATGATCAGAGGATAAAAGAGTGAGTAAGACTGCTAAAACTCTTGATTTCAAGAAGTTTGCAAAGAATGTCAGAATTTAAGAATCGTAAAATGTTAAATCCTCAGAAAACTAAAATTCTGCTACGCTGAAATTGTAGACCGCCAAAGGTGGAGGAGAGAGCCTTAGATCATTTTTTCCAGCTCTCACTACCTTTTTATGAGGCCCAGGACTTGGTGCAGGCAAGTCGGATTCAAATCTCACTAATAAGAACATCATTTCAGTTCAGTGACATCACAGAATGGCTGGGTCATAGGGGCTCAGCCTTCACCCAACCCCGGCTGCTGCTCATTTTACCAGAGAGGCCACTGTGGCTCATAGACGGCAGCCTCTTGTTCTGTAAAGGCTCAGTCAGCAGTAGACACCTCCAGGCTTTCTGGCCTCTATCAAAGAAAAGAAGAAAGGCTAAACAAGACACTCCTGCTGTTTCTGAGGTGGTCTTTGCTAGGCTTACTTCTGTGGGCCCGCCCCTGCTCTTCAGAACAAGCGCTGCTCTCCAACTCTCTCTGCACAGGGACAGGCCCTGTCCAGGCCACACGTGCAGTGGATCGTAGCATTCGGAGCTCCCTCCCCCGTTGATGCGTGTTTTATTTTGTTGCCTCCCCCTTCCCCGTGTGCTTCGAAACCGATTTTCATTATTTTTCTCTGTCTGTGTTTGTCTTTGTGGCCCGCAGGTGCTCCCTTGCATTGTTCATCTGCTTCATCAACCCCTATTGAGCAGTCCCCCTCCCCGCCCCCCTCCCCTCCGGCCAATGAGAGCCAGAGGCGGTTGCTAGGCAACGGTGTGGCCCAGCCAACCCCGGACTCAGACTCTGAGGAAGAGTTTGTCCCTAACTCATTCTTAGTTAAAAGTGGCTCCGCCAGCCTGGGGGTCGCAGCAAACGGTAAGTGCTTCTCTCTTTTGCTAACTTTTAATGGTTTGTTTCTTTTCATGGGCTATGTATGCCTGCTCCGGCCGCTTGCCCCTTGCAAGAGCCGAGTGACCTGGTGCATGGAGGGGCTCGTGAGCAGGCAGGGACCTGGGCGGTTCTGTGGGCTTGGGGTAGCCAGCTACGGTCTCTGCTCCAAGGAGAAGGCTTTGTCCCGTGACAGGTGCGCGAGACAGAGGTACACAGACAGCAAGAGACTAGATTCCAGGCAGAAACAAAGACACAAACTGGAGGGTGGGGGACACGTTTCTCGTATTGGATTGCTGCTGGGTGCAAGCGATCGACAGGCACAGTCACCTGTTGCTTCATCAGATCCTACACACAACGCTACCAAGAGAAGGGCATTACAGTGTCCCTCATTAGCGATAAGAAAACTGAGAGACAGGATGCTGCCCAGAGCTCGGGGCTGTTTTTCAAAGTACTCTGCCCTGGAGATCAGGGCAGCTGCAGAGCTGACTGACCACAGGCAAAAGAGCTGGGTTTCAGCATGCTCTCCCCAAGGTTCGCTCCTTTTCTCCACTTCCCTCTGCTTTCCTCGAGGAGGGGAGGTTGGAGGATGTGGTGAAGGAACCCCAACCACCCTGATCCTGCACTGTTACACTTGGCCCAAGACACCCACCTGTCCAGCGGGGCCAGTGCACTTTCGGGCAAAGATGTTCCTGCTGGGGATTAGAGCCAGCAAGAGCGATATAAGACTGTGTGTGAGAACCTGGGGTCACAATAATGCCACCTTAAAAAGTTTCCTTATTCTGATAGAAGAAAAGAAACTGTGCTTTTCTAACAAATACTGCAGGAGGTTGTATTGATGTGGCAAGCATTTATTTATAATTGCCTGTATGGGGCTAGAGAGATGGCTCAGTGGTTAAGAGTGACTACTACTCTTTTGGAGGTGCTGAGTTCGGGTCCCACACCCACATCAGGTGCCTCCCAATCACCTGAAATGCTAGCTCCAGGGAGATCCAATACTGTTGGCCCCTGCAGGCATCAGCACACATGTGCACGTACCCCTACACAGATGAACACATATACACATAATTTCAAATAAAATAAATCCTGTAAGTGCCTGTATGGGGCTACATTCTAAACCATATTCTGGAAAAGGTGCCTGAGATTGAGAGAAGCATGAGGCAGGCTTGTTGGTGGACAATGGAATCATACAGCTCTGTACCCAAAGGAAGCCCTGTCCCCTGGGGGCTTTGGACAAGTCTCACTGACTCCCCAAGTTTCTTCAAATGTAAAAGCAGGCAGCATGGTATCCAGGTCACAATGAAGAGCATCATAGCGTCTGGGATGGAAGTTTGGGAAATGGTGGGCTTGTCTTATCACCTGCCACTTCCCTGTGGAGGACATACAGAGCTGTCTGGAAAAGCTCTCCACACATCTTGGAGCACTCAGCACACTGAGGGAGATACCAAAGGCTGTCTCTTCTCTCAGGAACAGAGGGAGACCAGCTAAAGGTGATAAGGGAGGACAGAGCCTAGTATGCTGGATGCCAGGGTGACTGAAAGGAAGTCTCCACACTGACTGAGAGAACTGGAAAGTGCCTCCTGTAGGAGATGCTGGCTGCGTGGGAAAGAATGGGTCGATGGGTCAGACTTTGATAGCAGGACTATTTTGGACGTGCATGGACATAGAATCCTGGGTAGGAGCTGGGGAACCCACTCCCACACCTTTGCACTTCAGAACTGGGCACAAAACAGTTGTTGACATGGGAGGGTGTTACAGGCTTCACGGAGAACATCTCTGGCTTCTCCAGGGCCTGAATAGAGCATGCACACACAGACCCTGCATACTCTGACCAAACCCATTCACCCCAGGGCCCCATATCTTTGGGACTTCCTCTGAGACAGAGCATCCTCAAAGAGGACAGAAGCAGGAACCCTGAACTATGGGAGAAAGACCTGTGTTCCATGTTCAGCTCTGCGGTTCACTGGCTATTTGTCCTTGACAAATCACTCTTTTGCCTCAGGCCTTCTTACCAGGGATGGAGCAGTTTCTAAGATACTCTGGTTTTATTAATGTCATGTGGTGATGATCATGCCCCTGCCAGTTATCATCATCAGCTTAATGAGGAAGAAAAATCATGTGTGTAAATATCTATCAATATATGTATATATCAGCGCACATATATAGAACAAATACAGATAGATTGATAGATAAATGATAATGTTCTTCATTCGTTTCTGAGTAAATAAGGCTTGCAGGAAAAGAGAGGACAAGAGATGAAGGTCCTTAATCTCCCCCCTTTGCTAATAACTGACCCAGAGCCCCAGCTTTGTCACAGTTCTGAGGCAGGCTGAGGAGCTGCTGCTTTGTTGATGTGCAGAGCCCACGGGAGGCCTTTGGCCTCCAGCTGTTCGCTCAGCTCAGCTCCTCTGCGCTCCTGCTTCCCAGGGGCCTTGACATACTATGGAGTCCTTCCCCAGGGCCACTCTAAACGTCATTAGTAAATTGGTCCTTTGCAGGAAGGGAGAATCTGTGTCCTGCTTGGCTGCTGTTCTGGGGTAGGTGCCATGAGAGTCTTACTGTCTTCCTAGCTCTGAAGTCCCATGTGGGAGGGTCCTGTCCTGGTGCAAGTGACAATAAGCAGGTCACTACCCAGTAAATGTTTGTAAGGTTTTATTTGATTTTTCAGGGGGAGGTGAATATATCTTAATGAAATTATCTCTATTGCTTTTGTTAATTATAAAAGTAAGGCTGTCTGTTTACACCTCAGATAATCCAGCAAAGTGAAAAGTGACTTTCTCATGCAATCTGTATTCCAGAAACAACACTTTTTATCAATTTGGTCCCCGGTCTTACAAATGCTCTTTATTCAGAGTTTACCTCATAAGTGAATAAATGACCCAGTGAGCAAGTTACAGAGCCAGATCCTCAAGGTGCCATCTTAGCCAAGGTCCCTCTCACCTCGCAGTCAGTCAGTGCTCCACCCATGAGGTAAGGACAACCTGCTGTGATTTAGGTAGTTTTAAAATGACAAAACTGTGTAGTAGGGATGTGAGTCAAAAGTGGAGCTAACCTAAGAGGTCCTGGGCGTCCCTATGGCCATACCCCACCTTCTGCTACTGAGCTGAGATTTGAGGCCACCCTAGGCAGGTCAAATGCTAATCCCCGGAAGGGTGGCTCACCTGAGACTTCATTCTGACTGTACTTTACATGACACAGGCTGCTTCCCTGGCTACTGGAGGATGACAGTGCAGAGGTTTCCCACTTTCCAGTGGTTTCCAGAGGTGGTGGGAGGGAGCTGTCCCTTTGGAACCAGCCTTCTCAGGGCCCAGGCTGCCTTCTAGCTATTCTTCTACTAGCGGTCCTGTCAGCTCCAGCCAGAGCTGGGACCTGGGTCTGCGAGGCCTCAGAGCTGCCCTGCAGAAATCCCCATGTAAAGTGCAGAGAGAAGCGTGGGGCATCTCCACACAGCTCATTGTCCCCATGGAAAAGAAGAGAGGGTAAATGCCTCTTTCTGTCATCACAATCCTAATCCTCCCCAGGGCACTCGTCCAGAAGTCACTGGTGTGAATAGGAACAGAATTCACCAAAATATCGACTGGTCACAGTCCAGGCTCTCAGGAAGTGGTTAGGATTAAGTAGATGCTTGTCCTAACCCCATAGAAACGTCCAGAATCAACAGTGTTTCATGAATTGTGCTCATCTGAATTCTGAAAGCCAGGGGGCTTTGGAAATTTAGGGGTAAGCTTAATAGGGTCAGGAAATAAAGAGCCCTGAGAAGGCTGTGAAGAGCTTCTGGAAGCCTGGGGGCGTTGGGGGATGGTGAGAGAACATACATCTAATGAGCACCTTCTGTATGCACGCATTTCCTATATGTGTTATCATCTTTGGGCTTGAATTTATTGGCATTTCACTTTGGGGGACACTGAAGCCCAGAGATGAGGGCAGTGACTTAATCACGGCCCCACTGGAAGACAAAGACTCCAAACCAAAGCGTACTGCCTCCAGGGCCTCTCTTTCTTTTCTCTAATGCCAGCTCCAGGTCTTTCTGTATCCACAGTAAGACTGAAGATAGAAGGAATCCCCCAGAGCTGGGTTGGACTTTTTTCTTTTTGAAGACTTCGGGGTTGTCTCCCTCCTGTTTGTCACCTCACAAACACTGAGGAGCACCCAGTGCTGGGCAGCCTCCTTAGGGAGTCATTGACTCCTTTTATCTACCCTGTCTCATCAAAGTAACAGGGGCCCAGAGAGGTGAGCCCCTTCCTCCGCCTCACAGGGCCTCTAAGTGACAGGGTCAGATTTGAACCCCAGGCCTCTCTGAGACCATAACGTGGAATCTTTGTGGCATATTCCTATGAGGATTTCAAGGGTTTCATAGATGAATCAGGCTAGATATTTTCAATACAAAAATTTGTTGCAAAATTATTGCAAAAAAAAATCCCCCAAAGCCAAACCCCACATGTGTCCTTGGCTTTCCCTGGCTCCGGGTCCTCCCTGCATGGCCTTAGAAAATGCCTCACTGGCCAGCAGCAAAGTTGTTTAGCATTTTCATTGACTTGCTTAGGTTTTAGGCAGCTGGGATTATTTTTGTTTTGACTTCCAATCCAGCAGAGGAGTGTTTATTTTTCTTTCTAAATGGGAAACACTGCTATGCATGCAAGCTCCTTCCAAAATGTGTTTTCTTTAAAAAAAAAAAAAAAAAAAAAAAAAAAAAAACACCTCAATTTAGAACCTATGCAGTATTCCCAGGGGAGTCTGCTGGGTCCTTTTAAGTCAACTTGTGAAATCAGAAGGCAAGTGATGCCTGCCTCTAAGGATAGAGAGATGTGCCTGGCCAGATCGTTTTTCTTATTTCACTATGAATTTCCTGGAATCTGTGGTGGCCACAGGACTTGGGTCTGCCTGCTTGACACGTTCCCAGGGCGAAAGGCTGCTAGGGTGTGTGAAGTACTCTGTCTATTCTGTCCACCACCCACCACCGCTTCCCTTGGCTCTTCTGGCATCAGAAGATGCTTGTTGGTGAATACATTCTTAAGACACAAGCTGTGTGCAGAAGTCAGTTCAGTCTCCTTACTCCTGCAAGGAAGACAAATGAAATCCGTCCTCTCTTCATTCATCCCCGTTGACATGCTAAATGTCGGTGGATGTTCTTCAGAGAGATGAAGGTGAACAGTGTTGTAAGCAGAAAGATCTTATAAAATAAATGAGCCCTTGGAATCACATGCCTTGTGGATTCCAGTGTTTTCAAATTTCACAAAGTAAATAGAGTGAACGCTGTGTACTCATCCTGTAACCCCTCCCATCACCAAGCACTTCACTGTCTCTGCAGTAAAGCATACAAATAGTTTACACTAGAGGGAAAGGAGGAAGGAAGGAGGGAAGGAAGGAAAAAAGAAAAGAAAAGAAAGAAAAAAGACAGACAGACTCCAGACCTCATGGCTGTTCAAGACAGATTCTGCAACCAAACAAAGTTGATTGGTTGGTGGCTTAGCTGGAATAGTTTGGTTTGGTTTGGTGTTTTGAGACATGGCCTTGTTATGTAGTCCAGGATGACTTTGAACTTGTGATCCCCCCATGCTAGCCTCCCAAGTGTTAGGATTACAGGAACGGCTACCCATGACCATATTCATGCCCAGCTTCAAAGTTGCTATTGTTGTTCAATGTGTGTGGACATGTGGGGGAGGGCATGTGCATGCATGCACATATAGGTCAGAGACAGCCTTGGGTGCCATCCTTAGCAATGTGGCCTTCTTCCTTTGGCTTGGAGTTCACCAATTAGTTGTATCTAGCTAGTCGGTGAGCACCAGGGATCTTCCTGTCTCCACCTCCGTGGCACTGGGATTTTAAGTGTCCACCGCAATACCCAGATGTTTATGTGGGTGCTAGAAATCAGACTCAGGTCCTGGCGCTTGGGAGACAAGCATTTTCCTGGCTGAGCTCTCTCTGCTGAAACAACAGAGGTTGGATGCCTCGCTGTCTTCAGAGCAGATACCGCCTCTGCCAGTGTCTCGTGTCCTGCGCCAGTTCCAAGTTTGTGGAGGCCAGCTCTGGCTCTGCCTGCCTCCTAACTTCAAACTTGAAAACAATCACACCTACACAGAAAAACCTGTCATTGTCCTTACTTCTTCCTTCCCACCAGCACCCCTGGCACGTGACACGGGAGCAGTGCACTGAGCCACCCAGGCACAGCCTTGCAGAGCCACAGAGGTAGAGACCGGTCCTGGTGCAGTCAGGGTTCGTAGCTGTGGGCCCATCTCCTCTACTCTTCGTCCTCTGCCAGGTGCTCCCTTTAACGAGACCAGGGCTCACCTATGCCTCCCACCAGGAACAAATTATTATGCCCCCTAATTGGGGGCAGCAGGGATACCCTCAACAGGGTCACTTCTATTTTATGTAGTTGACAAAGCCCTTTTTCATGCGTTACCTCCGGCAAACTCTGGTGACTGTAATCTAATTGCCACTTTGGCTTTCTAGGAGGGAAAGCTTCTCCTTGACCCTACAAAATAAACAAGTCACACTTTGAATTAATGTAACCCAGTGTCCTGGGAGAACCAAGGCCCTCTAATTAGTCAGTCACGTGACTAGAATGTGGCCTCGGCCATTTCTTTTCCACTCATTTCCCCAAATTTTGTATTGTATTAAAAATTTGTATTAAAAAGTAAAAAGTTGTATTAAAAAGAACAAAAATAGCACGTTTAGTGTGTGGCTTGATTGGATCTCAGGACTCCAAGGCCACCCCACGAGGAGGCATGTCAGCCATGTGTCCTGACTTTTTCCGTCTGGAAACAGCCTGCTTTGTGTTTCATGGAAATGTTAGTGGCCAGCTCTGTAGAGTCCTCCTTTATAGCAGACCACATCTGAAAGGATCTCTGACACCTGGGTGCCCAGGCTGTTGAGGAGAAGGAGGCCAAGGAGAGTCGGGTAGTTAGCATAACTCACATGTGGGCAAACCTCTCTTTCCCGAAGTTCCCGCCCAGCACCTTCGCTCTTAGATCCCCAGAGCCTCAAGGATGCCTGAGCTTGGGCCCCGATGAGTGCTGTGTGCCGGAGTGTGCAGAAGGGCAGCTGTATGCCCGTTTAGGATTGGCTTGTTCAACAGCCAGTCCAGCCTGGGAGGCCACTGCCATCAACAAAGCTTGCTCTCCAGTCCCAAACCTCAGCTGATGGCGCGGCCGGGACCCGAGCTAGCGTGAAATTCCACTAGTGTCGGGGCTACAAATCAGGACACCTGAGTGGCCCCCTCAGCCTGCCTCTGGCCTTCTGTGTCATCCTGCAGGAGTCTGGGCAGTGAAAGAACGGGACACGATCAACGTTTTCCAGACCTTGTTTGTTTCTGTGTCTGTGTCACGGTGTGGACCCTAGCATCATGCCCACCGACACTGTTAGTATGTTCTTTTAAACTGCCTCTTTCCCCAAACTTTTTTGATTTAACTGAATTTCCTTGTTTTAAGAGGGAATTGGGTACCACTGCCGCCATTCCCTTGCCATATGGCAAGTGTATGATTGGCCATAAATAGAAGCTAACTGTAAAAATAAACACAATGAAATCGGGTTATCATGTTCTGGGGAGAGCACGCCTGCTCAAGGCTGTGGAGCAAAGCCTTGCCTCTCTCTGTTAAACAGGGACATTGGCAAGTGTTGAATGTTAAAACACGCGCTGTGTGCCGCGCTGAGATTTCCTCCATCACTTCGTGCAAAGAGTTGTAAAAGGAAGCCCTCCCCATGGGAGAACTACTTAATGGTTGTTCTCACCAGAGGCCGAAGATCATCCACAGGGGACACAGCTCTGCAGCCTTTTCTAGACCGCTGTCTAGGCATTTAGTGCCCCCCCCCCAGCCTTCTCACCTTGAGAATAAATGTCTCCGGCTGCTCCCAGCACCCAGTCTCCTTCCCTCCCCTAAGCTTGGTCTTTGCAGGCCATCTGTTCCCACCCTCCCCCTCTGTCTCTGGCCCTCTACCCCTGTCATCAGGTCTGAGCTGGGTGCTTTGAGCTCAGCTGGATCCCCCATTACTGGTTAATGGCTCTCAGTGTGGACCAGGAAACCATGTGGCTTCCTCTGAATTGCCATTATTTATGTAGGTGTTGGAGATTCAACAACTTAAGAGAAAATTTGCTTTGCATGACTAGAAGAACCAGAAATGGCGCGACGTGGAACTGGGGTAGGGAAAGATGATTGGGGGGTGTACAGATGGAAGCAGGGTAGGGAAAGAAGATTGGGGGGGTGCGCAGATCCCTGCTGTGATGTGTGGCCATGTGGGGTCTGTTTAAACTCTTCCTGGACTAGCTCTTCTTTTGTCGGATTTCTTTGGACAGCTTCACAAGATTGCTGTGCAAATGAGAAAACAGAGCATCTTACGTACTGGAGATGCCCGGTGGAGGTGGCTTTCCTTCTGCCCCGTCCGTAGCACCAAAGTGTCCAGATAGCCTGGAAAGAAGGCAGAGCCACAGCAATTAATAACTCTGCCTAGGAGTGCTCAGCTGACACCACACACACACACACACACACACACACACACACACACACACACACACTGCCCTGGGTGACTTCCAAAGACTTCAGGCTGGGAGGGAAGAAGGGAGCCCAAGGCAGCAGCTAAGCAAACATAGCAAGGGGGTCTTAGAAACACAGCCTTGCTGAATTCCTAGCCGGAATCTCTGCACTGTTCCTCGTCCCCACCGGTCTGGCACCGTGATGCCTTTTCCTTCTGGCCGGCGGCCTTCCCCACGGAGTTGAAAGGAGAGGAAACTGGCTGGTAATTCATTTATGCCCCCTTCCCTCTCTCCTGGTAGATCATGTTTCTATAAATAACTCTAGAAAGCTGCAGCAACGGCTCATGATAATAGTACATGTAGTTATACTTCCAGAAACTTCTCTTTCAGTGCCGCAGAGGAAGTTTTCCAAGATACATACCCGAGGAGAACTCCTTTCTACTCCCCACTACCTGTGTGACCTTAGGAGCCCTCTGTCTCACCCAGTACCCATCTGTGAAAGGGGACAGCAGCCTGGGGCTGGCTCAAGGGCAGAGCAGGCTGTAGTGAAGTGTTGCCCCACGCCTACTCTCCCCTTAGTCTCCCCTCTTATTATTAGAAACCAATAGAGGGCATTTGCAGGGTGAGAAGGTTTTTTGCATATGTACGGAAGTTTGATCATCTGTCTACTGTCATCCTGACAAGAACTGGAAGCTGAGATGCCACCTCCCTGTTTGCTGATTTTACAGACTCTGCTCTCCTCATTGACAGTGCTTCTTAGGGTATTCCTGCCCTGAACCATCGCAGTACCATCCCTCTGCCTTGCTGCCTCCCTCCCATGCCACAGTCATCCTTCCAAAACCTAATCTCGGAGGCTCAAGGCCTCAATCCCAATGTGAAAGCCCAGGCCCTGTCCAATCTTTACCTGTTTCTTAAGACAGCATCCTCTATGTCCAGCAACAAAGCCTGCTGCTGATTTCTGGCAATGCTGAGAGCAAAAGCTTCTGCCACTTACTCATTTTAAAGTGAGACCAAGGCAGGGTTGGGGGGGGAGTCTTATTTGACTAATATGGAAAGAAAGAGCCTTGTTTACCCTTCAGAAGCAATTCAATTGAGCAAATTATGATCAGGACCAACTATGTCCTAGGACCCGTGGAGAAGCTCCATCAGTCTGCTTTCTCCTCCCGCCTCTGGGGGATAGACTCATACCTCAACAGCTCAGCCCTGAAGCAGGCAGGCATCCGTGAGGACAAGTAGGTTCTCAAGGCTGGAGCTACAGAGGTTCCATGCAACCTGGAGGATCCTTGTATCGTCTGCATTCTCAACGATGATTGGCCTGACATTGGTGTATTGCATGTTAGTTGCCTATATGTAGCCAGATACTCCCAGCTGGGGTCTCACTACACAAGTCTCTTCCTGGTGTATGCTGTCTAGGGTTCTTTGCTAGATGCACACTCTGGCCAGACTGCAGCCCTGTCCTCTATAAGCAGCTATATGACAGAGACACTGGGGTCCACTGGAACCCTTGAAGAGAGGCAGAATTCTCTTCATTTCTGTGGAATAAGAGCTAGTGTGACAGGTCCACCATCGAGACCCACATCCACTTCACCTTCTTCCTTCTGTCAGGCAGTCCCCTGGCAAACGCCATCTTCGGGGTTGACATGGGGATGGAGTAAGCAGTACCATCTGAAGGCAGGGGTGCTATTCGGTACCCAACTGGGCTTGAAATGACATTCAGGTTGTGTGGCAGAAACGTAGATCCCATCACCAAGCACCTCGGGGCGTAGATGCTGTGTCGGATGCTTTGCCTCTTCTGTCCACATTGAATCCCCCAGGAGATGAGAAGGCTCTGGAGCAAGAGAGTTACAGTATGGCTTTCTTACTATATTAGCTGTGATTAGCAAATGATTGAACTCCTGAGTTTCCTCCTTTCCCTAGTATTAGAATGTGAGGTGAAGCATTAGCAAAGTACCTGGCTGGTGTCAAGATCGAAATGGAAATTCTTTATTGTTGTCATTGTTCTCGTTACTAATGTACTGGGCTAACTAAGCCTTGGAAAGATACAACGATCTTCCCAGGATCACACAGATAGCAGGTGGCAGGCTGCATCCCCAATGTGCCTGGCCTTTCAACCCCATCTCTTCTTGCCCCATTGGGTCCCTTCTTTGGTCGTCTAGCAGCCTTTGTCCTCCTTTCTTGACAGCCCCCCAGGAAGCCACAGGGTCTAGGGGAACCTCCAAAGCAGATCAGAGATTTCCTTCCTAGCCCCCTTGCCTGGAGGGGAGGGCAGGGCAGAGCTGAGTGTGCATTTTGGCACCAAACCCCGTGGCCCTGCTCAGAAGCCCGCTGAATGGAAGTTGCTGAGTTGCACTCCAGTGCTCTCGGCTCTAAGACAGCCCTGTTGGGCCCCTGTGTGGGTGACAAGATGATGCATGAGGTCCGGCTGAGCCGCTTATTTGTCTGAACTGGTGATGGCCTTTATCCTGAGGTGAGTTAATGGCAAGGGGGCAGTGGCCCCTTAAGGCCTGGACAATGGGCTGGCTTCTCAGGTCATCAAATCCCTCGGCGGCCTGGCCCTGAATCCCTCCCAGCACAGGAGGCCTCTGCCCCCTCTGCTTCCCAGAAACTCTGCTCACCAGCCAGAGGTGCTCCCAGCCCAGCAGGAGAAGCCCTGGAATAATGCCCAGGCCACATCAAAGAGTACTGTGGTGACCAAGGGTGAGAAGGGGATGGAGGCGGACAGAGAGGATCGTGATGTAGCTTCGCCCATCCTACATGGGGCCCACACCTAAGCAGCCTGGACTAGAGTCCAGCTGCTCCATTCGCTGCAGATTCCAGTTCTGCCTTCTCTCCTGGTGGTCACGGCCCTCCAGAATTCACACTCCCTCCTTCCCTGAGCCACTGTGCCAGTAAAATACATCATCTTCTCATTGACCTTACTGGACCCTTCAGTTACAGCAGCCCTTCCAAAGTCCCCTACATTAGCTTTTGAATAAGATCCTATTTAATGGGCATTTTGAATATTAGGCTTTTTTCAAAATAGGAAAATTATTAATTAAACTTACTCTCTGTATGAAGACTGGGAGCTGGGATGCCAAGTCCAGCCTTTTCAGTCTGGACTTTCCCCTGACATGTTTGTTCAACTCACTCACTCACTCACTCACTCACTCACTCACTCACTCACTAACTCACTAACTCACTCACTAACTCACTCACTAACTCACTCACTCACTAATTCACTCACTCACTCACTAACTCACTAACTCACTTACTCACTTACTAACTCACTCACTAACTCACTAACTCACTAACTCACTCACTCACTAACTCACTCACTCACTAACTCACTCACTCACTAACTCACTCACTCACTAACTCACTCACTCACTCACTAACTCACTTACTCACTAACTCACTAATTCACTCACTCACTAACTCACTCATTCACTAACTCACTCACTCACTCACTCACTAACTCACTTACTCACTAACTCACTAACTCACTCACACACGCACTCACTCACTCACTCATTCATTCATTTTACAAAGATGTCTAATGTATTTATAGACTGCCAAATATTGAGCTTGACCCCACTCTCTAGTGGGAGGAGCCCAAGCGTCAGTGTCCATCCCTGCTAAGGGATCAAGAAGGCACACAGACACATCACCCTGTTAATACGTTGAATTGTTAGGTGTTTATGTCCAACTAAAGAGAAATTAAAGAAGGGGGAGGCAAATGTGAAAATACCCATTGACCTTGGCATCTGGCTGGCTCCCGAGACCATGACTTCATGGAGGCCGAGCCTCCAGAAAAGTAGATGGCACAGGGAGAGCAGAGGGCAGTGTAGATGACAGACCCACAGAGTTGTCCTGAGTCACAGATTGCTTCCTAATTGCAAAGGAAGGAACCATGGAGGGAACTAATTCTAGCAGGGATGCAGCGCCTGACAGAGCTCCATGGTGGAGCCAGCGGGGAGCAATGCTGTGAGAAGCTCAGGGGCTGGGCTTGGAGCTCAGTGATAGAGCGCTTGTCTAGCATGTGCAAGGCCCAGGGTTCCATCCAGAATTCAGGAACAGGACAAGAAAAAAAGAAAGGAAGGAAGGAAAGAAAGACAAGAGGAAGAAATGAAAGAACAAGGGATAGGTAGAATCAACAGCCTGTCACACCAGACATGGTGTCACCAAAGATGCTGAGCCGAAAGCTAGCTGAGGACGCAATCAGCCTGCCCACAGTGCAGGGCAGGCTCCAGAGCAAGAGGCTGGACTGTTTAGAATGATGGTTCTCAACCTGTGGGTCACAACCCCCCTGAGGCTGCACATCAGATATTTACATTATGATTCATAACAGTAGCAAAAGAACAGTTATGAGGTAGTAGTGAAAATAATGGTATGTCTGGGGCCCACCACACCATGAGGGACTGTATTAAAGGGTCGCAGCATTAGGAAGGTTGAGAACCAGAGGTTTGGAAAAGTCGGTGCCATGACAAAGAGGTGTTTGGGTCGCTGGGCAGCAGCTCTAGATTAAGAGTTATCAACAAAATTCAACCAAATCTCACTTACATTTTGATCAGATTTTGATTTATTTTTAAGATGGAAGGAAAAATGTGGGATTCTTTGGCTATGGTGGGTATAGAACATGGAGGGGCTGTTGCTCATTAACTGAGCTGTGCTGTGATACTGAGGCTACAGGGGCATCCTGATTCTAGGCTGTGTGCTAATAGGAAGCCTGCAACTTGTTTTAAAAAAAAAAAAAACTACATATGAATAGAGATACCGCAACATGGCAACATGTTAGCCATGCAGGTTTAGCTAAAGAACGCAGGGATGTTTTTGTACCATTTCAGAGTTCCTCTAGGGGTGAGACTTTTCAGAATAAGAGTGGAGGTTGTGTGGGGGTTGCAGAGAGACTGGAGTTCAGGACAGGGTTCCTCCAAACAGGTGAGAGAAGTCCTCTTTGGAGAGAGCGCCCTCCCCTCCCGTCTCCTTCCCTGCTGGGCTGCAGAACCCCTCTGAAGTTTTACAGGGGACCCAAAGCTGGGTATCGTGATGAAAGGAGTCTGGCTGGGCATAGAAGGACCTCAGCAAGGCGCTATGGCTGGTAATAGGAACCACATTGTCTCGGGATACAGGGAGCCCCACCCCAGCTCTTCTATGCCGAGGCAGGACTGGAAGGAATTATGTGCGTTCATACTTGTTAAACTGCCTTGGCACCAGAAGTGAGCCTCATAACCCTAGCTTTACAGTGGCTGGGCCACAGTTAAACCTGGGTCAGCCTCGTCCCTGCACCCTCTCTGTCAGAGGTTTATGGCTGCAGCATAAAACAATTCAACGCGAGCTGCAACATGAAAAACCTCTGCACTGCAAAGGCGAGCGCTCCTTTGGAAAGTTTGCTAAGGGGGAAGCCATTGGCCATAAAGTCTTTTCTGTTCCCTTCTGCTTTCCCAGCCAGGCCCCAGGCACTCTGCTCTATGCCCCTCCCCATCTCCAGCCCAGACCACAATCCAATCAAACACAGAAGCTGCTGAATTCTGTGGTTGGGGGTTGGGGGGTGCTGTGCCAGAGAGTCTTGTTTCTGAGTTTGAGTTGGATTTCTGCAGCTGTGTGACCTTGGATAAGTTGGTCCCTCTCTCTGGGCTTGAGCCTCAAAAATATTTAGTGCATAGTTGCCCAGCCTACACACGTGTGTAGTTAGTCATTGGGCGCATGAAGCGCTCGATATTGACTTTCTGATTGCGTCAGTGTATGTCAGAAACAGAAACAGACAAAATAGTTATTCAGAAATTCTTGGTTTTATCTAAAAGGTAGTCAAAGGGAAAAAACCCTTAAAAAAACAAAAACAAACAAACAAAAAACACTGATTTCCTTATCCATGCATGTGCATTCACCCCGGTTAACAGGCTTGGCCACAAGCATGCTTACCCAGTGAATGATCTCTCTGGCTCTCAAAGTACAATTCTTAATAGAAGATAAATCATATGGAAAATCACGCCAAAAGTTTTTGTTTTTGTTTTTGTTTTATTTTGTCCTTTGGAGATGTTTTGTCTGAGAAAAACAGAGAGGTTTTGAAGTGTCACAGGCCTCGACTGGAACCCAGCTCTGCTACTCACTGATGGAATGGCCCAGACACATCAGCAAACCTTTCTGAGCCTCAGTAGCTTTGTTGGTGCAACAGAGTATGGCATTGCCAACCCAGTGACAAGGGGGCAGTGACCGCCTTATCAGAGACTCTAGCCTAGACATTTGATGAACAGAGCCACAATTAGCCTAAACCTGAGAGACAGAAAGCCTCCCTGAAAGCCAGACCCATCTCTCCAGAGCTATTCTCCAGCAGCAGGACTGAGCACAGGGGGAGGCAGCTGACATCCAGAGCTCTGCCTACAACCCTACAAGCCTACAACCCATGATGAAAGCATGCTGTGATGGCTGCCCTTTGAAGGTGCATCTGAGCCGAATCTTTCAAGCTCTGGGAGGCTTAAAGGGCTAGGAGGACACTGAGCAGAAGAAATGTCCATGTTTCACTCCAAAGCAAGGCCACTGTCTCACAGAGGGCAGGGAGAACTGATTCTCCTAAGCTCTTTCTTTTCTGCCGCAGGCCTCAAGCTGGGCAAAAGAGGTTCACAGCACAATGGAGTCAGGTGCCTTGTTCATTTCTACAGGATCAGGACTGAGACCCGGGTGGCTTTGGAACAGGTTTGATTATTCAGTCCAAAGCAAAACAACCTCAGCCACTTCATCCCAAGCAATTAGTGCTTCGGGGCCCCGCTCTTCTTTACTTAAAAGTCTCTGGGTCCTCCGGACCTTCCCTTTCCCCTGCCTTAACACTAAAGGGAAGTGAAAGCCACCTGCTCTGCCGGCTTCCGTGGGTCAAGGCACATGGCCGTGTGAGTACGTACGAGGATAGGTGTGGGAAGGTGGGCCCTACCAGCATGTACAATAATACTGGTACCACAGGCACATTCACACCTTTGCACAGCAGATGTCCCCAGAAGTTGTATGTAAGCAGGCATGCTGTTAATAACATACTCGGCAGCTTGGGTGCTTAGTACATAGGAGCTTTTCCAATGCAGAGCAGGAGATGGGAGGAATACTTGCTTACCTTCTGTTGGCGTTTCCATTTGAGTATCTGGAGTTTCTGTTTTGTTTCATTTGAAGCCGGTCTCATACATCCCAGACCGGCCTCACACTTGCTATATAACTGAGGATGGCACTGGACTTCTGATCCTCCTGCCTCCACTCCTGTAGACTGCTGGGATTGCAGGTGTGCTTCATCATGCCTGGTTTATATGATCCTGGAGATGAAACCCAGGGTTTCACGCTGACTGACAAGCATTCTCCCAATGGAGTCATAGCCTCAGCTCCTTGGGCGTCTATTTTCATGACTAGTTTTGACATTAATATGGCTCCTGGATTCTTGGATCACTCAGACCATCCAATGGGCTGTCCTATCTATACTGTTACCAAAGATCTAGGAAGGTTCTTACTAAAGAAAATATAGTTTTGGGATCCGCCTTGACAGTTTCCATTGCTCCAAACAGATGAGAATTTATTACTGGCAAGTAAATGATGTCAATTTGCTGAGTGTGACTTTTCCCCCCATGCACAGAGGAAGTAATACGTGAAGGGGACAGATGTGGGTGGGAAGGGCACTGAGCTTGTTTCCTGGCCTTTCGCAGGTGAGGGTCAGCATTTCCACTTTAATCTCTGTACTACCTGGGTCAGGAGTCCCCTACTCACACCTACCCCAGGCCCTCATCCCCACACCAGGGTGTGCTTTCTTGCTCTGTCTCACGATTTCCAAGAGTTGGGATACTGTTTGGACTATACCCCAAGCTCCTGGAAAAAAGCCTAGAAACTGGAATAGGAAATTGCCACCTTCCTTCAGGGTCCCTCCTGAGCCAGACTGAGGGCTGTCGCATACTTGCTGACTGAGACAGGCCTAGGGCTTGTCACCTGCAATGTGCTCATTAAGGATGGCTATGTAAGCCTCATTCTTTGGGAGGAGAACCGGTGCAATTTCTGGGCCAGGAAGAGAGGATCTAAAAGCATCCTTGTGCCAGGATCTGAGGGGAACAGTTCCTCAGGTGAAAGGTCTGGTGGAACCCTCATTACACTCGGGAGACCACAAGTCTCCCAGCCTTCTGGGAGTTCCCTTGCAAAGACTGGTGATAGTGTGCTAACTCTGGAGCCATCCAGAAAGGCTTCAGTTCACTGCTTTCCCCACGTGTGGCCACGTAGCATTAGACACTCCATCTCCCTTACCGAGCATTGCTTTTCTCTTTTTGCACAATAGGGATAATTATTCTTATGTAGAGAGAGAAGTGAGTCGTTGGCAAGAAGGCTTTGGAAAAGATGAGCAGATCAAGGGGACTGGTACCCAAAGAATGGGATGAGTCAGTTCTTTGGCCCACCAGCTCTTGGAGGATAGGCTGCTCACGTTGCCACACGTTTGCGCCTATGAACCACTAAGATGTATGGGTGGCTGGGGGAAGCTCTGCCCTTGCACTAAAGGAATGACAGTTGGTGGCTTTGTCTAAAAGGTCCACAGTGTCTTCAGTGGAGCTAACTGTACTGTCCTGGTTCTCTCCATATAAAGGGCCTCGTCCACAAAGTCTCCCACTGGTATAGGATGAGATAACTACATCACACAAATGTTACAGGGATCCAGGGAAGTCTGTGGATAAGAGCATGAAGCCAGCACACAGTAGGAGATCAGAAAATGCTCAAGCCTACAGAAGAGGAGCCGGGAGAAAGACAGGTCAGGAATGCAGTCTGGGTTCTGTCAAAGGCAGCTCCTACCCACTTCAGGGACAGCTTTGTGAGGTGAGAATGAGTCAGGGCAGCCTGGGGAGAGAGCCTGTTCTGCATTGCAAGACACCTAGGGGTGGCCTCAGAAAGCCACTGGGCCCTTGTTCCCATGTCCGCCTGCCCAGCACCTGCATCTAGCATGCTCCTAGTTGGCCCCCAGCCAGCACTTGCCTCCCTGCCCCCAGAGCTGGGACCAAGCTGCCTCTGAGTCACGCCTGAACCCATGTCATCAAGACCTGCAGAGAGCAGCCCTACCCTGTTTGAACATTCCTGTCTTCTCCTCCCTCCACAGCCTGGCTAAATGCTATGGGAGGCCTAGGCTGTGGTGTGGAGGCCCTCCTGCCCATATCTACCTCCTGTCCTTCAAGACCACCAGGTCCCTTGTACATGTCCCCACTGGTACCTTTCCTTGGGGCCCCGAGTGCTTTCATGTGTCAGTCTATGATTCATCTTCACAGCAGTTATAGGACAGACACGCAGGCTCTTTTTTTTAACAGGTGAAGGGACCGAAAAGCTCAAAAACCACTCTGTCTGCCCACAGGCAGGCAACTCACAGGAGACAGGCCCCCTATGTCAAAGTGCCTGTTTGTCTCGGCTCCCCTCTGGCAGAGAGCTCCCGAGACAGGCTGTCGTAGAGGGTCGACACAGTGCAGCCACTCCTGATGCAGGATGCTCATTCATTCTCCCAGTTGACAAAGTGAGGCAATTTGTCAGGCTCTTTGGGTAAAGTCTTTGGGGCACGGGGGCCGTGGCGAAGACAGCTCTTGGCTCTCACGTAGAAAGGCTTGAGCTTGCTCTTGGTGGTAGGCCTAGGAGAGACGGGAGCAAAGGCAGCTGTGGAGATTGGGCTAAGTGCTTGGCTTGTCAGAAAGATAATCTCCCCACACCTGTGTTCTGGAAACACAATCCGGGCCTCTGAGATGCACTTTAATCTGTCACCAGTATGTCCCCACGGTGACCTGCCCAAGTGAGTCCAAGCCTGTGGGGCTCAGGTTACAGGCCCATTCTCAGGGCCCCTTGAGTCCCAACAATGCCTGCCTGTCCTTTGGAACTTCATTTCCCAGGAGGAATGTTAATGGGATGGAATATTGGGGGGGTAGAGGCATAATGGACTTAAGTCTGAGCCAACAGTCTGGTCTGTCTCTTGAGTAGGCCCACCTGGAAACATCTGCTCTTCTTCCACATGGTCATTTAAACTGGCCCCAGGAAGAAGAACCATTCTCTGCCCTTCCTCGGCCAGAGCATCAATCCTGCAATGGGAGAGAGACCTGCTTAACTGGAACCCAAAACACCTTGTCCCAGTTCCCAGTCAGTTGAAGTGGTTTCAAAAGCAAAAACACTGAAAACATCTTGGATGTCCAGTAATAGAAGTGGGTCAGAGAACACTGCTTTCTGTCCACACAACCATGTTTTGAGTGGCTATTAAAATCTTGGGGATTTGGTTTGGTTTGGTTTCGGTAGGTTTGTTTGGTTGGTTAGTTGGTTTTTTTTCAGTGCTGGGAACTGAGTCCAGGGTTTTATGCATGTCAGGGAAGTGGTCTATCACTGAGCTGCATCCCCAGCACCTACAATTATAGTTTAAATATAAAAGCCCCCAAGAAGAAACTGGATAGAAACGCTGTAGTGAACATGGACCTAATTTACTAAGTTTATGTGCATATATCAGCAGGTCCCCCAGCAGAGAGAACCATCCCTGGTTCTCTACAGGGTCCTGGGGCTGATGGCTTTTGTTTTCCTCTTTGTACTTTTCTGCTTCATACATGTTGTGGTAAAAGCATACCACTCTAGGGTCCACAGAAAATTAAGTTCTTAGAAAGTAATTAATTTCCCTTCTGCCATACAACTGACAACCTAATCCCTGCCCGCCAAGAGCCGGTGGCCTGGCAAGGGTGTAAAGACCGTACAGGCAGATAATGAAACGCCTTGCTTTGTAACCACTGCAGCATTGCACAGGCAGGTTGGTTAAGAGCTACTGATTGTTCTGGGTGCTCCTTGTGTGTTTACATTTAAACCCGCCTCCTCTCCAGGAGGTCGGTAGCAGTTAACCCCTTTTGCTTATATTGCTATGGGCTGCTGCGGGGACCAAGGGCAGGATCGGGAGGACTGGACACTTGTTGTCACTCAGACCGTGTTACCTGGGAATTCTCCAAGCAGAGCAAGGAAAATTGTTTCAGACAATGCCATGGCCGGAGTGAAAAAGGAGGCATGGGTGTGAACAAGCACACACACACACACACACATACACACACACACACACACACACACACACACACACACACACACACACACGCCCCCTATCTCGACCGGAAAGGCCACAGGGCTGCCTTTTAAAGTGGGCAGTCTCGGTTTAAGTTTGCACGTGGTTCCCTCAGGCAGCAGTTAAGTCACCCAGGGCTTTGGCATGGTTAGCTCCACAGTGGAGAGAGCAAACTGTCTTCTTAGACCCAGAAACAGCCCAGTCTTTGGAGAAAGGGAAGCGTTCTTCTGGAGTCTGAGTACTGCCTGGAAACTCATCTCTGTTCACCTCCTTTTTGCTGGGAAAAAGTTGTTGTAGCCACGTGGAATCTGGTCTGGGATGGGAGATGGATGTGTACAGAAATGTGTTCACCACCCACCCACTCTGTGTAAACTGCATTTATTATACAAGTCAGGCCCCGTACGCCTGACAAGGTGCCAGAAAGCCAAGGCAACCCTCTTTTTGCCATGTCTGTGGGCGACCAGATGATGGCCTGCTGCGCTTGGCACAAAGCTGTTCTTGCTACAGAAGAGCAGATCGGGGTAGGCACTTGCTCACCAGGACTCCCTTCCTCCAGATTCATCCTTCGCCCTCAGGTATCTTTTTCAAAGAAGTGATGGTAAATTGTAAGTGGGTTTGCTCTGGTTCTTTCTTTTTTTGCTTCTGGTTTTTGTTGTTTGTTTGTTTGTTCATTGGTTTGTTTGAACTGTTACAACAAAATGGGACAGTCAGTCTGGGAACCCCGAACCTACATCTGTTGATCTGTGCTCAGTGCCAGGTTCCAGGACAGATGCAAAGATAAGTGAGACACAGACATGGACTTCAAGACAGATGAGTCAGAGGCAGGAAATGAGGAGAACTATTTGGAAAAAGCTGAACGTTGTCACTGAGAGACAGCGGGCAAAAAGTACCAAGGAATTCTATACTTTTTTTTTTTTTTTTACAAATTTTAGATGAGTCAAGATTATTTCAAAATAAACAAATATAAGCTGAAACCGAGCATGCATCATCAGGAACCAGAGGGCAGCATGGTGATGAGAGTAGCCTAGGGCTGCTGTTACTTAGCGTGGTGTTAGGGAGCAGCCTGAACATCAGGCTGAAGAGTCCGTGCCTTATTCTAGAACAATGAGCAGTCATGGAAAGTTTTTGATTAAAAGTAAAGTCAAGTCGGGATCCGTACTAGAAAAGTCATTCAGTAATCATGACAGTGACTGACTGCAGGGAGCTGAGTCTTGGAATAATTGAAATGAAGCAAGGAGAGAGTGTTTCAAATGCTCTTCTTGAAGAGCTAGACCTACACAGTGTTTACAGGCATTTCTTGGATTAGAGGTTCCACAGGCACATAAACCCTGGGAAGATTAAGGTCATTTCTTGTTGCATGAGATCTCAGAGACGTTAATTTGTTAGGTAACGTCCTCTGGTGTCTCTAAGCAGTGCTTCCCCACCTCTGGGGGGACGCTGTTACTGGGGTACACGTGTATGCATAAGAGTACATGAGCTTATAAGACTAGCAGCCAACCTCTGATGCCATTTCTTAGGAGCTAGCCACCTTTTTGTTTTGAGACAGGATCCCCTAATGAGACCAGGACTTACCGTTTTGCTAAGCTGGCTGTCTGGCAGCTATCAGACACCAGGGATCTGCTTGTAGCCGCCTCCCTAACACTGGGATTAGAAGCAGGTACCACCATGCTTGGCTGTTTATGTGAGGCCTGGGGATGGAACCGGAGCCCTCACACGGACTGAACAACTTCCCAGCCCCTTTACCATAGTACCCTCCTAGGAATTCACAGGACTTGTAGCCAGTATAACACATTGCTGGCATGTGTGGCATAGTAACTCCTAAATTCTGCAAACCTGACTATTGTTGGGTCTCATTTCCAGATGGAGGGAGGACAATGTTCATATGACTCCTTTCTCCTTCCTCTGAGCCCCAAGTTTCAGACGTGCCTGGGGTCACTGTCCTTCATGCACAAAACACTCTACCGCTGGTTTGTGAGCAACTGTATCAGGAATGCTCTGGGCCACATTTCCAACCTAATTAAAAAAAAAAAAAATCACAGTGATGAAAAGTAATTCCTGAAGAAGGGACGTGGCTTTGAAGGGTCCTTTAAATGCCATTTTTCTACTGAGTAATTTCCTTAATTAACCAATCTTTACATTTGGTGAAAATAGACAGCAGTTTCCAGTTCCCTTCTCCCCCCATTTACGACCTCCATCTTGATTTTGACCGGTGGGCTCTAATCAGTTGGATGGTCTCTCCTCTTCCCCACCTATGTGCTCACTCTAGCACACTCTTTCATGACGGAGCAGAGCGGCTATTGAAGTGCTCGGGTTAGTGGGAAATTGCAGTCTAGTTCATTAAACCTTCCGGTCTTGCCCATCCGCTGGCCTCTACCAGTTGTTTAACGTTAGCAGGCGAGCTAACCTCTCTGAACTTTGCTTTTCTGATCTTGAGAATGAGAATGGCGGTCCCTGCCTCCCGCAGCTAGTGTAGAATACCAAGAGGCACGTAGACTACACGACCCACTCGTCGAAGAGATGATCCCTTGCCCGTGATCAGCACTCCTCACTTCAGTCCCACCAAACCGCACACCAAGCGAACGCGGGCACATCTACGCAGCTGCCATTAGTCTAATAAAGCTATTCATTACAGAGCTAATTGCAGCCTTTAAGATTTTTGTTTATTCTCTCTCTTTCACCTTCCTTTCAATAAAAATCCTGAACTTGGCAATAATAATAAGAGGTAAACAACCCTGTGAGGAAGCCTAACGTTATTGCTCCCAATTTGTAAATGAGGAAAACAGGGCTCAGAGGGAAGCGATATTAAGATTTCATGTTTCTGGCTCCTAAGTTCACTTTCTTTAGACTGCACCAGGAATGATAAGATCCCCTCTGTCATCCACTCTGCTTGTCAACTTAACAGTTGTGGGCATGTGCTGGGCGCCAGACGTTAAGACACATTCCAGCCCTCCAGGAACTCACCTCCCCGCTGAAGGAGATGAACTGCCCACATGAAACTCACAAGGCAGCCCTGTAACACCTCATTTATCCCTCACTGGGGAATGAGCTGTTAGGTTAAGTGGATTTTGCAGATGGCATCCTAGAACTTTAACTCAGAAGAGCCTTAGAGGTCGCCCCGGATGTACAACCCACCATCTCAAGCAAGCGCTGCCTCCAGGTCACTGGGTGACTGGTTCGACCTGGTTCCATCCAACCATAGCAGATTTAGACCATAGTTCAGCTCCTTGAACTCCCTAGACAGGATTTTAAAAATATGTTAACAATTTTCTTGAAGTATGTATTTCTTTGGAATTTGGAAGTATGAAATTCTTTGTCAGAGGGATGGTTCCTATCTAAAACTTTCCCACATGTTTCTATATTTGTTACAATTTATGTTGTGGCGATGTACCAGGACACCGTGGGGCCTCTGAACTTTCTGAAGAATGCATGGGAGATTGTCCTGTGTGTTTCCATGGACCAGATATCTGCCTTTGACCCAAGCTTTTTAGTTCTTATCCAGCACTCAGAATCACTCTTCCATTTCATTTTCTACACACACACACACAATTGAACAAAGCATGCTAACTCTGTAATTAAACCCATTTGCTTGGCTCCTTAGCTTATTTCTCTGAGTCCGTTCCCTCACCTGTGAAGTGGGCGGAGCCCATCAGCTGGTCTCACAGAGCTGCTGCCCAGGGAGTTAAAAGGTGCCTAGAACTTAAGAGGTGCTTAGCCCCCACATTCCCCTTCCTGCTTTCCAAGAGTTCAAGAAACTCTTAAAAGTCATATGCTTCCTTGCTCACAAAGTTCATGGAGTTACAAAAGTAGAACCCAAAAGTCAATGTGAGCCATGAGACACAGTCGCCTCCGCACAGTAAATCAAAACTCCCTGGGCTCCAAAAACTAAACCAAAACAATCCACCTAGAGTATGTCTGCTCTCTTCCTCCCGGGAGAATAAAGTAGACTTTAACACAAAGCATAATTCATATCATCCCCAGATCCCGGGCCACAGCACCTCATGAAAACTATTAACACATCTCCCACCGCCTACTTTATGAACTCATATAGAAGCAGATCAGGTGAGCGTGCTCGAGGTAATGGCTAGATCCCCGGAGTATGTGAAATTTGATCTCATGTGAAGCAATTGTGTGCAAGTCACCTTGGGAAGCAGGCAGAGCTCTTGGGATGTGCCCAAGGCGTCCCCACTACACTGCCAAACATGAGTGGAGGGAAGAAGCCCCCCAGCTCCTCCAGTTTAACTCCCAAATGGTAAAGAAATGGAGGTCTAGGGAGTCCTTAACAGGACAGGTCCCAGATGACTCCTCATTTGCTAGGAATCCTATATTCATCATACAACAAAGCAACGAGGGACGGAACTGGGGTCTTTTAGTGGCTAATATTGGTACCTTCTTTTTAGGGTTTGGGTTTCCTGTTTTGAAAACATATGTGGATGAGCCTGGGTAGAAGTGTTCTGGGTCTTTGGGCTGAGGCTTCCCCAGCAACATCCGCTCAGCTCCCTTTTCCAGGGTTGGATCCATCCTGAGGAGCTGTGCCAGGCTCCCTTCACTGGCAAAACTTCTGCCCTGCGCCTTGCCTAAGTTGTGACTGTCTTTTTTCTTCCTAGAAGTATTTCACAGAGGCAGAAGGAAGGTCTAATCCTCACTGTGCGTGGTGCTCATCCCCTCTCCTTTTCCTGCAAGGGGATTTTAAACTCCAGCCTGCAGCTGGTAGATGGAAATAGCCAGACGTAAGGCCCTGGACTCTTCACAAGCACAGCCAGGGTGAGGGGAACTCACGTGTGCGGAGGTTCTCCTACTCTGTGCTACCAGAACAGAGGTCCATGGACACCAGAGCACACCCGGTCTTGCCCCTGGCACCTCAGGAGCCAGCTGGAGCTGTCACCCTCTGCACCCCTGCCTCCTAGGCAGCCTCCCTGGCCTCCATAACGCCTCTGAGACACACACTGATTGAATCCACAGCCATGCTCTCTGGATGTTGCAAAAATCTCATCTGCCTTTAGCAGGGTCGGGGTTTGGAGAGTAGTTTTATGTCTTGCCTGAGGCTTGAATAAAAGTTACAAGGAGCACAGAGGACGGATGAAGAAAGAAAATGTGGGCAGCCCCCCTGTAACCTCAGCTAATCTTTAATTATGCCTTAATTGAAGGCCTATGAAGTAGATATAAGAAGAGGAATAATAATATGTTGAATTTCTTCAGCATGTTAACCCCCAAAGCTGTATTACAATAGTAATTGCTGACATTTTCTATAACCCTGTGAGGTGCAGGTCTAGGTAACTTCTTTGCTGGGTCTTTTCTTTCTTGCCTCTCCCCTCTGGGGAGAGTATGATGCCTTTCATACAGATAAGGAAAACAAGTCTTACTTGTCCAGAGGAGAAACCCTGGGCAGCCCCTACCGCAGACTCAATGGGAGGCCTCTACCCAGGTCAGCAGCAGCCCCACTTTATATAAGTGCTACCTGCAGCAGACACTTGGTGCCCTGAGAGCAGGACCTAAATTCAGTATGCTCTTGTCTCCCAGGGCACCTCACTCTCCCCTTTGGTTATTCAGTGGCAAAGGTATTGGAAACCCAAGACCAATAACGTTGCTATATATGTCTTACCACCTCCCTTTGTGCAAATGGGGAGAGTAGGATGTAGATTTCTAGACTTAGCTGGTCAGCCAGTCTCCCCAGGGAAGCTAGCTGAGTATTGATGATATTTATTCTGCTATTTTTTCAGAACACTTCCAGGATTCCCCTTTACCCACTACACACACACACACACACACACACACACACACACACACACACACACACACACAGTAGCTTTCCAGTAAAAGAGAGATAATGAGAAACCTTGCAGGCTGTACCAGAAAGGTGTAGGCAGGGTGCTCTCACAGAGCTGTCTTCCCACCAAAGGGTGAGCAGAAGACAAAACATCATCAAACCCATTGGCCTGTAGCTGCCAGACCGGGACTGATGTGCCTTACGTGTCATGTGGATCTGGCCTATGATCTGTCAGGGCTGGAGCCTCCCAACTCAGATCAGTGTTTTACTTGCTCTGTTGGCTTTGTAGGGTATTAAATTCATTGTGCTTAGATTGGGGATTTTGATAAGTTAAAGCAGTGAGATTGACCTCCCCCATGTCTGATGTGGTTCATCTGGTTAGCCCTTTCTGCATGGCAATGGCTATGATTTCTTAAGTGCGTCTATGTGCCAGGCAGTCTACTGGATGTCTTTATCTCATGAAGCTCAGGCTGGCCTTAAACTCACTAAAGAGACCTTAAACTTTGGATCCCCCTGCCTCTACCTCTCAAGTGAAAGGGATGATAGGTAGCACTGCCACACAGTGCTGGAGATCAAGCCCAGGTCTTCCTGCATTCCAGGCAAACACTTCCAACTGAACTACACCCCGGCCCCTAATGTCATTTCTAACCGAGGCACAGAGGTTTTATTACCCTGCTTAAGGTCACATAGTTGTCGAGAGTGACTGATTTGAGAAGGAAAGTTTTGCCATTGCAATGATGACATTACCCCTCAGCAGCATCAGGACCGAAGCCAATCACTTACCACATACTGAACAGGGGGACAGTAACACCTCAGCCCCTGGATGTTTTGTCAAGATTAAGTAAGATGACAGTGGATGCTGGTAAATGCCTTTTCCTTCCTTTGGGTCTCCATGGCCAGTACTTCTCACTGACACTGTCATTAGAGACTTGGATGCAAGTGCAGGCATCATTCTCACTGCATTTCTTTTATATTATTTTATAGCAGAGAAAAGCAGAGCTCTAGGCTGTGTGCTTTACAACGGGACAACGCTGGTCCCACATAGTCACTTCCTACAGTATCTCCCTTCAGGGCTCTGGGTATCCTTTGTCATATGCATCAGTGCCGCTGATAGTGCTCAGTGGTAGCATGCCTTTTGTAAAGGCTGGCTTTGGGCTAAGGAGATGGTTTATCTGGTAAATGCTTGCTGCATAAGCAGGAGAACTTGAGTTAAGATTCCAGCGACCACATAATAGCTGGGCCTCGTGATGTGTCATGCCCATAATCCCAGCACCTGGCAGGAAGAAATAGGCTTGCTGGGGCTTCCTGTCCAGTCAGTCCAGCTAATCAGTGCAGTTCAGTGAGAGATCCTGTCTTGAATAATAAGGAGGAAAAACATAGAAGAAGATACCTGATATCAGCCTCTGGCTTCCAAACATGCATTAAGGGGCATGTGCAGTCATAACACACACACACACACACACACACACACACACACACACACACACACATGCACACACAGTAGCTTTCCAGTAAAAGAGAGATAATGAGAAACCTTGCAGGCTGTACCAGGAAGGTGTAGGCAGGGTGCTACTCACTATGTGCCTTGTAACATTCCTTGTGATTGGTGGGCAAGGAGAATCCATGTCACAGTACAGCACTTTGGAGGCTTCTGGAAAAGTGCCCTGACCTCCCTAAAAGGGAGAGTGAATATGCTGGGGGAGGATTGCTAGCAGCCATCACAAGGATGAAGTGAACTTTCAAACTACATTAACTGTTTGCTTAAAGAACAGCAGATGAGGCCCTGTGGATTCTCAAATCCTGTTGGCAATGCTGAAAAAGGAAAGCACAACCATTTGGAACCTTCCCCTGGACCATATGTAGTCTGGGCCCCAAAGGTGACCTTTTAATGAGAGTTTCCTGCCTCCAAAGGGTCAATGTGGCCAATTGTTGTTTGCTAGCAGCCTGGTTTTAATTATTGCTATCACAGAGAAAGGGCTCGTATCCACACCATTTTGGGATGTTCTTCCAGCTAGGATTCAGGGTGGCATTTACTATATTTGGGAGCTTTTTTTGAGGACCCATGGTGGCCCAACCCACTTCACACGAATGGAATTTCATCTTCAGAATGATTCTGGCACTAGACTCAGAGATCTGAAGTCATTGTCAAGAACACACACACCCAAGAGAAATAACTCTTAGCTCTGGGTAGAAGGAAGGACGGGTATCTCAAAGGGCATGCCTGTAAAGACCAACTTCAAGGCCACTGCCCTCCTTACTACATTCCAGCTAACTCACTAACTACAGGGAGAGAGATATTTGGAGGAGCCATAAGAGGTTTTTAAATAAAGTAATGTCATCAGAACAGCTTCCAGGAGGTTAGTCAATCAGTTCCTTTCTCATTTAAGAATCTTACTATCACTTCATCATATTAAAACTGTGCAATGTGTTTGTGTTTAAATGTCCATGTTGTTTGCATTTGAAATTTTTACTTACATGTATACGCATATGTCTTTGTGTATGTGCACATGTGTGCTCGGGTACTTACGGAGGCTAGAAGGCACTGTCAGAGCTGGAGACACTTGTGAGCTGCCCAACATGGGTGCTGGGATTTGAACTCCAATCTTCATGATTAAACAGCAGGAGCTGTTAACCACTGAGTTCTCTTACCAGCTCGGCAAGCCTAGTGGTTAAGCAGGAACTAGATGCCCACTGGTAGTCAGTCCTTCCAGGACTTCCTTCCCTGGGCACTGGCAGCTCAACAGGCCTTTCTTCGTCCTTGGAATCCCTCTGTAAGGCTCTCCTTGTAAAACAGAAATCCACTCTGGACAGAGGCTCAGAGCTATTCCTCTATGTCTAAGTTTTATCCCTCCATGCCCAGCCCACGACTGCACTGGTGTTCTACAGTCCAAAATCGAAATTTAATTAGTCTTCAAAGGAACCTTTGCTGGTAAAGTAGATGGCAGAGAAGCCATTGTTTCCAATGTTTGGTGGCTTTTTTAAAAGCACATTTTTTTTGTACCCAAATGACAGAGTCTGGGGGTAGTGAACTTTTGACATAAGGAGAATAAATCCTTCAAGAGAAAATCTATAGCCACTTGAGGCTTGGCTTGGCCCCAGCAGGACTGTAGGAATGGTTATAACTGGACCCTCCTCATGGCCTCCCTCAAGGACCCCAATCCTGGGCTTAGTTCTTGCATTTCCATAATAAAGGCCACCATCTCTCACTTCATCACAACTCCCCAAGAACCCTTTAAAGACCCAGGCGGCGCCATTGTGGGAGGATTTCCCTGGGTCCTTCTCTGCACTCTCTCCCTCTTGTCCCTTGGAACCTGTGGGTTTTTCCAAGGGAGAGATTAAATCAGTAGCAAAGAGCTGTTTAATTAAACTCTCCCCCTCCCATCTCCAAAGTTGCTGGAGACTTTTTTTTTGACTTCTCCTTGGCAATGCCTAATCACTGTAATTTGGCAGATTCTGTAATTACTTACCGCACACGGAAGCACTTTGATGGCTGTTTCTTTGTCCTGCCTATTTCAACCTCAACTGACAGCTGAGTTCACCCTGTGAATGTCTAGAACCACCTGGTGGGAGGCAGTGAGGTGAAAATTCACTAGTGGTCTTTGAAAGAGTCTGGGTTATAAGCAAAAAGGGCTAAAGGCATGGGGCTACTTTTTGTGCAGATACTAGGAAGGTGGTATTCAGTACTTGTTGAATTTTTGTGTCTGTGCTTTGTGGAATAAAAAGTCTAGGGGCAGAATTGTCCAGAGGAAAGAGAAAGCGCTGTGGCCCTGACAGTGGGCCTACTCAGGGCCCTCCCCACCATGTTCTTACAGGTTCCTGCGCCTGTGATCTGCAGAAAGAGGAAGCCTACCTCCACGTCAGATGTTCAGTTCCCATTTGTGCAGATGAGCAAAGAGAAGCCAGACAGTTTCTAGGCACAGGCTTGGGATCCAGTTCTGTCTCAAGGCTGACTCCATCTACTCAGCACTTTCTCACCAGGATTCTGTCCTGTTCAGAAGGCCTCTCATCCCCTTACTTAATTCTGCCGATGATCATTGATTACATAATTAATGGCTAGGATTATTCCATTAATTGTGAAGAAAAGTATATTCAAAAAGTTATACAATATACATATAGTCACACAGTCAGGAACCAGGAAAGTTATGATCTGAACATACTTAGGTCTGTTTCCAAAGCCATGCTTGTAACCTCCACACTTGTGCATTCCATGATATAGTTCTTATCTAGTTTTTCTTTCTTTCGTACTTTTTTTAAAGACTTTTTTCATACAGTATATTCTGACTATGATTCCTTCCCCCAACTCCTCCCAGATCCTCCCTGCTTCTCCATCCATCCAAGCCCATACCCTCTCTTTCTCTCATTAGAATACAAACAGGCATCTAAAACTAATGAGATAAAATAAAAACAAGCAAACCACAATAGGACCAAACAAACAGAAAAGAAAAGAGCCAAAGAAAAAGCACAAGAAACTCATCCAGATGCTGAAACGCACACATTTGCACACTTGGAAAACCCATAAAAATAAAATTGGAAACCACAGTATATAAGCAAAAGATCTGCAAGGAGGAAAATAGCTAAACAAAGCATTGTGAGTCAAGAAATACCATTGAGTTACCTTCAGGTTGGCCATCTATTGCTGGGCATGGAGCCTGCCCTTAAGTGTGGTTTGTATACCCGATGACACTCTGTTGGAGAAAACTGAACTTTCCTTTGTGAGTGGTTCTCAATTAGAAATAGCTTCTGGGTTAGGGTGGGGGCTTGTGCCGTCTTCCCTTCTCAGCACTGGGACCTCATTGGGCTGAGACCTGTGCAGGCCTTGTGCACGCTGCCGCAGTCTCTGAGAGGTCATGTGTGCACCTGCCCTGTTGTGTCTAGAAGGACTTGTTCCCTTGCTGTCTTCCATATCCACCAGCTCCTACACTCTTCACCCCCTCTTCTGCAGAGTTCCCCGAGGCCTGAGGGAAGAGAACTGATGGAGATATCCCGTTTAGGACTGAGTGTCCCAAGATCTCTCACTCTCTGCACATTGTCTAATGTGGGTCTCTGTGCGTGCTCCCATCTACTTCAGGAGGAAGCTTCTCTGATGATGACTGAGCAAGATAATGACGTATGAGTGTAGCAGAATATCATTAGGAGTCATTTTATTGCTACATTCCTTTAGCATAACAATAGTACTTGGTTTTCTCCTGGGTCCACAGCCTATCTAGCCTCAGGTTCTTGGTCACCTGGGCAGTGTCAGCCATGGATTCCATCTCACAGAGCTGACCTTAATTCTAATAAGATAGTGGTTGGTTACTCCCACAACTTTTGTACCACTACTGCACCGGTGTATTTTTCAGGCAGGTCACCACTGTAGATCTCAGGGTTTGTAGCTGGCTTGGTGTTTACCTTTCTCCTATGGTGCTGTGCATTATACCTTCCCGTACCATGAACACTAGTCAATAGAGGTAAAGGCTTTAGGTGGGCACCAGCTTGACTTCTCCATGTTCAGTGAATAATATAGGTGTTGTCTTCAGAAACAGGGTCTTACCACCAATCTGTGGTGAGCAACCAAAAGACTAGGCAATAGCGTGTGTTGTTTGGGGGTTTCCCTGGGACCCGTTCGGCCAGGAATTCACTTAGCTGTAACCCATTCCCAGCACTGGACATTTCATTTGGTGATAAAAGATGTCTAGTTGTGGCTTTGATGCCCCCACCCTGCCGCCCCATTATTTAGTGATTCCAATTTAGATTTCTTTCATATATGTCTATATTTTAATACTCTTCTACTGTATTGGGTTTCCATATGACTTCTCAAATGGCATTTTGTTTTAGCTGTCTCTCCCCATATTCCCTCACTTACCCCTTTTCCCTCTCCCTCCCTGCCTGATCTTCCTGTTCCAGCCCCCCACACACTCCCTGTCGATCCATGACTATCTAACAGTGCCTTATTTAGCCCAGGCTGGTTCAGAATTCACTATGTGTCAGAGGATGGCCTTAAATCTGATCCTCCTGCTTCTACATCCTACACGCCAGGAATGCAGGCGTCACCACCATGCACAATTGTATGGGGTGCTGGGATCTAACCTAGTGGTTGTGAGTGCTCTTCAGGGACTCTGTCAACTGAACTATATCCTTAGCCCTCTAAGACATATATTTATACTTTTAAAGTATTTGAATGTGTTGTATATAATGCATATATGAGTATGTGCACCCATGTGAAAGCCAGAGCAAGATTCCTGATCTATTCCACCTTTTGCTTTGATTCAGAGTCTCTCACTCAACCAGAGGCTTGTTCTTTGGAATGTGTATCTCTGCCCACCAATGCCAAAGTTACAAGCATGCTCGGCTATGCTTGCCATTTTACATAGGTGCTGAGGATTCGAACTTAGGCCCTGATGCTTGCAAATCAAGTGTTCATATCCACTGAGCCATCTCCCCTGCCTGAAAGCTATTTTTCAGTGCTAGATGATTCTGTTAATCCCTTTGTAGATTTCGGAACCATTTCTGTATTGCTTTAAGTATGTTTGCTTTATTGAATATTTAATTCTTGAGAAGTTGCATTAGGAATTAGTGGCCTCCCAAGCTTTTGCGTATACATTTATTGTCATGACTATGGAGAAAAAAACCTTTTGGTTTCTTTAAGTGTCGTGTCACAGTCAGGTGGGTAAGGACAGCCTCTGCTAAAGACGGCATTCCTGCCTGCATTTCCCTGTTTCTTCCAGAAAACTGCTACAGGCCACATCAGAGTTGTCTCTAGACAAAGAGCCAAAACCTCAGGCTGCTGTTTAGAGGCTGCAGAGTAGGGTGTTAGGAAAGACCCAGGGTCCCATGGGGCAACATGGAGCAGAATGACTGTGGTGATGGCAGCTTTGGGGATAGTGTCACCCTTCACCCTGCTGTGGGATTCTGCATGTGGATGGAAGGACCAGTGGGCGGTGGGAGATTTGAATTTGGTGTTGTCCTTAAAGAAGGTCTGGGGGTGGTTGAAAACCACTTAAAAGACACATGTCCAGGGGGTTGGAATGGGAGTCCTGCTGTCTCGGGGGGACTGCTGTGCACAGACAGAAGAGGCAGTGCCAGGGCTGTTCTCAGAGTTCCTTTCTCCTTCCCAGCACCGCCTTGATGACCAACCAAACCATGACCAAGTGAATAGCCCATGACTGTAATCCCTATATTTGGGAGGCAGAGGTAGGAAAATCAAGATCATCCTGAGCTATACAAGTTCAAAGTCAGCGTGGTCTATAGGAGGCCCTGCCAAAAGGGGAAAAAAAATATGACCCAACTACACTAGCAGTATTGCCTATAAGGGAGCCCAGCCTGGTAGGGTCACCAGCTCTAGGGGATGATAATGACCCTTCTGATGAGAAAGGAATTGCCTTCCCTGATTAGGCAAGCTTTTCAAATGTTCAGAGACCCTCTATGGAGCAGCTGGCACAGTATATGAGGATCTGAGTTATAAGCGCCCCCTGTAGCTCTCCAATGGCCGTCCTTCTAACACCCACACTGTGGACACCCAGCATCGTATCCATCTAAGCAAACGGTCCACCCTAACTGATGGCAGGATCCACTATGCTCTCTACCCAGAGCTTGCTAGAGGAGCAACCTGCTGCCACCAAGCATTAGAAAGGCCGGTGGCTTCTAAGAAAGACCTGCAGGAGATTCACCCAACATGGGTCTCCAGCCAAGAGCCCTGACCAGTCTGGATTTACTTTCTTTTTCTTCATTTCTATATCAACTCTGGTTCTTCAACTATGGTTTTACTTTTGCCCTATTTCTTCTGAATTACATCCTTTTGAGTTTTTACAATGTTTCTTAAACAAATGTACTTGAGTTGTTTTATATTAAAAAATAAAAAACAGCAAAGGAGACTCTGTGAGATGGTTGAGAGAGATCTATGCCTGGTTGGGTGCCAGCTTCTGTGGTATGGTCTGTGCTTCAACATGTCTCTTGGTTTGAAAGACACTGTTAGTGAGGGTGACAGAAAACTTGTACACATCTTGTAAGTTTTCAAAGCAAAGAGCCCTTTAACTAAACGTGAGTGTGTGGGTGTCAGTCATGTGTTTGTCTGGTCTACTGAACATTCTGGGACATAAACAGCCAGCCTCTACCCAGATGGGACAACCATCCCTCCTAGGTTTGGAGTGACGGCTCCTATAACAAAAGCCTCTCAGAGTCATATAGCCCTCTACCCAAATCTCATTCCTTCAAGAGACCTTTAATTCTGATCTGTTTCTGCTTTCCCCAATTGCCGTCCCTTGCTGATCATCTCCTCATACTCCCTGATGCTTGCCTGATTGCCTGTAGTAGAAGAATGAGCCAAGGTCTGGATGGAGGCCACCACTTTCCTTACAGATATTGTTTGTTTTTTCTAATACAAAAGTAATACATCACTGCTTCTTTCCTTCAAAAATAAACGGGGAATAAATTGCCATACAATCCATGCAGACAAAGCAAATAGAGCACTAAAAAAATGGCACAGGGCAGTGAGGAAATGACTTCAACGTTAAATCAATCCCTGTTCTAGTAGCCGCAATGCACACAAGCAGATAATTCATCCAAAACAAGTTCCAGTCACACAGCAGAATAATCCACTGTTGCTGAGGAAATTTCAGATCCTGCTCACACGGGGACGGCAGGCCAATGGTTCACTGAACATTGGTGACAGTGTGCAAAGATGAGTTTGATGTTAGGAAATAATCACAAAATCTTCTGGTGAATGCCAGTGCTTTGTAAGAAGCATCAAACATGTACAATGTTAGAAAGGTTTTAATCTTTGGTCCTCCAGTCTGCAGAATTATCTTCTGCCAGGCCAGGTAAGAACACATTTGGAAAGCCTTCAAGCTCATGTCCAGATGACCTCCCAGGCACTGGTGTTCACTGCAGCATTGGAAAGCATGTTCTCTTCCTTTGTAAATCACCACTCTGCAGCTCCGTTTTTCTGGGGCTTCTCTCAGAACAGTGGTTCTCAACCTTCCGGATGCTGCAACCCTTTAATACATACAGCTCCTTATGTTGTCCTGACCCCCCAACCATAGAATCATTTTCATTGTTGCCCCATAACTGTAACTTCGCTACTGTTAGGAATTATAATGTGAATCTCAGTGTTTTCCAATGGCCTCGAGCAACCCCAGTGAAAGGGTCTTTTGACCCCCTAAGGGTCTTGACCCACAGGTTGAGAACCCCTGGCTCAGAGTGTCTCTGACATTCATATGAAACTTGGTGCTGGAGTTGAGCCTCTGTGACTTAGAACAACTTCTTCCTTGTGGTTATTCGCAAATGAAAGTGATCTGTATCCACAATTTTAGAAGTTACCTTTCTGTCAAAGGTCTACAATACAAAAGAAAAGCCCTTGAGTCAGCCCTTCTCTCTCTTAGGTGTTCCCCTGTTGATTTTGTATAAGGAAGATGATTCCCATACCACCTGCTCTCTTGCTGTTCTTCTTCCCACAAGGCTACATAATTAGTATAATCATTTTTTTGTTAAATAAACAGTCATTGGCTATATAATAATGATTATGTGAAGTGTGGGGTTTTGGGTTCTGGTTTTCATTGTCTTTCCTTCTATTCTAAGCGACACCCTCTCACCGCCCATCCTTTCTCGCATGTGCCTTCATTTTTCTCTGAGCTGTTAATTTGATTCTTTCTGGGAAATTTCCATGGTTTCAGTGCGACCACGACAGGATGCTTAATGCAAGGGATTGTTGACAGATGAGACTATAAAAGAACCCCAATCTTAATGGACCTTGAATGTCAGGCTGAGAGACTTGCACTTAAGGGTGATAAGGTACCAGGGAAAGATTTCAGGCAGGGAAATGCCTTTCTGGAACATTCCTCTGATAGCTTTGTAAAAGTACCATATGGGAACTCTCAAACTGACATGGAAGGGTTGTGAAAGCATCTGCAATGTCACCATCTCCCCAGCACAACTGGTGCCATCTTTAAGAAACACCCACACTGGGGTATGTGTCTGTTGAGCTGCTAACAGGCTCTGTCTCCCTCTCCCTGTACCAGCCTCATAGGAAGACAGTGTGAGGCAGGGTAAAGAGCCTATGTGAATAAAATTTTTTAAGATTCTTCTGAAATTATCCGGTTACAAAATGGTTCATATAATGGGTAAAAAAAAAAAAAAAAAAAAAAGAACCATTTTCTCCACTCCTGCTTTTCTTTTAAAGTAGAAATAATTCAAGTGTGAGTGGAATGGTTTGTTTATTTCGCATCACCATTAGAATTAGAATTTATTCTCTACACTAAAATTCAGTTCTTAAGATGAAATCATACATTTTGGTTGGTACTTATTTATTGGGGAAGATTAGACATTTTCAAGAGACCGACATTAGAATATAGTGTAAGAATTCCAACTCAGAAGGTTACTCAAACAGCAACTGAAACTAGGGTGGATATTGGTAGTGGAAGTGATATTTCTGTTGACTGAGAGTCTCATTATATAGGTCAGGTTGGCCTTGAACTTGAGATCTTGAACTGCTCCCTCCCAAGTGCTAGGACCACAGGCATGCTCCACCACTATTATTTTTATTTTTGCAAAATCTCACCCTTGCCATCTTGGACTATTCCATGAACTTCGCAGTTACCATTCATTAAGAAGAAAGCCCCACTGGGAGGAGTGATTGGGGAAGGTCCTGACTTCCAAAGGAGCAAACCTCTGACTACCGCTGCAATGTCCACATGATTCAACTGGCTTCTCCAGTCCCTTAAATTCTATTGGTATAGTTGTACATTGCTTTTTATGCAAAGGAAGGAGTTTTGTTTTTAATGAGGGTTTCTACTGCTTTTCTCTGTGGCTGGGATATTTAGCTCATTATCCACCTAACACCAGGAAATTCAGTGGCAGCAGCTATCCATCGGGTTCAGAAGTTGACCACCATGATTCCTGTCAGTGACCCAGCCCCTACGTGTAGCCGGCACTGTCCGAGCTTCTTTTTGGAGTGACTGCCTTTGGTCTCCATTGCTAGCTTATACAATGTGATTACTCACCCTCATTTTCTAGTCAGAGAGAGAAAATAAGGCTTGCTGAAGGTGTAATGTGGGTAAGTGGCAAGATCTGGATTTCAGATGAAGTCAGTCTGACTGTGTCGCTTGAGATACTTTTAGCTGTAACTCAGCAACAGCACCAAGTACTGGGGGGGGGGTGCTGTTTGATGTAAAAGGAAGCCCAGGGATTGGGTAGGTTGAGGGTCAGTTGCTCAGGAGAGAAATGGAATTGTGAAGGATCTGGGCACTCTCCATAACTTTCCTTGATCTAGTCAAGCTGATCCCCTTGTGTCTGGAAGATGGCTGTTAGTAGCAGCATAGAACATTTAATGGCCAAGAAAGACTGGCTTCACACCTATTGATATTAAAAACAAAGAGGATTGTCAGGAAGCCACCTTTGAGTCTCAGTGTCCCAAACTAGGTTAAATACTCCTTTCTGAACCATTCATTGCCCTAGGAGATGGAGTCACCTCTGTCTCTCAAACACCTTCTGCAGTGGTCACTTCCTCAAATGACCTTACTCCTCTGTCAAAGGGCAGAATGGAAGCCAGATGGCAAAGCTCTTTTTTCCATATTCAGAAGTGCTCACATAATTTATGGGGCCCAATGTGCAATGGAAACGTAGGGCCCCTTATTCAAAATTGATTGGAAGAATTTCAAGATGGTAACAGAATAGGAAATAAAGAATGAGGCCTCTGATCGTAGAGCCCTCGGGTGACTGAAAAGGTGACAGCCTGGCCATGACCACATGCCACTTGCTGCAGTGTTGACCTTTCTACCTTCTGTTTGGGAGGAAGCATTCTTGTTTGTTATCACCTTCTCTGATCCGTTCATTGCCTGGCAGACAGCAGGTGCCGGCAGGAAAGAGAGGCACTACAGGCCTGGCTGAGCTGCTTCCTACAGTCTGAGGACATGGCGACAAGGATGGTGGGTGCTAATGATCTTTACCTGATTCTGAGGTCAGTCCTGAACCTTCCCCAACTCCCCGGGAGCCTCCTAGTGCGACCTTTGTATGTTGAGCTTGTCATATTTTGTTTATTTTCTTATTTTGGTCTTTTGGGCTATAATGCTCCCTGAAGTATACCATACCTGTGGGGCAATGCTCCTTCTGGGCTGCAATTATGCCTTTGACACAGGCAACCAGAGTATGCACACTGTCACATGGATCTACCTTTTGTCTGTGTTCACCATGCAGTGGACTTCCTTTCTGAAGCAGTGACTGGCCTTTGGATGGGATGTTCAGAAGTGGCAGTCACATCATTGGCATCCTTTTCTAACTTGGGAAAGTGGTCCTCCGTTTGTTAGTAATGGTTGTGGCAGCTTTTGTCTCACACCGAGAACTGCATGGACTCTAGGGAGAACCAGAGATTTAAAGAAATGTTTTGACAAGATGGCCTAGTTGGAGACACTGGGCAAAAACACGGGAAGAGTTAAGTAACAAGAGCTGTCACCATAAAGACATCAGGAGGGCAATGCTTAATTAAATTAATTGCCTCTGAATGCTACAAACCACATTCCCTCTATTTTCTGCCTGCCTGCCTATGCTTGCCCTGTCCCTGCATATTATACATTGTCCTTATCATGTAGCTGTGTCCATCTTCAAGGCCTCCAGAGATCGCCTCCGAGACCTTGAACAAAACATCCTGTGGTGTGCCTGCTGCATGCCGCCATCTGGTAGTTGTTTATTGCTCCTCCTGGGTCCCCTCTTCAAATTTGGCAAGAGAATATCTGTCCTTTCGAGCCCTAGCACACTGGATATGCAGAGCACCCAGAACCTTTCTGATTTCCATGCTGCCTACAATTAGGGCTCATTGCCCTGAGCCTAGGCCCTGAAGGGAGCTTGGTACCTTAGGGCTTTTCTTTCTTTCCACACCCATCACCTGGCCTTAGTACATAGTAGGTGCTAGTGTCTGGCTTGCCCTCTCTCTACCTTGAGGTCAGAGGAGGGGAAAGGTCTGTGAATGTGGAGACTCCAGGGCTTCCCATGATCCTCAGGAAGTCTGAGATGGCAGCTGAACGATGTGCTGTTGGGATGGAGCAAAGCCAGGACAACAATGGTTTGAGCGGCCACCCTCACTCCAGGCTCCCCAGAGCTACTGCCTCTCTCCTTCTTGCCTTGGCCTTCCACTTTCAATTACCAGCTTTCCCCGTCAGTCTGCTGGGACAACAGTGTTCCTCCGGGAGCCTGCCTGCAGTGCTTTCCTGTGCGGACCCCAGCCCAGCACAGATGGGCTCAGACAAGGCAAATATGGAGGGCCAGGGAAGAAATGTCTGTAATTATAGCGCAGACCTCGAGTGTGTGCGAAAGCGGTGGGCAGACAATCTTCACAGAGGCTCTGACATTTAGAGATCTTCCTCAGTGCTACATTTGAGTCCTTGAGAGGGAGGAACAGAGATGTTATTTCTGAAGTTCCTTCAGGCACAGTTCCCACGTGTTTGGAGGGGCTCGCTCCTCTACGGCCTTCCCTGACCAGACCTCAGGTCCTGCATATCCAGAACCAAGATGAACCTGGGCATCTCGATCATGCCTCTCTAGGCCTCCGAATGCAAGGCTGCAGGTGGTGCCCATTGCGTTCTGTAAGTCAGTCTTCACAAAGCTGGCCGTCTCCAGCTTCACTGGGTTGCTGAAGGAAGTAGTGAGGGGAGATGGTGCCCACACATGCAGGATTAAGTTGGTCCTGGGTTTGAATTGACCACCTTCTAGGCAGCCTGGAGCTTCCCATTCATTTTGTGAGCACGAATTTCCTTCTGTGTGAAATAAGGGTGATGATGTTAAGTCTTTACAGTGCAACACTGTGGGCTGGAAAACACCATCATAAAGCCTTAAACACAGTGCCTGCCTGGCATGGGAGGCTCAGTGCTCGTTCATGAGAAAAGGGGGAAGCACCCAGAGGTGCTCCCTAGGTGATCTGACCCAAAGAAGGGTCCTGAGAACGTACACAGCCTCCAACAGCTTTTCCCTATTTGGAAAGCCTCTGCCTGATTTGCATGGGCAGTTAAGAGAATGGAGACGTTAGAGGGGTTTTGGTCATATTTCGTTTGATGTCTTCCTTTCTGGGGTGATGCCTAATGTGTATCAGATGGCTGCGTTTGCCTAATTTTAGTCATTAGATTAAGGAGGGATGAGGTAGTTTGTCCTCAGGGAGAAAAAAAAAATCAATGGGAGTAAGTGTGATTAGTAACAGTGCTCCTGCTTTATACAGCAGGAACTGGGGATGTGAAGAAAAGTGCAGACCTTAAAATTCCAGCCAGGTTGGGGGGGGGGAGCTCCTGAGGACTCACCCTCCATTGAAGGGTCATTAAAGGCAATTTACGGCCGCTGGCAGGAGGGAGAGCCATTTTTCTTTGGGAACGTGGCCACTGGTAGGTTGCCAGTGCACCAGTGGCTGGTTCCACACGCATGCACACTCGAGCAGCACTGATTGGACCCAGTGGGTTATAAAAGCAACAACAACTAAAAATAACATGAAGTTGGGTGGACAAAAGGAATTGGACGAGAGGAGTGAAGGGATGGAGAAGACTGAAATACATTGTGTACGTGTATGAAATTCTCAGCGTAAATAAAAAATATTACATTATTTTAAAAAGCACAAACCATGTCACCATGACCCATGGACTGTACTGCCCCATCCCCAAGCCCAGAAGCACAGCTGTTGTGTTTCTGTGCTGGTCCTGCCCTGTCCACTTAAAAGCAGACACCCTCTTCTTACTTACTATCCACAGGTCATTACAGGGCAATTGCTTTATGAAGTGGAAATGGACATCCTTTATTGTAAGGACAGAATGTTCATAAAATTTGCTTAAATGTTAGTGAAGTCTAAGACAGTCACTTATTCACCCACCATTTGTACCTACTACATGGCAAGTATCAGACTGGGTACACGTGGCATGGCAATGAATGGGACTTATCTCAAAGGACCCCCAAAGCAGTGAGAGACTTTCACGGACATAGGAGTTCGTGTATACTTGGGTGAGTGCAGGTACTTGTGGCCTCAGCATCGTGGTCACAATGTGTGAATGACCTTCAAAGGGTAGGGCTGAATCTGTCTGCAGAGTGAGGAAGGGCTTGGAGGTGTCTGAGGTGAGTTTCAACCTCAGGGAGTGAGGAGGAAGCTGGAAAAGACAGCAGGAGCACATATCTCTACCTGAATCAGACACCCGAGCCAGAAGGACAGGGGTGCTCATTGGCTGCCTTATTCTGCCCAGATTCACCCGCCGACAGTAGGGATGTTCCAGTCCGGGGGTAACCGAAGTGTAAAGAAATGGCTGCAAGCAAAGACCCTATATCCTAGACACTTGAGGGGCAAAGGCATGGTGGGAAGAAACAGCCTAATCAAGTGACTCCTGCCTGACTTCCAGATGGGCAGCATCTTCCCTATCTCCCCTCTCATCCATAAAGTCTTTGCAGTGTAGTGAACGGAAGCGCTAGGCATTTACAGGACCTCATAATCCCACACTGATTCCTGGATCTTACAAATCACACCGTCCAACAGCGGTGTTATGCACAGTGGCCATTGTTGCAAAAAGCCCAACCGAAAGTGGAGTCATCACCCTACAGCAGCACTGGCTGACTGTTGGACTTCTGATTGGCAGTGAAGAACTTGCCACCCGGCATGCTGGGTGATGTGCGTGACAGTCAAGGCATGGAATGTGAGGATCGAGAACACAGACTCCACGGCTGACCACCTAGGTCTGGATCCTGTCTCCATCAGCAAATCTGGCTTTGGGCAACCTACAAAATCCTCTCTGTATTTTAGTTTCTTCAGCTACCAAAATGGGACTTTGAGTAGTAATTCCCCCACAGGGTTCTTACCCGGATCAAAGTAACAAGTATGTATCAGACACTTTCCTCATTGCTAAGCAACCTAAGGGAGGAAGGGTTTCCTTGGATCATGGTTTCCAGAGCCGGGTCAGTCCATCGTGACAGGGAAAGCAGGGCAGTGTGAGCCTCAGTCCATTGCAGAAACAGCTTTGTGATGTGACTGGTTCAGATCTTATCAAACCGGGAAGTGGGGAGTTCAGGCCTCCACAGAACCAGAGGCCAATATCACCATCAAGGCCAGCCCCCAGAGATACACTTTTGTTAAACAGGCCACAGTCCCAAAGGATCTACCACCTCCCAAAACAGGAGTGCCAGCTGAGAACCAAGCATTCGGATATGTCCCAGTGGAGTCTCCGGTCCCCTCTGAAGCCTCACGGGCACAGTCTTTACCGCCCACACTTTCTTTCGACGTTCCGGTCTTCTGAGCCCCCACCACAGTGGCCCATTAAGCACTGCATACAGCATTCTCCAGCTTCTTTAGCCCACAACTCCAAACCCCTTCACATCCTGCAGGCCAGTCCTAGGGTCTAAGGATGACACGGTCGCTTTTCTCACAGTGACTCCACGCCTGGTACCAATTTTCTGTCTTAGTCGCGTCGCTTTTCTTCTTGCTATGACAACATAGCTGGCAGAAGCAGCTCAAGGGGAGGGGTCGACTCCGATCATGGTTTCAGGAGACATCAGTGCTCTATGGTGTGGATGGCGTGGCGTCCGGGGTGGATGGCGTCCTCGGTGGTGTGAGCTTGCGGCATGGCTTGTTCACATCTTGGTAGATCGGGAAGCAGAAGCTTAAAGTGGGACCAGAAAGAGGTAATGCTTTCAAAGCCCACCCCCAATGACCTACTTCTACTCATGTCACAGTCCCCAAGATTCCACCTCCTCCAACAGCTGAGCCCTCCTCACACATGAGCTATCGGGGGGTGGGGGACAATTCACATTCTAACCATAGCCATAGACATAAAGCAAAGGAAGCAGCCAGATTCCGAGCTTACTTCTTTCCCCTCATCACATAACAAAAAGAAAAAGAGACTATAGAATGGTTTTCAGGTGTAAGTAGAGGCCGAGGGACAAGCCTACAGGTCCACATGTGCCCCCCGATTTCCCAGGATGCCATGTCTGTCTTGGTGTTGGTTGCAAATGTTGACAGGAGGCATTTTCCTGGGACACCCTGGGCGGTGTAAATTAGGCAGAGCTCTGATCACCATGGCTATGAATATAACTGTTTGATTAAGGTTCTGTGCTGGCTGCATTATTTGTTTCGCAAACCTGAGCTGGGCTGATTGGATTTCTTTCTCTTCCGTTTTTAACATAAGTAGATTCTGAAATTGGAAAAATAAAATATTCCACAGCCGAAAGAAAAGAATCCGCTTGGGGAATGAGCCCAGGTGTATGCCTTCTGCATCGAAATCAGGTTCGTGGTGTCAGGGACCTTGCTGATGCGGAAAACAGGGACTGGAAAAAGGCCAGTGTGTAGCAGGAAAGGTGAGATGGGAACCTGAGGCTGCTGGAGGTGGAGTCTCGGTACTCATATGCCCTGCAGTCCTGTTCTGGGTTCTCAGACCTTTTTAGTGGATCTGTCACCTTCATCAAGATGTGCCAGTATGAAGCAGTCCAGGATGCTGTGGCTGTCTGAGGTCAAAGAACTCCCATGACTTCCTGGGGGGGCATTTGCCAGAGTGCAGCACTGAAGAGACCCCTCTCAATACAATTGATAATAACAGCATTTACCTGGGCCCTCCTGACTGCCAGGTGAAGTGAACAGGAGGGTTAAGACATAAAGCAAAGTGTGGAAAGTGTGTCGTTGCCCTCCCCAGGACAGGCAGGTGACACAGGCAAGTGACACCTGCAGTCCTATCTTTGCACTGAGTATCAATGGAGCAAGAGCAGATTGCTCCTGTGTGTGCCTCAGTTTCCCCTTCTGGGATACAATGATAGATGTAGTTAAAACTAGAGGGCAGATCCTATGGGCCATGGGTTTTCTTAGCTCTTTCTGTGGACACTGTCCCCTAGGACTAGTATCTCCATATTTCATATCAGGAAGATGCCATAGGAGATTTCAGTCACATGTGTGAGTCCACACGTGTGTGAGTCCACAGCTGTTTCAGTACCAGGCCACCTTCCTAACACAGAAACATGTGTTCTTCCTACTGCCTCAAAGACACTTGGTACCAAAGGTGCTTAACAGAGTAAGCAGTGGTCTTCCTTTCAATACTCTGAGGTCATTATTGGTATTTCTGTGGCCTGGTGACAGAGTCAGGCCCTTTGCAGAGGGCCACAAGAGGACAAAAATGTTCCCTGTTTCCAATATGACTGGGCTTCTGGACATTGACGAGTAGAATGCCCGCCCACAACCTCCTGAATGTGTATCAGAAAGAAAGCCCAGCTGTGGTGGTGTAGTGAGTGATGAAAAGCTCCTCCATGGCCTGGGAAATTAACTGATGTTTTTGACCTCTTCTCCCATTGTGTTAGAGTCTGAAGGAGAAAGGTGCCCATCACACGAACAGGATGCCACCATGCTGTATTGTGACTTGATGGGGTTGGATGGTGCTGTGGTTGGGACTCAGGGGTCTCACATTCAGCTCTGTAAAGCCTGGGGTGGCCCCTGGGATGACTCCTGGGGTGGACTCTGAAGTCAGACTTGAGGGTCTGTTCATGGGCTTTCAAAGTGGGTAACCCACAGGACCACACAGAACTCCAGGTTCCCAATCTTTAAAACACAGATAATATCCATTTCTTGGTGTTGTCTCTTTTATATCATGACTCCTCTTTTGGGGGCCCACCACGACACCACAGGCTTCTGCACCCAAGCACTGTTGCCGACAGTCAGGAGGCATGGAGGGTTTTGGGTACTCCAGGAACACCGATCCTTCTTTACACTTGACCCGACAGTCTCCGAACTGCACAGAGAGAACAGCTGATAACTGAGTGCCTGTAAACACTTTATGTCTTCATCAGCAGTTAGGACAGTATGAAATAGAAATAAAGATATGGCTCTCGGAGCTTCTGAAGGGAACAGCCCATGTTGTGGAAACAGAGCCCAGTGCTGAAGGTCAGGGCAGTTTATGGGGTCGTTTTCTTAATTCTCTTCACTCAGGGAGTCCCCTCAGGAGGACAAATCACCTTCACGGCGTTCCCTTCTCTCCTTCAACTTTATTTCCATCAGTAAATTCTGAAGAAATGGCTTTATCTTGTGATAGACACCGGCACACCTAGGTGACAACAACAGGTTGGCTGAAAGGAAACAAGAACCCAGAGTGAGCTCCTGGGGTATGTGAGTGCCACGATTAAGGCTGAGCAGCTTCAGGCCTAAATCTCCCCTCCCCTTCTACATACTGGCCACATCACAAACCTTTAGTGGGCCCTCTTCCCTCCATCAAACTGTGTGCTCCAGTGCGCTCTAAGAATGTGGTGATGACTTAGTGAGTTATAGAGGCTTGATGAATCTCAAGGAAGAGCCTCTACCTCAAACTAGGGAGAAGGGAGTCACAGAAAGCTTCCTAGGGAAGGCAGCTTCTAATCTGAGTCAACTTGAAAATGAAGGGGACATGGCCTTCCAATCAGAACAGTGTATGCAAAGCTACGACTGAAACAGCTCCATGAAGGGGTCTAAGATGGGCTTGAGCTTGGCACCTTTCATGGAGGGAGGTGGAGAGTGTGGGTACTACCATGCAGAGGTAGGGCTCAGGCCACAGGGTGAGGGCTCCTGTCCAGTGGGCACTGGAACCACCAACAGACTTGAAGACCAAGAATGACATGATCCAGTTTGCTTGTTCTTAAAATGGACTGCTGTTGACTTTTAGTAATTACCTGGCCTGGTCCAGATTTATCTGTGGAAGGCTCCGTGGAGACAATCCATTCCTCTTCCAAGTTCAGTCTATTTGAGGGCAGTAGGAGTTCCCATCCTGCCATCTTCTTTCTAGGACATTCCCTCAGAGGAGCAAAAGGAAGTCACTAGGACTCAGACTATCAAACCCTGGCAGAGACTACCAGAGATCCTCTGATGAATGGAGGAATCCCATTTTCCTGATAGACAAATTGAAGCCCATCCAAAGTCATGAGTGAGTTACTAGCCAAAATGGGAAGTTCTTCAGTCTTGAACTTGGCTACATAGGATGTAACTGGGGTTTAACCTCCTGGCATGTAAACTGTGTGGACATAGCCAGAGGCTTGGAAAGCTAGTCCTCTAGGCAGGCTCCTAGACACACACACACACACACACACACACACACACACACACGCACGCACGCACGCACGCACACACACACACACACACTCAAAATCACTCCTGTCATACCTATCAACTGTGACCCTTTGTTGATTTAGGCCTTGACCTGACTGTTTATGGGTCAGACCACTTTCGAAAAGGCTATGAAGGTGACAGTGACAGGAAGGAAAACTCACTTGACAGCTAGAAAGCTCTCCCAGAACAAATTCAGCCTTGAGGTAGACATAGATTTAAGTTGAGGGAATGCACGCACCCAGAAATGACACCCCACCACCAACGCTTCAGGCTTCCAGTTGGCCTTTTCCAACAAATCTGTTACAATTTTACAGCAGCAACCAGGTCCAGCCCATTCCTGTCTCCAGCACCAGGACTTACAAAGCTTTCCTCTGGAGGAAAGCTTGCAGGAGACATGGAAACTTGAAGCAGGCAAGAAAGAAGCAGCCTATGCTTCTTTCACCTTATTTGATACCCGGCCACACAGCATATCCCACACACAGCATGCTGGGAGTATCTTTTGCATCCAGATATTCATGAGCAAATATCACAAGTTCACCCGACACGCATGATCCAGTCTTGCATTCTAGAATTAGAGAAGCTTCCCTCTACCTCCTGGACTGTTTGTCCATCCAGGAAATTGGGACTCGGGTACATTGGGTGCCTTACTTGGAGGTCACAGTGTGAATTAGCTTCTGACAGCAACAATCACAAGAGGCATGCCCAGATGGGTATATGCTGTGAGCTAGTCACACTGTTGTGATGGAGGCCCAGCCGAGCCAGCCACATGCCACACTTAGAAAAGATGGGCTTTGATGAGCTCGCTTAGTTTGTGAATGATTGTGACTGGGAGTGGAGAGCAGTGCCGATTATGTCTCTCTGATGGTCTTAGAACACGGCTCTGCTCTCCTTGTTTGCTTACAGAGAGCAGGGTCCTCCACCCAGCCCATGCCAAGTCCTGATCCAGCAGGGCATCTATTGCTGGACAGAAACTACAGGTTCATTTAATGCCCTGAGGGGTCTGTCTCATTATTAGGACTACCATTGACTTTGAAAATTTGGAAGTCAGAGTGAGTCCCTGAACACCCTTAAAGCCACTGCCAGGCTCCAGACTTGTCTTTCTGTGACCTCTCAGTAGAACTCTGTTCCAGGCAACCAAGTCCCCATGCCATCGTGGGTCTGTTTTAGCCACAGCCTTTGCTCACACTAGCCACCTACCTGGATACCCTCTCCCTCCCCATTACACACCTAAGCCTTTTCTAGTTTAGCATACAGACCCAGCCTGTGCTCTTCCTAGAAGTTTCTTAGACAACTGCATTTACATGCTCTGTAACCTGGAGAAAGGTCACTGTTGCTAGGGACTGTGTCCTGAGTGGGTTGCATGGGGCTGAGGGGTGGGGGTGGGGGGTGGGGCCGGGGGGTGTGTTCCATCAGTCTGCTGTCCTGCCTCCAGCATTCTACTGGCCTCACAGTGAGCCAAATCTATTGGAGTTCAGCTCAGGGACAAGGGACTCTCAGGCATGCTGTCTCCGAGGGTCAGAGAAGGGCAGAGAATGATCTAGACCTGAGAGTGGAGCAAACAGTGACGTGGCTGTCTGCCTTCCCACTGCCACCTCAGTGCATGCCTCTGGGATGGGCTAACCAGGTCACGTTCGCCAGCTTTCCTAGCTGTGTCCTGCCAGTGCAGCCTCGGGGGCTCTGAGAACGGCCCCCTCATTTCTAGCCCCGTCATTGGAATCAATGTACCAGACCCTGGAGCTTTGGCATGCCCTGCCCCACTGTTCCAACCTGAACAATGCAAAGCACCGTCATCACCTGGGTATTTGCTCTGCTTCACATCAATGAGAAAGTAAAGCAGCCGTCTTGCAACCTCAAGGCTATGTTACCCCCAGCATGAGAAGTTCTGTAGGGGCTGCAGGGCCTGTCCCCCTCCCTGAGTCCATCTAGTGTGTCAGGCCAAATACCACTGAGAATTCCTGTATACTGGCCGTTAAAGAGACATCAGTGAAAATGAACAGCAAGCATTTTATACAGGAACAAAAGTGAATGAACGAAAAACACACCCCTAAGATCTACCCCTCACCTCCTGCTCACACCAGGGCTTGCTTTTTATATTAGAATCCATTCTAGGTTGAAACATAATACTAATGATAATTCTCTCTAACTCTTACACAGGGCTTTACAGTTTGCCAGCTACTGTCATATGCCTTTGACAGGTGACAAAGTTAAAACTCAACTTAAATAAATGATCTGTGCCACCACAGCTTAAAGGAGGCAGACCTGAGATTAGAAGTGGGGCCGTCAGCTGCTGCTTCGGACTGCGGTGAAAAAGAGCTCTCTGGCCTCTCTAAATTGGTCTTACAGGCCAAGGTTCATTAGCTAAGGTCTCAGCACCTCTACATCACCATCCCGAGTTAGTGGTGGTCGATGGCATTTTAATGGAAGCCAAATAATTCTTTCTGTTGGCATGCTCAGGCAGCTGGAGTTTTTGTGTTTTATGATAATTAAATACTATCATTTTTCATATCTGATGATCTTCAGGTCCCGATTAATGACTGCAGTGCACACTGGGGTCATCATTAACTCTGAAGCAAAGAGAGCTTTGGGCACCTGTCTGCGGTTTGGCAGAGTTGGTGTATGAGAGCACCTGACCTGGAACCCTTTCTTGGAACTGTTTGATGTCCTTAGCTCTCAGCATTTGAGTCCAGTGACTAAACCAAAGCCATGAAAGTTTGTGCCTTTTTCTCAGAAGCGGGGCCTACTTCACTACGACTCATTTCCTACGAAGGCACCTGCCATTGATCTGGGGCATGCTTGGTCCTCTACCTCCTACCCCCTGCTTCATTCTCCACCAGCCTCAGAGCCTTCCCAATGCTAAAGTGGCCACAGAAACAGCTCCTACCCTCCCAATGATAACCAGGTTTTCTAGCCTTTCACTTCCAGACAGCTACGCCTGGGCCTGCCTCACTGTCCCTGCCTCACCCACAGCCATGGCTCCTTATAGACACTCACACTTTTGATTCAGTGTGCCCCCAGCAGCCAAACTCTCTTAGCTTCTAATTCCTTGCACACTCATCATTCTCTGCCTGGAGTGACAACCCCCCCCCCCCCCCCACAACACAGGCCATATTTCACCTCTCATGCAGTCTTCCTGGACCCCAAGAGCTAAAGTTAAGCCCCCACCCTCTGTGCCTTCTGGGTGCTTCAGAGAGGCTAGAGTACAAGGTGATAAGGATGACAGTCACATGGAAGGTACACCCTGTGTGACAGACATTGTGGGTAGACTTGGCCTGTCCTGACTCACTTAATGAACACAAGTGAAGGATTTCACACTACAGGCTTCAAGCCAATCTGCTAAAGGTCAAATTCTGGCTCCGTCAATTAAATGTGAGCAAGTTGTTTGGACTTTCTGTGAAGAATAACAATAGCCTCTTCTTTTGGGGACTCTTGCAGGGTTTTCTGAGTAAAGCATTTAGTGTCTGTCACGTAGTCTCAATGCATGTGACATGGTGTGCATGATGATGTCACACACAGTTCTGTCAGCAGGTGTCTAACTAGATTGAGCATTTCAAAGTTGACCATGTTTGTAAATCTTTATTTTCAACCTATAAAAGACTATCTCTCCACCTTTTATTGGACCTTTTAACACATATACGTTTTTCTAAATGAGTAAGTAGCTAGAGGCTGGGAAAAGTGGTGACTTGTGCTAATGTCACGTCACCTGTCAGCGACAGAGCTGAAGCTGCTCTGTGAGACTCCTGGGTTGTGCTCTGTACTCTTCTCAACCCGGTACCCCCTGAAACATTGTCAAGGATGGGGTGTAACTTTATCTGAGAGCCCAATGGTCCCTGAACAAAACATAGGGCTTCCCCAGGGCCCACTGTGAGCTCAGGACAGGTAGATTTGGTGTCAGCCAAATTTGCCCTGAGAGACTTGTCTAATGCATCAAACAGCCTTTCTCTTTGAAAATCTGAAGCCCTGGGTAGCTAGCTTGAAGGTCAGGGCCAGCCATTCTGGCTGCTTCCTGATCTGTGTTGAGTTCCAGGCACTCTTCTGGCTTCCAGCAGTCAGTGGATTGGCCACAGTGAAATCCATCAGCCATCAGAGAAGGACTCTGCCCTTCTGCTCAGTATTGTCCTGTTCTTCCCCCTCGCTCCTTTGTTTTAGAACTTCTGTTGTAAATGCTGAAGAGTCATCTCCATGGTGACATTTAATGCTTTATGGTCTATTCATTCATGTTCCTTTATCATTATTGTGGACTAGCAGCTACTGTTTGCAGGGTTGGGATGTAGATCTGTGGCAGAGTCTAGCACATGTGAGGCCCTGGGTTTAGTCTGTGGCACTGGAAAGTAAGTAGTTACCATACAGTTAAAATGTTACATGCCAGGCACTGTGCTGAGCACCTGACACATAGCATCTCATTCAAATCTCAGAACAACCGTACACAGTGGACATTGTCTCTAGAAAGCAATCTTCCGAAAACTACAACTCTGAAGAAGTTCAGCACCTTGATAGACATCATAGGGGTTTTTTTTAATACTATATTAAAATTTATTTATGGAGTGCATGTGTATGCAAGTATGTGTGTGCCGTGTGTGTGTGTGTGTGTGTGTGTGTGTATGTATGTATGTGTATGAGTTCATCAAAGCATGCATGGGAAGTCAGGAAACAATTTGCCAGCCCCACAGTTACCACTTGTAAGTGGAAAAGATAAAACTTGAACTCAGAGCTGTGGGACACCAAGGCCCAGACCACTTCTGTGATCTACTCCTCTGCTGAGCACTTAAAGGGCACCACCGCATGATCTCAGTTTGAGGAGAGTCAGCAAAGACACCAGCCAGTGTTCAGGGGTTTCTGCACATATAAAATGAAAGGTGTTGGAGAACCATGACAGCTACAAACATTTACTTACTTATTTATTTATTTATTTATTTATTTATTTATTTATTTATTTAGGGTTTTATGAGACAGGATCTCACTATAACCCGGGCTACCATAGAACATTCTGTGTAGGCCAAGTTGACTTCAAACTCATATGAGGCAATCCTCCTGCCTCAGCCTCCTTCTGAGGTTATATGCATGTGTCACCAAATAAAACCAAGGAGTTTTTAGGAGAACCAACAACGGCTTCTGGAAAAACAGGCTTGCCAAACTTTATACTCTAGTAGCCTTCACTGAAGGTGGTATCTGTAAAGTAAAGTGGCTCAGACTACATGTGGCTGGATTGAGTGATATGGGTGGCTGCTGGATCTGTGGAAAGAGATTTTGGATTGAAACTATAGCAGAACTTTACAATGTTCCAGTGCTTCTAAACAGTTACTGAGGCAGGTGTCACCTCTCAGACACATAGCAAAAGTCTTGTCTTAGGCCAGCTTGTCTCAGCCCAGACACTCCTCTCCTCTCTAAGGGTACTTTTACTGCCTTTGGCCATGAACTACAGTGATCTGTGTTAGATGCAAAGGCGCATTGGTTCAGAAGACAGAAGTCACACTGTGGTTTCATAAGGACCTTTACTTTTTTCCATCTTAGCTTCCCCACCTAAAACAAAACAGCAATGGTGCCAATAATTCCCTCAAGGGCTTGTTGTGAGCATTAGAAAAGTTAAGGATGTGAAAGCTCATAGTAGGTACTTAAATACACAGCAGCATTTGTTAATATCAATGAAGTAAAATGTCATAAGGGGATACCTTCTAAAACAGGGCAGATGAGTCTACCATTCCTTGCTGGCCCTGGACAGCCATGGCATGGTAAGATCACTCGCTACCTCTCTGCTGTGTGGAGCTAGAAAGGCCACACAGGGCATGGGCCACTCAGTCCAAAGGCTTCTTCTCATGCTGGGCTCTGCCCACATTCTGTCTGCCTCTATTGAAATGCTGCTTGTCAGGCCTGGTGGCTCACGCCGTTAATCCAGCACTTGGGAGGCAGAGGCAGGTAGAGCTCTTTGAGTTTGAAGACAGTCTGGTCTACATAGTGCAGTGGTTCTCAACCTTTCTAATGCTGTGACTCTTTAATACTGTTCCTCATGGTGTAGTGGTCTCCAACCATAAAATTATTTCATTGCTACTTCATAACTGTAACTTTGCTACTGTTATGAATCACAATGTAAATATCTGATACGTATGATATCGAGTATATGACCCCTGTGAAAGGGTCATTCAACCCCCAAAGGGGTCATGACCCAAATTTTGAAAACTGCTGACATAGTTCGAGGACAGCCAGAGCTATGTAGGAGACCCTGTCTCATACAGATAAACCAAGCTGCTTGAGAAGAGCTGGACACAGCCAATGGCCCTACCCTTGCTTACTTTCTTGACCAAGGCTATTTGCTCCCTGGGAGAAGAGCGGCTGCTCTACCTCCACAGGTCATACTGACTTCCAGGTTCTCACCTGTCCCCTCAAGGGACGACTGTGCCAGCTCTCTGCTAACCCGGGACTTCATCATCTTTAGAAAGAGTGGGTTTCATCCACACTGGATGGGCTCTGGGGACCCTCCTTACCAGCAATGAAGTTTCAGCCGCTCCTGACCTTTGAGGATCACGTGGCTGGAGTCGATCGTTATAGGGAAGCTGATGAAAGAGGAGACTGGAAGGCAGGAGTTCCTCAGAGTCCGGAGGGTCTGCAGGCCCAGCACACATTTTACACTGAAGGTAGCAGCTTGGAATGTGTCGCCTTTGGATGAATTATCATTTCCTTCTCCATTCTACTTCTAACCTCCTCCCCCAGTGTCCCACCAGATTCACTTTGTACCTCTTTGCCGTGAGAAGTAGCTTAAAAATCAGAGTGATACAGCCTCCATTAACATATCTCTTCCCTGTCAGCTGCCTAATTTGTTCTCATTGTAGCACTTTCATCTCGGTAATAAAGGCACTTCCCATTTCACAGATGAGAAAACCGAGGCTCAAAGAGGTTGAGTGATTCATCCGGGGTTCTATGTTTAGTAAGTGGCGGAATCTAGACAGGAGTCTAATTTTCTAACTTCTCCCCCGTTACACTATTTGCTTTGTGAGAGGAGGCTTCTGGAGTAGCTTAGGTGAAAGGGAGTCACCCACAGACCTATCATCAGGACACAAATAGCGTCCACTTTACCACATTCCCATAGGAACTGGAAGTATCCACTCCAAAACCTGGATTTTACCTGCATATTAGTGACAATAATAATACCTGTTGCTCTAGGTCACTGAGGGGACTGAAGAAAATATTTATCTCAGTCTTCTTATCTGTGTGGGGGCTCAGAACAGCATTTGTCACACAGTGTGTGCTCAGTAAGTATTCCAGTAGTTTTGAACCACCCCTACACAGCATGCCCACCACTCTCAAAAGCCACCTTCTCCCAGAGGACATCCAGTCTATACCTTCCTAGGTACATGTGCTTCATACAGACGTAGCCTCTGCCCTGGCCCTGTGTTCTTAGATCAGTCGGACTCTTAACTAACTGTACATTGTGCTTATTTACCTTGTTAATTTCATTAACTGTTCACCATTCCTTGGGGCAGTGATTCTCAAAGTGAAGCATGGGTCAGTCACTGGGAGGCTCTGTAAGGTCTGATTCCTGGGCCCCTTCCCCCAGGTTCTTGAATCTCTAAGTCTGGATTGGGGCACCAGAACTTCTATCTCAAACACACTCATTCCCAGGTGCGGAAGCTACCGGTGTGAGAGTATACTGTAAAGACAAAACCCACAAAAGTCTGACAGATAAAATGTGGAGTTGTTGACGGGAATCAAATTGTTGACATGGACAACTAGAGTCTCTCATGCTCACACCTGCTCTCTATCCCTCACTCTTGCTCTCAAAATCTTGTTTCTTATTACTCTCCTAAAGTTTAAGTTCAATGTATGGGGTGGGCATTTCTATTTTGTTTATTGCCCCAACACACACATAGAACAGAAGGAACTCAGAACTATCTGTGGACTCCGAACTGGACTGAATGAATTAATGTGTAATTTGCTAGTGCCAGATGCACTCATTCTGGCCCCCGCAGTCTTGTTCAGGCCTCTATGGCTGTTCCTCCCCCCCAGGGGCGGCACCCAGCCAGCAGCACATTGACCATGACTGCTTGCTCCCTAGATCATCCCAGCGGCCTGCAGAACCACCCTCGGCTCCGGACACCACCGCCACCACTCCCCCACGCCCATACCCCCAACCAGCACCACGCGGCCTCCATCAACTCCTTGAACAGGGGCAACTTCACCCCCAGGAGCAACCCCAGCCCGGCACCCACAGACCACTCACTCTCCGGGGAGCCCCCAGCAGGCAACGCCCAGGAGCCAACCCATGCCCAGGACAACTGGCTACTCAACAGTAACATCCCACTGGAGACCAGGTGGGTCCCAGTGGACCGAGGCTGGGAGGGTAAAGGGAGGGCTGGGTGGGCAGAGGGCAGACCAACCAAGGTGTAAAGTCTATTGTTGGCCAGGTCAGCAGGGAATGTGTCTCTGCCGCCTATCACTTTAGAGAAGCTGGTATGAAATGCCTTGCCTTGGGCTGGGACTCTCCAATGGTAGGAGAGAGCTGTGGGAAGCTGGGATTTTAGAATCCACCGGAGCTGAGGTCCAGTGCTAGCCTGCTGCTTATTAAAAATATATCAGTCAAGTTGATAAACTCATGAACATCACTGCCCTGTCTACACAATGGCAATGAGGCTGGTTGGGCAAGGCTTTTTATAAAAGTAGGCAAGAAACGCACAAAGGAGGCAGGCACAGGTTTAGGATAAGGCAGGCATTCAGATCCACTTGGGATGGGTCCTCAACTCAGCCAGCTGTGTGTGATTTCACTGCTCTATGCCGAGCATCAGGCCTATCTGGACTGTGAAAGGTGCTCTTTGAAGGCCAGTCTCCCCTTCCGTTCTTGTTTCCTGGTCTATTGACCCTTCTGTAACCAGAAAGCCCTTAAGGTTTTCCCATCGGCATCGGTAGCATAGACTTTCGTATGGTGATTCCATGTATTCTACACACTTTGATGAGATGAGTTTTCCCATGATGGCCTCATTCAGGAGTTCTGGAAGTTGAGACTTAGCACGTTTGTGACCAGCTCAGATCACATAGGAGGTTGATACATGGCTAGGACTCAAACCCAGGGTGCTAGACTCTCTGTCCAGTTATGTTGCCCTGTGGTTCATTCCCTTCTTCTGGGATTTGCCATGCGATGTTTCCTTCAGCCCAGGGACTGAGGCAGGCTGAGTTCTGCAGCCATCCCCTTCCCCTGTGCTTAGCCACTGTATTCCAAATTTTGTGTGTGTGTGTGTGTGTGTGTGTGTGTGTGTGTGTGTGTGTGTAATTATAAAGCCCATGCAGCTCACTTAAGAAATTATAGGAAGATAAAAGGAGAATTAGATTATCTGTAATTCTACCACCTGAACAGAGCACTTTTGGCATGCCTCTCTCCCTGCTTTCTAAATCATAGGTGAAGTATTCCAGGCTGGTCCAACAAATCTTCTTCTACCCTCTCTCTTAAAGAAATGGCACGCATAGGTTTTCTTTCCCCAAACTCCTGTTCTTTGTGAGGAATACAGAGACAAACCACATTTGAGGAAGGGAAATTAGCCGACACACAAAAGGTCCACCCACTTGCCTCTGCCTGGCACAGGATGATCATGGTGACGGTATAGGCACATTGAGTATGTGGGGTCTGCAAGAGAAAAGTCACAATCCTTTGGTTACATTCTATACTTGTGAAGTCATTTTTCCAAACCCAAGTTTTTCAGAGATAAGAGCCTACCATAACCCACCCAGTGTCTTAATTATTACCATTTCTCTTCACATCTTCTAAAATGCCTCTCTTGCCCTCATCAGTTACAGAGTGGATTCATTGTTGTTATCCCACCCAGGGTAGCCAATCAAGTCTCCATTATTTTCAGTGCTTATTGAGTGGGACATGGCTGATGGAAACCAGCACCTAATCAGTGGCTCTGGCCATCTGCGTGGATCATGGATGCCATTCTCGCTACTTGGAAGTTCATTTTAGAAGCAAAGTAGGACTTCCTCCTGTGAGTCTGTAAGTTTCTCAGGGGAAAGAGAGGCAGGAGAAGGGCACCAAGAGAGGCTTTCCAGATGGTCAATATGTGATGTAAAGGTTGTCTCAACTCACCTCCCCTGCCCCATCAGCTAGAACTTGCCTGCCTTGTTGATCCTCTGTCCTCCTGTCTCCATTGCTTAGAATGAATGAAACTGGGCTTTCATCTTTCATTATCATTCAGATAATGTCCATCATAGAGCAGTTAGCAAATAGAATAAGCAAGAAGAAAAATACCACCTCAGTCTACCAAAAGGTGCATATAGGCATGCACACCCTTTCATAATTCATCAGTATACATGCTGCATACCATTATTATATATAGTTAGATTGCATATATTTAATATTCAGTGTATGCATGTAGCCCTCTCCAAGTCTATGCTCTTCCCGGCTTCTGCACAGGCCTCTGCATGCTGCCACTGGTTACCTTGTTCTTCACTTCTTAGTCCAGCTGAATCCTACTTAGTCCTGAAGCCCAGCTGAGTAGCTGAAGAAGGCCTCCTCTGTGTCTCCAGAGTTCTGTGCATCTGAGGATAGCCCACCAAACAAAGAGTGGTACCAACTCTGCTAGATGACACAATCAGAATTCTGCATGTTAATGTTGACCTTACCAGGCTGGTGGCACCAGACTAACAAGATGAAGTGGAAGAGAGAGAGAGTTGCAGAGTTCAGTGGGTGGAATCAGTCAGTGGGCATCAGGAAAAGGTTGTGGACTTTTTTAAGTAGATGGGCATTCTTTTATGTTGGCTTTCAAGCATGCTGAACCTTTTGTGTGACAACATGACATATCAAATAAGTTCACACTTGAGAACCATACAACAAGTTAACAAAAAAAAACAAAACAGACAGAACAACCAACCAACACACACACACACACACACACACACACACACACACACACACATCTCATAATGCTTTAGGTAAGTTAATGATTTTGTGTTTGGCCACGTTCATAGCTATCTTCAGCCACATGAGATCTGTACGTTAAACATAACTGCCGGCTGAGTGAATTATTCAACATCCCCAAGCCTTGATTTCTTCATTGACAAATTAGGATATAAAATTATGCTTTTCAATGAGTTTAGAAAGAAGCAAATGTAAGGAACACACATACAGTGCCCAGCATCTAGAAATCACACTGTAAGAGCTGTTCCCATATTTTCATAAAGCTCTGCTTCCATATGTCAACGCTCTGAAGAAATAAGTCATTGAGAAAATATCCATGAGTCCCTACCCAACACAGGAGTGAAGAGGAGCGGGAAGGGCCTGTCCCTTCACTGCTTTGCAGAAGTGTGGCCTGGTGTCCTGAGGATATGGCAGGCCATTCACCATCTAGAGTGTTTCAAAGCACAGTCCTCAGGTTCTTCACAGGGGACGTCAGGAGGTAGAAAAGGTTTGGGATACATGACTCTTCTGCTCCACATTGTGTTAATCGAGTCAACTGATCTTTAGCACCCATCACATGCATTTCACTTATCTGTGGGGACTCCTTCAGCCCTAAGGTGCCTTGGGACTTCTGCTTATGATCCTCTGAACAGGACAGTTGTGTGAATCAGGGTTCCAAGACGTTGAGACAAAAGCCATTGATCCTCCTATAAGTTGGGCCTAGAAATGGCATAGTGTTGATTCTGCTTTGTTTTCTTGGTTGAGCTTGTCATGGGCCAGTCAAGTTGAAGCTCCACTTCTCAGTGAGAGAAGTGTCAAAGTTTTGGCAGCCATCTTTAACCCAGCATCCTCCACCAACAGGCTTTTCTTTTTAAAAAATTTTTATTTATTTTTAATTTTTTTTTCATTTTACATATCAATCCCAGTTCTTCTCCCCCACTCCTGCCCCCTTCCATCTCTCCCAATCCCACCCACTATCCACTAAGTTGAGGAAGGACTAAGCCCCTCCCCCTTGTGTCAAGGATGAGCAAGGTGTCCCACCCTAGGGAATGTGTTCCAAAACGCCATTTCATGCACCCAGGATAAATCCTGGTCCCGCTGCCAGGGGCTCCCCAAACAGATCTAGTCACATAACTATCGCCCACATTCAGAGGGCCTAGTTGAATTGAAATATGCTGTTTTAGGGGCTCCACTAATTCACAGTAGTACTTGTTATCTGAAAACACAGCAAAGAAAACAGCCCCTTACAACAGACAGTCATGGCAGAGGAAGCTGGGGGATGCACTGTGCTTTAATTACTGCGGGGTCCCCAGCACATGGCACAGTGTTTGCCACAGCATGGTAGGGCCTTAAAATATGAACACGCAGCTAAAAAGAGTGGAGTGGGGCAGTGGTGGCGCACGCCTTTAATCCCAGCACTCGGGAGGCAGAGTCAGGTGGATCTCTGTGAGTTCCAGGTCAGCCTGGTCTACAGAGCGAGATCCAGGATAGGCACCAAAACAACACAGAGAAACCCCGTCTCAAAACAAAACAAAACAAACAAAAAGAGTGACGATGGAACACACGGGTGACTAAATATGTTTAACTGAGACATGAGTGGGGAAAGGGACAGCCTCCCAATGGCCCCAGAGCCATGTGACTGAGATGAAGAGTCAGAAGTCCTGAGGAAGGAAGTCCTGAGAGACGAAGATGAGGAGGCCCAATAGAGCCAGTCCCACGTGACAGGGTGTCTCCAACAGCTTTTGCCAATACCCAGGAGCTCCCCCCCTGGTACCCCCACCCCCATAGCTGCTGGTAGGGTGACCAAGAGGGATTATATTTCATCCTGGCAGAAAAGTAAGGCAACCAGAAGGATGGACAGTGGGAGCTTCCGGGGGCTCGTTCCCTTCTTATCCCCTGTACCTCTTCCAATCCCCACGGTTAACTAAGTCCTCCAGGGAGGAGCCTGGACATACTTGGGCTGCCTAGACCTGGAGTATGCCCTTCAGGAGTGTCTGTGGTTCTTCTATGTGGAGCCACGTGTTGAAGGTCCCCCAACCTCTGATCCACTCCTTTGACATGCGGTGGCATCAGCATTTAATTGATTTCACAGGGACTGGCTGATTAATAACCCACCCGGCTCCCGTTGGATGAAGGGGAAGCCTAAACAGAAGGCTGCCAAACCTCTGCTCTGCCTCAGCTCATCCCAGGACTGGGTCAGGAGCCTGGAACCTTCTTGTGGTCATACTGAATTTGAGAAACCACCTCTGTGACCTCAGGGACGAGGGCTACCCTGCGATCTCTAGGTCAACCCTACTGTGGTGAGATGGGCCTTTCAGAGGTTAGCTGCAGCCCGGAAGAGCTGGGGTTTTGTTTGTTTCTTCCCTTCGTTCATGTGTCTGAACACCAGGGGTGTAGCCGGCTCCTCAGGAGTCACTTGGCTGAGTCACTGACACCTGCACGCCATGGGGTGTCAGCTGCAGCATGTAGGGTATGACCCATACTGCCCTACACCTCTCAATGGAGATGACAATCAGATGGGATGATGGCCGTCCCAGAGCTTTGTGGACAGAAACAGTCCAGCACAGTGGCTTATGTAAGCACTCTGGCTGTTGGGTGAGGCCATCCTGAAGACCTACTTCTCTTGAAGGTCAGGGGACTTCCCTTCCCAAGGCCATTTGTTCTCCCCTTTTGAGGCTAATTCTTCCCACCCTGGATCACACTGGCAGGTCTGGAAGCCTCAGCTTCAGGCTGCTGAGGGACTCTTCTGTGTGTAAAGGGGACCAAATCCCTCCCCATTCAGAGAAGGTCTCCTGGAGCAGACAGCACTTGCCTGCCAGGCTCCCTCTCAGGCACAGCAGAAGTCAAAGACACCTGCTTTTAGTCCCATTCCTGTTGTTTCCTTTCCTTGGGAACCTCAGAAGTCTTGCCAAGCCTCAGGTTCCGTAACTGTAAACGGAAGTAGAAACACCACCCACCCTCGAGAAGATTATACCTTGTCATAAGTCAATCATCATCCATACTTGAGCTGCCAGCAGGGGTGAGGAGGGAGCTGCCAGCAGGGGTGAGGAGGGAGCTGCCAGCAGGGGTGAGCAGGGAGTTGCCCCAGGGGTGAGGAGGGAGTTGCCCCAGGGGTGAGCAGGGAGCTGCCAGCAGGGGTGAGGAGGGAGTTGCCCCAGGGGTGAGCAGGGAGCTGCCAGCAGGGGTGAGGAGGGAGCTGCCAGCAGGGGTGAGGAGGGAGCTGCCAGCAGGGGTGAGGAGGGAGCTGCCAGCAGGGGTGAGGAGGGAGCTGCCAGCAGGGGTGAGGAGGGAGCTGCCAGCAGGGGTGAGCAGGGAGTTGCCCCAGGGGTGAGGAGGGAGTTGCCCCAGGGGTGAGCAGGGAGCTGCCAGCAGGGGTGAGGAGGGAGTTGCCCCAGGGGTGAGCAGGGAGCTGCCAGCAGGGGTGAGGAGGGAGCTGCCAGCAGGGCTGCAACCCCAGGTGGGCACAACAGCTTGTGAGCCTAAGAAAAGCTCTAGGAACCTTTTATTTCTCAGAGAAACGGGACATCTAAAGTGTTGGGGGGGGGTTGTATAAAATTTAGGGAATTCATGATCTGGGAGTCAGGACACCCATGATTCAATTTCTGCTCTGCCACTCACTGGCTTGTGTGGGTTTAGGATCAGGATACAGGTTTCCCTGGACCTCAGTCTCCTCATCAGTCCCACAAGCCAAATAATTTGACCCAGAACTAAACAGAGTTTGAAAAGTATAGCGTAAGGTTCCCTGGACCTCAGTCTCCTCATCAGTCCCACAAGCCAAATAATTTGACCCAGAACTAAACAGAGTTTGAAAAGTATAGCGTAAGGCTGTTTCACCACAGCAACAGCAGTCTGAATCAACACCACTTTCAGCCAGTGTGTGTGTCCCCCCACCCCCCATTCCTAAGTGACGTAAATGACAAATGCCCAAGTGAGCTGGCATGCTAACAGAAGCACTTTCAGAAGATCCATCGCTGTGTAGCTTGAGAAATCCTTCATTCCATTGCCTGTCTCCTTATCTTCCGTCTCTGTGCTTTTAAGTGACACTTGTCAGCTCTCTCCCTTTCCAAACATGTTTCTTTTTAAATTGTAAATGTTAAAATAGGGCTGGAGAGGGTTCAGCTAGTCAGGCGCTTACGTTCCAAGTGCGAAGACATGGTGTGATCCCCAGAACCCACATAAAAATTCAGGGTGTGATAGTACACGATATAATCCCACTGCTGGGAAAATAGAGACAGATGAATCCCTAGAGCTTACTGGCCAGCCAGTCTAGCCTAATTAGCAAGCTCCGGGCCAGTGAGAGACCCTAGCTCAAAGAAAAAAAAAGATGAATGATGCCTAGGGCTCGACACCCAAGGTTATCCTCCAACCTTCTGATGCACCAGCACACATGAACATGCATACAGACACACAGATTAAAAAGAAAAATCACTTAATCTAGGCACTTGAAATATCCTATCATTAACATTTTGAGCTTATTTCTTGGCCCTTTAAAAAAAAACATGCTTATTTGTTTACTTTGTGGTGATTATGAGGCACAGGCTTGATTCTCTGGAATGTAGGCCGATGCCAAACTCGTAAGAGTTCCCAGAAACAGGCTGTGTAACCAGCATCAGTGCAGTAAGGCTGCGGAACTCTGGTTAGGTCCTCTGAGCTGACACTGTGCGGCCTCCTCGTGCAGGAGGAGATAGGATGAAGAGAGACTAAAAATCCTCCTCAAAACAAGAGACTAGAGGAGATAATAATAACCACCGCCTGCTGCTGTCTCTAGGCACTATGTGTCTGCCATATGCCGCCGGGCAGGCCTCCTTCTGCATATAGCGAATCCAGCAGCACTCAGCTCAGATCTATTTAGTGACTGCATGTATGTAGCAAGCCGTCTTCTCCTCTAGGCACATAGCAACAAGCCGGACAGAAAGGACAACTGCCTTATAGAACTGGAATTACATGAGGAAGAAACAAACTAGACAGACAAGCATCCCTGTGTTCCCCATCATCATTTCCTGAGATCTTACATGACGGCTTGACACAGCGTGCGTGCGTGCGTGCGTGCGTGCAAGCATGTGTGTGTGTGTGTATGTGTGTGCGTGTGCGTGTGTATGTGTGTACTAAAGCAGTGCAAGGAGTCAGTGAGTGGCTGGGGGAAAGATGGGGAACTGCTGGAAGCAGGTGAGAAGCCATCGCTGTGGAAGGAGGTATGATGTCTGGGAACATGTACAGAAGGACAATTCAGGCTTAGCTTGTTAGAGAGAAGCAAGGGAGCCAGTGTATCTGTACCAGGAAAATGACTTTGAAGGAGCAATCCAAACCAGATCTTGTAAGATCTCTGGGCCTGGGAAAGACTGGGAAGGGTTAAGTGCAGAGAAAAGATCCACACGTTCACCTCTGGCTGTGTAAGTGAGCAGTTACCACCCTTTGATGAATTCTCCGAGTGACTATCTGCTAAGGCAGAGGAAGGATGCAGCAGGGGCTGGAATTCAGATCTGCCTTGTTCCTCAGGCCTCTCCTGGACAGTGCTTACTGCCGACCCCTGCACTCCTCCCAGGCTCTGGGAGCCTCACAGCAGAAGATCCCGGTAGTGACGGCCCAGGCTCTGTTTTGTGACTCTCTGCAGGACAAGGCCTACTAGGGCCTCATTGTCAATGTCCTAGCTACAAAACGATATCACTTTGTACTCCGCTGTCCTTGGGGTGTTCGTGGCGTGGGACCTCCAGATGGTCCTTACTGTCTCTCTTTGGTTGGAGGAAGTGGCAGGCAAAGGTCAGGCTGTGTAGAGAGCACAGAGGTGTGGAGCCGAGGGTCTGAGCTCTGGGCCCTGACAAACCCGCTCCAGGACAGACGCTGCCACCTCTTCCCCGTGTGATCCGACCTCAGAAAAGTTGCCTCTCTGAACTGTGTCCCACCAGCCTGAAAGGGGAGGTGACAGAGCTGGCTCCATAGGAATAGGGGTGTAGAACAAATGTAAGTCAATCCCAGAGCTCCTAGAGCAGCAGCCCATGTGTGGGGCTACAGGATAAGGCAACCGTCCCAGTTAGCATCATCTCAGCGGACCCCATCACAACCTGTGCATCTTAGTGTTATAATCACCAGTGTGCAGCAAGGATGATTAAAAGAAGTTAAGATTTTTACCCAGACTCCACCAGGAAGTCCTTGTGCCGGAGTGGTCCATTCTACGGCCCAGTAAGAGGTAGAAGGGTTCCTTGGCAGTACTGGAGCCCAGAGCTGGCTTGCTGCCATCCCTCCTCCCTCTGGTATGTCCTACCGTGAGGCGGCAGCAGTCCTGAAACCAGCTGGAAGTGGGATCCAGAGCACTTGAGGGGCAATGGCATCACCTAGCAGTTGAGACCCAGATGGCTGTCTTCACCCCGGGGCACAGTCAGGTGAATGCATAAGCATTGCCCTGCCCTCATGGGTAAAGATCCCGCCCTATGTCTTCAGGGGACTGTCTTGCTTACTAATCAGTTACCACCCAGTTCTCACACAAGCTGAAGGATGGTGAGACTCCAACCAGGTCCTCATCCACAGGGACTTAAGAAAAATACAGCTTCTTTGGCCCTGTCTCAGTGCACCAACTGAGTCCCTGGGGCTCTGCTAGACCCGAGCAGGGTACGGCTTTCCAGAATGTTCTCCTTCTTTAGAAGACAGTGGCCACAAGTGCTTGGTGTTCTTGTGTCTTCGGAGAAGCCAAGTGGGTGTTTCCAGATGCTGCTTTAGCAGATGTGGAGTGAGTCGAGGAGAGAACGTTGGGCTTTGGATCCAGATAAACAAGTTCAAATTCTTGCTTTGAACCTTGTTGCTGGTGACCTTGGCAAGTCCCACGACAACTCCATATCCCAGTGTCCTCATCTGTAGAAGTGGGATCGCCCTGACTTCTTTGCATAGCATCTATTTTGAAAATTTGAGAAAATGGATAGAATGTGCCCAGCCCGCTGCTGGGCACCTTCCAGTCCTCCTGGCTGAGAACCGGAGTTGGATGCACACAGCCTCCAGCCTTGCGGGTTTGTATCGAGTGCTCCCTCTGGATGCTGTGTGCCAGGTGGATCCTTTGCACATGTGGCTTTGCACACTGACCTGTTGCCTGGAGCCTCTGTCCCTGCTGGTCTCATGCACAGCCGCCCGCACCCGACGGCCACTCTTCCTTTGTTTCTATACTACCCCCTTCATCGATGCATGACTCATTGCCTCATTCATGTCTCCATGTGTGCGTAGAAACCTAGGCAAGCAGCCCTTCCTAGGGACATTGCAGGACAACCTCATTGAGATGGACATTCTCAGCGCCTCCCGCCATGATGGGGCTTACAGTGACGGGTAGGTGGCACCCCCATGCTCCTCCTTTGTGTGTGCTCTCCTGGTCGCTCCTGCCCTTGCATGCAGACCCCTGAGACCTTTCCCTGGGAATGCCTGGGGGAAGGGATGCCATGTTGCATGTACATCCCCAAGTCCATGTTCAACTTGCAAGTTTGTCCTTGGAATACCCTGCCACTCCCTACTCCCCACCCCCAGCATATTAACAGCTGTCTTGTTAATATGCAGTCCTCAGCATCTCATCGGCTGCCTTCGCCATTCTGGAAACCATCTCATGTAGCAATTCTTACACAGCACAGGCCCTGTGTCTTATGTATTCTGGCCTTGAGTGTACACTCTGTGGTCTGAATGTCTTCTACCCTAGGAGGAGTGGGTTTGTCCTAAGATTCCAAGGCTATGTGGTACAAGTCACGAAGTCCACCCAAGATTTGCTTAAGTCCAAGGCCATTTGCATGGCCATGGTTCAGGTCACGTTGTGCAGGATTTTCCAACACCTCCTTTGGCCACAACCATGTGCTTTGATTATACTCCACTGCCTTCAAGACTGCAGCTGGGCTACAGTGTGGAATTGCCAGTCTTTCCTCCACATAGCTTTCACATGGGCTCTGTAGGCAACAGCCAGGCTCCTGAGGCTGTGAGGGCACTGTTACCAGCCATCCACTCATGGGCAGAACTTAGTAGTGACTTCTTGGCTTCTACCCCAGCAAAGCCTCATTTAAAAAGAAGGGCTTCCAGCACCTTACCAAGGTGTACTGGAATGCAGGTATTGGAACAACAGGAAAAAAGTAAATACCAGTAGCCTCCAGGAGACAGGCAGGACTTTAGACACTCCCTGAGCAATTGTAATGACTGTAGAAAACAGACCCACCCCACACCCCACACCCCAGCTCCACTGTTCCCAGGAAAAGGACTCCAGGGCAACCTCTGTTGAGTGAGTCGTGCGCCCGCCTTGGGTGGGTGTTCCTGTGGGTAGCACTGTCCTACTAGTGCTCTGTGGAAACGTGTCTTCTTGTGCCCCGTCTGTGGTCCAGTCTGTGATTTTCCTGACCCCGTCATCTTCCCTGTGATGATTCTTTCTCTCTCTCTTTCTCTAGGCTCCTCTGCATGCTCCTTCTTCCGCGCCTCTGTCCTACAGGTTGGCCTGGGTACCTGGTTATCTGGCAGACCCTGACACCTTCCCGCCTCTCTCCATCCACAGGCACTTCCTCTTCAAGCCAGGAGGCACCTCCCCGCTCTTCTGCACCTCATCCCCGGGGTACCCTCTAACATCTAGCACCGTGTACTCGCCCCCACCCCGGCCCCTGCCCCGCAGCACCTTCTCCCGACCAGCCTTTAACCTCAAGAAGCCCTCCAAGTACTGCAACTGGAAGTGTGCAGCCCTGAGCGCCATCGTCATCTCAGCCACACTGGTCATCCTGCTCGCATACTTCGTGGGTAAGCACGTCCTCCCCACCCCCCAGCTCCCCATGGCTCCCATTGGGCCCAACCAAAGCACCTGGGGGCATCAAAGGGACTGCACCAGCATCACAGTCATAGGACACAGGTCGTACCAGGAAGTCTCACATTGGCGTGGTCTGTGACCCACGCCATAGCGGCACTCTGTCCTCTGTGCTTGGGTCAGGAAGGCTGAACTGAAGAGCAGACAGGGAGATGATCCTAAGGGTGAAAGGAAATGATCAGGAAAGCTCCAGGTGAGTTTCAGGCAGGGTGGTGTGGTAGCATTGTAGAAACTGCCAGAAGCTGCCATGATTGTTCACGTACAGTTAGAACCCAAGGAAATCCTGCATGAGAAGCACCAGGCCCCAGTGAGTGGAGATCTGGCTGAGGGAAGAGCAGAGGTCCAGAGCCACACTGATTGGGGGGCGGGGGAGTTCCTACCTGACCCAAGGGTACATAAGAAAGTCCTCAGTTTCTGTGATTTGTGGCTCTGCTCTAGCAGATGGCTTCTCCTTGGCATTCTTTGGACACATTTCTAGCAAAATCTGGTTTCCTACTTGTGATTCCCCTTTTTGATCTTCTCCTGGGAAAGCAATTAATCTAAAAAGAAGTGGGCTCAGTGAGGAGTCTGAGACCTCTATGATAATAAGCCTCTGAGGAAAGGAATCCAAAGTGGCTTAGCTCTGGGTGCCTTTTCCAAGGTTGGAGGTAGATGATGCTAGCCTAAGAAGGCCTTGAGCCCATGTTAAGGAGTTCAGAGAAAATTCTGGAAGCAAATGGGATTGTCAGTATATGCCAATAAGTGGAATTATAACTGACCAGCAGAGGCCAAAGGAAGACAGAGTACTGCCCCCTGTAAAGAACTCTGTAGCAGGCTGTCAACATGGGTGCAAAGTGAGCCTGTCTTAAGAGGCACTACCACGCCATCACAAAAAAAATAATAGAACATGAACCACCACTTGTTTTGGAAATGAAAAAATATTTGGAACACAGATGGAGTTCAAATGTTGTTGTAAACTGTAAGTTAAATTTCCTCTAATGGGTCCTCGGTTTCTTAAAATCAGTCAGGAAGGTGACAGTTCCAAGAATATTCTAATATCTCCCGTATGTCATGTCTGTTTTTTCCTTATGAATATAGGCTTAGAGAATGCATAGCTCTGAAACAAGATGGGGCACAATTCATATGTCTTCTACCAATAATTTGTTGTTGCTGCCTGGAAAGCTACATTGAGAAAGATCCTGAGGCTATATTCAGATGAAACATAAAAGAATCTCTGTGATTGATTAGTGATGTCTGTCATGATCACCTTGGAGCAAACAGGGTGGGCACATTATTGGGTAGACAATCAGAGAACCACTGAAGAGCTATCAGCAATGGTAAACCAGTTAGGTTTTCATTACATAAAGAAGGAACTGATGGCAGAGCTATTAGGAAGTGGCTACAAATAACTAGTCAGGAAAAACTGATGGCTTCATGACAATGTGGGCATGGGGAGAAAGGAGGTAGATGTAAGATAAGTTTAGGAGAATTTGCAACTCCAATCAGAGGTAGTCAGTCCACAAATAACACATCCTCACTAAGAGTAAATATACGCTTGTGATAACTGTAAGGCTGGATTATCGCAATCACACCCAAGAAAGACCCCAAAGAGGCAAGCCTAGGCATTCCCTTTGTCATTTGGATAGACTCAGCAAGGGCTTGGGAAGAGCATGGCCTCAGTATCAGACAGTCCAAGAGACCAGCTCTCCCACATGGCAACTGCTCCCCCTCAGACTGATTTCCCAGAAGGATGTCTATGAGGCTGGAGTTAAACAGTGCAGGGGAATGCACTACAGATGTGGGGACCAGCCACCCCTTTTTTCAAGGGCTGGAGATGTTATCTTTGGTACCTGGTCTCTTCCAACTGATGAAGGCTAGAATGAGCATGTGGGCATCTTGCTTGGCCATAATTGCAGGCTGTAATGACTAACTTGTAAGGAACTATCAATTATTAAAAATCAAATTAATTGTTTCAGCCAAGCACAAATATCTTAACAATGACTCTTTTCCAGCAGACCAACTGATCTAATCAACAGGCAAAAAGCACAGATATTTAATTAGATTTTTGATGAAAAATTGTGTTTAATTTCAAGTATAATCAATTATTAATTACTGCAATGAGTGAGTCTGACTGGGTTTACTAATTAACTCATTTAAAAATTATGAATAACCTTTTCATTTATAATTATTTTCTACAGCCTATCAAATTCCAGATAAGACTTGCATCACCTAGCCAGCAGAGAGGAGACAGAAGCAGAGGGCGGGAAAGAATGTTGCTTCTGCTAATATCTGCCCAGGGCAGCCATATCAAGGTGGTGATCCTGACAGATCTATTTGACATTCAGCCTCTTAGTTGGGAACTGTGCTGAAAAATGAGCAGCCAGTGACCTTTAAGTTTCAGACATATTTACTGGTATTTTCATGAGAAAATAGAGAAATTGGAGTTAACACTCCATGGAAACTTGCTTTGGGCTCTCTCCGTTCACTTCCCCCAGCAAGCTTTATTTGGCTGGGGTGGACCCCCCTCCCCCCACGGAAGACCTTCTCACGGCCATGTGATATCTGCAAAGGGGCAAATGTAGGTCTTTTCTACTCCAAAGGACTCCCATTCGGACAGGCAGCCATGCGATGTGTTCACCCCACTTGACTCTTCTTCCTGTTTTCAGATCCTTGCTGGTCTCCATTGATTACCTTACCTTTCCTTTTCTAGAGAAATCTGCTTCAGAACAACGCGGAGAGAGTGGTATTTTAACGAGGCTTTATTCTTAGCATTTTGATCATGCTTAGAGCATCTTCAGTAAAACAAAACTACATGTAGACTAGGAAGGATGCCAGTGGTCACTGTCACTCACAAGATCAATTGCTCTTAGTTCTGGGTTTTCCACAGGCCTCTTTCTAGCTCAGACACCTCACTTGTACTTTTCTATTGAAATCTCCTAACCCCAGTGAGTTAGGACCCTATTTGCAGATGAGGACCCTGGGTCCCACAGAGCTAAAATGACTCACTTACTGTCACGTGGCTAACATTAGGAAGTGACTCTCCCAAGCATAGGTAGGGATTCTGACACTTGAAAAAATACTTTTAATCTTTGGAGCTCAGTCTTTCCCCTTATGTTGTAGCTTTCCAATCTTGATTTTAAAAAAAAAATATCTCAAATGTGGCCTTGGCATTGGGCCACATCAGGACATGCTTCTTCTTTCTGGGCCCTCCCAGTGATTCGGTGGAATCAGCATTTCTTTCTCATGGGGATCTAAAGCTCAAAGGGACAACTTTCCAGGATGCTACAGGCAGTAAATGACACAGCTGCCATTCACCCAAGGTTTGGGGTCTCCGAAACCATGCCTTTAGGCATGGTGCTCTAGGCCCTTAGCTCAAATGGATGATGCCGAACTGAAAGACCCCACTTCGGGCCCCACCTTGGATCTTCATTCACTGGGTAGGCTTACACACCTTTCTAAACCTCTCAGAACCTCAGCTTTGCATTTCCATATTGTTCATACAATGGGCATGGCTGGTATGAGTGACATATCCCCCCTGGAGAGCCTGGCTTCTGAAATTAGGCCACTGACTTTAAGACCTCATCTCCACTGCTTGCAAGTTCTGCAGCTTTAGTTTCCATATCTGTAAAGTGGGGACACAAGTGGGGACATCACAGGGTTGCCATGAAATTTGAGGAAGAAAGTTTATAGAGTACCTACCCTGCCCTACACACACACACACACACACACACACACACACACACACACACACACACACACGGTGCAGAGAGACTAAGTGGAAGTTGGATACTGTGGTGACTTCTGTCATTGTCACAAGGCAGACTATCTTCCTCTTTATCTTTTGAGAGAAGACCTGGACCAAGCTTGCTTTGCTATAGCCTGCCAGCTTTCTAGTCTGCATTACTCACTAGAGCAGCTGAGAAAGCAAACGGGGCGCTTGTCAGAGCACATTTGTAGGATGTCTGGCTGTTCCAGGAGAGCAGCCACAAAAGGAATTGCCATCTAAAGGGCCCCCCCATGTCTCTTCTTTAACTAGGACAGAAGTTGACTTTGCTTCACTGACAGCTGTATCCACGTAAGGCTGACAGTTCCCCTTGCTTCTGTAAGCTGTGTAAACGGCAGTGGATGAGCGGCAGGTTACGATCTTGAGGATGCTTCAAGCACCTGTCTGGCGGGAGGGCCCGTGGAATCAAGTAGAGAAAGGCTTTCCATTTAGATGAAGGCCCCAGAGCACCCTGGGATGCTGGCTCTTCCACATCAAGTCCAGGCCCACCCTGAAGGGTGGGGATGCTTTAACTGTAATATCTTTAAGGAAGCATGGTGTCCTCCAGTAGTATAACCCATTGAGTCTTGTTTCTACTTCTACCTCTCAGCCTGGGATGTGATGGATGTAGATGATCTCATTCAGCTCCGTACAGTCCATAGTTCCATGACTATAGGAATCGTACCAGCATGCTCTCACAAACAGGAGCTGTAGCCACCTCTGGGTGGGACATTCCTGCATGCTCAGAAGCAGTGACAGATCTTTTTATTAATTAGGTCATATTTTCACCTCTACCAGAAACTGAGTGTGGGTTGAAAACACTATACAAACTCTGGCACCAAGTGGTGATAGTTTAATTCATAAGTGAGAACGTTGCCAAGCTTAATTGCTGTTCTTCAAGAGGCAGTTCTGAAAGAGCTCTGCTTGGTGGAACATTCCTGCAGTGCTGAGTCTGGCGGAGCCTGAGTCATCCAGTTCCTGAGGCCATCTGGAAAGTGTCAGCAGAGGTGCACTTGGGCAATTAATGTGGTCACAGAGAATGCGGGCTCCTGAAAGATCTCTGACACCTCACCCGTTTATTGGTGACTTTCCTCATCACTCGGACAGAGGACCTAACAAAAACAGTGAGGAAGGAAGGCTTGATTTGGGCTTATAATCTAAGAAGGACTAGAGTCCATCATGGCACAGAAGGTATGATGGCAAAAACATGAGGCAGACAGCTACGTTTTATACATAATCAGAAAGCAGAGCGTGTGCAGGAAGTGGGGCCAGGCTATGAAACCTCAAGGCTCACCCCCAGTGACTCACTTCCTCTAGCAAGGCTCCAATTCTTACAGATCCATAACATGTCAAGACAGCGCCAACAGCTGGGAGCGAGCGTTTAAAATGTCGGTGGAGGACATTTCTCATTCACACAACAGCACCTCATAAACTGGCCTTCAGTGTGGCAGCAATACCACAGGAAGGGACGGTAGACATGTTGTCCCAAGAAGGCTGCAGTACACATCTCCTGTAGCCTATTATCTTGCCCAGAGCCCAGCACAAGGTGGCTGTGCTCAAAAAGGCCTTCTTGAATTAAGGACCTTACAGAATGCTTAAGTCTGCTGTAGGTAGTCAACTTAGAAAGATATGAGCCAAAGCATGGTGACAGAAATGTTTGTTTTACCTCCTGGGACTCAGGTACAAATGAGTTGGACTTAAGACGAATAGGGAAAACATTAGCCACGGAAGCTAGAGTGATGGTAGCACCCTCCCCAGTTCCTTATCGAAGTCTGGCTCCTCCATGCAGCCTCAGTTCTCAGATGTCCTTTGTTCCGTGAGCACAGACCTGCTGCACTTTGAGCCTGGGTGTTATTAGTGAGTGGCTAGGCTCATGGTTTCTCTTTTCTCTTCCACCTCACATCGGGTCTTTTGGGCGGAAGCCATGGGTTTAGCTTTATAGCCCAAAGAATGGGGGAAGGAATCGATAGAACCTGATCTTTCATAGGGAGGAAGGGATGGAGATCCAGGATCCTGCATTAATGCCTTTTTCTCTAAGATTGATCCCTCTCGCTGCTCTGTAGGAATCGCTAACAGCAGGCTCTTTACAACTGGCATCAGACAAATACTTTCCAGCTCCCAAAAAAGAAGGCCTAGAGACTGGCATGTCAGAAATGCTGTCCTGGAGAGCAAGCAGACTCACTCTGTGGAGTGTAGAGGACAGAGTCAGACATGAAGTGTAAAAAGGATGGGAGAGGCTTGGGAGATGGTCCATTGGGTATAAGCATGAGGACTGGAATTTGGGTCCCCAGCATCCGCAGAAAAATCCTGGCATAGTTGTACACTTGTCTGTAAGCCCAATGAGGTCAGGAGGACAAGACAGAAGGATCTCTGAGGGTTGCTGACCGCCAGCCTAACTCCATGTTTGGCTAGAAACTCGATCTCAAAGAAGTAAGGTGGACAGTGGCAGAAGAGGACATCTGGTGTCCTCCTTTGGCCTCTGCCCACATGCGCAGGCATCTGGAATGAGAGGAGCGGCAAGTGCACAGACTTTATAGGCCCATGGTCTTGTCTGTGTTATTCCCCCCACAGATACTAGCCCTGCCATCCAGGCAAGGCTCATCTTCATCATGCTCTCTGATTTTTATTTGTAAGGCAGGAATAAAAATGAACAAACAAGAGACTGGCTGAAATTATGACTCACTCAACATGTTTCATCTCAGCATGAAAGAAAGTCTTCCAGTCTGAGGAGTTGCTCACAATAGAACAGTTTGGGGGTAATCTTCCTGGCAGTAGAACTGCCAAGCAGTAGGTTGTTCTATTTGCTTACATAGTTGTGTGTTTGATTGTTCATTTGCTTTTTAATTTGAGAATTATGTAATAAAGAAGCTAATTGGAAAGTTGAGTGCCATGTGCCAAGGAGCAAAATGACACTGAACTAATGGTACCAGAATGTTGTTACTTCTCCAGGCAGGGCAGGGAAAGAGGAAGTGCTTACCAGAGACTGGAGAAGGCCAGTCCAGGATGCTTCTTGGGAGCTTTGGTGCTCAGTAGCAAATGGTGGTGATGGAGCGGTACATGTCTCAGTCTCTCTCTCTTCCTTTCCTCCCATCTCTTGATGATGGAACCCAATCAGCAGCCAGAGCCCCTCAGAGCCACATAGACAAGCTTCAGAGGACATACAGAAGGTAGAAGGGAATTCCAGGGCAGACGGATGAAGTCAGCCTCCCACAGCAATGTCCAGGGCTCTAACTGTAACCTCAGAGCCTGACATCAGCACTGAGGTACCACCTCCACTCAAGAATGTCTCCCTCACCCTCACACCTACTCAGACACGAGGCCCCTGCCCTTGCTTCCTAAATCAGTTATTGCAATCTGATGGCCACATAGACACCATTCTGTGAGTTCTGACAGACAGGAAACCCATCGCCACCAATGTGAGGCAAGCATGGAACCTTTTCGTCCTTCTAGAAAGTTCCCTCTGCTCTTCATCATCAGCTCCCTTTCCTTACTCTCAACCTCTTCCCTTCTCAGTTCAGGCACTGCTTTTTGAGAAGTGGGCTAAAGAATGCATTTAGCTACTAACTTTAAAATCAGCAGCTACCTAAAATAATGCTCTGACCCCGTTTAAGTGTTGAGAACATGTCAAGATATGTTCGGGTCTTTCAAGTTCCTGGAGCAGCGGTGTCTTGTCTCTGTACCTCAGGTGTAGTTCCTCTGGCACTGTCTGTCTCTCTGTCTGTTGTTGTTTGTCTTGTTTATCATCAGCCTGGACCTCACCCAATAGGCTAGGCTGGCTGGCCAGGAAGGCCCAGGTATCTGCCTGTTTGCGCCTTCCAGCTGCTGGGATGACAAGTGTGTACCATGCCTGGATGCCTTTCTTTTTTTGACTCTGAGTGTATCTTGGAGTTTCAGTGTGCTGCTGCACGTGACCTTCCTAAGGAGCAGCAGCCATAGCCTTAGCATGGCGGCATGAGTGCACAGGTTGATAGTCTTTGTGGGCACGTATTTTCCAGCGTGGCCCAGCTCTCTTCCTTGTCAAATTCATTAGCTCTATTACGGCTCTTCTCGTTTGTTGTATATAACACTTCCGTGGACGTCTTCACATCGCCGCCGCTGGTTCCTTCTTTTTTCCTCCAGAATGGGATTCCTGGGTGATCGGGTGTTGACAGGTCAACACTGCGGAATAGGATTGAATCCCAGGCCCTACTCAGATGTCTAGTCTTCTCACTGTCCTGCAAGCATGGAGCTTTGTGTGTCATCTTGGGTCATCTGAGATCAGTGGGAAGTGGGGGGTCACAAATGACCCAAAGAAGGTAGCAGGTCTTCATTCTGGAGGGTGGTACCTGCCACCTGCTTCTCTCCCTGTGTTTTTTTTTTCAAGGCCCTCACCCAAGCCAAGTATGGGGGTGCACTACTATAACCCCCACAGCCAGGAGACTGATGTAGAACAGTGGGTTTGAAGGCAGCCTCAGCTGCAAAGCCAGACCTTGCCTCAACAAACCCAAGTTAAAAACCCACAAAAGAACTCTACTTAAATGCCATTATTCAGGGAATCCCTTGAATACCTCTCACACTAAGCCGGCAACTTAGTTATATGTCTTCGGTAGCCTGTAATACTGTCCACAGTCACATTCTAAACCACTGTGACATTAGGTAGTGACTATCAGTCTCCACCACTGGGCTGCAAGCTCCATGGAGATAGAAAGTGTCCCCATCATGCTGTGCTGTCACCACAGCTGCTCATGTCCAGGTTCAGCATGTGTTTGGCCAAAGTTCCTTGGAAGAAAGATAGACGGGCAAACACTGAGGCTAGAACCAAGCAAACACTAGACAGGAGGTGGGAGGGACGAGGAGAGAAGAATAGAGGCTCCCAATTCTTTTGTGCTTTTGAAGTCTAGATCTCACATGAGTGGAAAATGACTGCTGGAAATGGGGTTGAGGATGGGACTAGAAGAGCAAAGGCCAGAGATGGCCGTGTAGGACCAGCCAGACTCTGCCTTAGTCTGTGCCTGGTTACTGGGCAATTTTATTCAAGAATCCTGCTGTCGACAGGCCTCTCTCTCCTGGCCTGGGAATGCAGTTAACAGGCCATTCTGGGGATAAAGTGACTTGCTGGCACCCAGTGCTAACTTATAATAGCCACTAGCAGGGACAGTCTGTCTCCTGGCACCCTGGCAGACAGGACACATTGAATTTGTGGGCCAAGCAACTCCTTAGTTTAAAAATGTCCCAAGAAAGGCAGAACCAAGTTTATGAGTGCAGTCACTTTAATACCAGCAATCTGGACAATCAAGCCCCCTGGGGGGGCAGGGCACAGGAATAGTGGGCAGGAGATAGCCATGGCTGTATCTCAGGGTGCTCCTGCAACTTGACCCAACAAATGTGGAAAGGCTGTGGTTTTACAAATTTCCAGAGTCCTTGGAAAGAGTTTTTCCTTCAGTCTTATTTTTATTCCAGACTCATTACTGTGTGGTCACATAATTTAAATCTACTCACGTGGGAGGAACTGGTTTCCTTGATAGCCATTGTTTCACTTTGTAGTCTCTGTAAAAGGTGAAGTCAGTTCAATCAGGGAGTCACGGGGTGCTGGAGCCTGGGACAAGAGCAGGAGGCAGGGTTCAGCCATTCTTCTCAGCAGGTAGCAGAGAAGGACGGGGAGAAGGGAGCCATGTTTGTACAAACACGGTACTTTTTCTTCCATTCTGTGTTTCCTTCTCTCAGTAACAGCCTTGTCCTAAGGACAGCCATACAGTCTTCCTGCAGCTCAGGCCACTGCTTTTAAAATCAGTCTTGACTTCCTCTCTCTCTCTCTCTCTCTCTCTCTCTGTCTCTGTCTCTCTCTGTCTCTCTGTCTCTGTCTCTCTGTCTCTCTGTCTGTGTGTGTGTGTGTATGTGTGTGTGTGTGTGTGTGTTTACACATGTGTTGAGGGTGGTGTGTGCATGAGTGTATGAGTGTATGGGTATATGGGCACATGGAAGCCAGAAGACACCCTAAGGTGTTGTTCCTCAGACACCATCTATCTTTTCTTGAAATAGCATTCCTCACTGGCCTGGGACTCATCAAAGAGGCTAGGCTAGTAACCAGCAAGCCTCACAGGCTCTGCCTGGCTCCACCTCCCCAGTGCTGGAATTACAAGAGGTAACCATGCCTGGATTTTTTTTTTTTTTCTTTAACATGAATTCTCAGAATCAAACTCTGATCCTTCGGCTTCCAAGGCAAACATGGAGTTATCTCCCCAGCTTTCCTCTTTGGTAATTTATCAATTGATATCTAAGTGGTGTTTTGAGTCACTGATGAGACAGCATCTGCAAAAGGTCTAGCCTAGCCCAAGGCCCACAGAAGACTTTGAGTGCATTCAGGTGTCACTGTCAGGCAGCTGGGTCCTCCAGAAGTTTAACCTTCTCAGGTTCTATACTCTAGGGCCATCTTGGATGCAGGGTTTCGGTAATTTGGGATTAGTAGATGGAGCATCCCACACTCAGTGAGGAACCAGCACTGACCCATCTGCTGCACTGTGTCCTCCTGGGCTGTGATTAGCAAATCTGGATAAGCTGCTTAATGCTTTTGAGTTATCCAGAGGTTTCTAGAGAGCCAGATGTGCAAGGAACTCCTGGCAATATGAGATGGCTGTTAACACTATGGTATAGACTTTGAACCTCATCCCTGTGGGCTCCCTCAGGAGATACCAATTCAGTCTAGCCAGGAAGTTTAGCTGAAACTTCCACAAGAGGTGGAGTTGCAAATCAAGAAAGACGTTGAGAGAGAAGATATCAATGAATTTTTGGAGGAAGGACTAATCACACAGAGGCAGAGGACGGCAGATAGAAACAGCAGTCATTTGTGGAAGGCATGTTTGCATGTCCTTTTCTGTGTTTACCTCTCTGGGTCTCTACTGCACTAAAGTATTCTGGGTGTAGAGCTATAGAAATCAAGGTGCATATGGGTGGCTTCTGTTGCCTGCCCCATTGGAAGAGAGGCTGACTAGGCAGATGCATCGTAAGTCTGGCTCTTGGGAGAGGTCTATCAGACATTCAACCTTCTGGAGCATTCCTTCCACCAAGTACAGTTAGCAAAAAACATCTCCATCGGTGGGCATTGGGGCTGAAGTAGTTAAATTACTTACTCGGCTGTGACAATCAGTCATCTAGAGAGCTGGGCCTAGAAACCTGGTGTCCAAGCGCTATACAGACCACTTCTGAGCACACACCCAACGCCTTGCACCTGAGCTCACAGTGCACTCCGAGCTTTTGCCTTCCCAGGTGAAGTTTTCCTCTAAGACCCTCCCAGACACCTTGGAGTGTTGGACCTGATGAAAACAGCCAATAGCAGTTCACACAAACTGTGATTATGCCACATGCCTGGGGGTTCAGCTCCAAATGATGCTTGGGTTTTTGCATTTGATCTTCCCAACAATCTCAACCGACACTGAGGTGTCGGGTCATCTTCCCTTCCAGTTTCCAAATGGGAAACCAGTTCTGAGCTAGCTGGCTAAGGGCAGGAGAAGGCTGCTGTTCTTTTTCCAGGCTTCCCCCTTCCCTCTGGTGTCTGCATTTGGCTGAGGACAGAAAGACTCCTTGTGTATGGAAGGAACTCCTTGCTACAGAGAAGAACTGACTGCATTTCTATGGAATGAGTCAGCTTGAATCTGTCTGTGCCATTTGAAATGACCATGCTTTATAACCCCAATGCTTCTGAATTGAGGGTGGCCTGGGAACTGTTGGGAGACCTTGAGACTGAGCCACCACTTGCTCAACAGCAACACCTCAGGGACTCTGGTCCTGCCACCCCCCAGGGTTCAGCAGGTTCTTGTAGGTTGTCACCGTATTCCACTCTGAAGAAAGACCTTCCTGTTGGTGATTGGCAGGTGGCTAGATTTCTGATGCCCTTGAGCCTAGACTTAGGTTTTGTTCACAGCCTCCAGTGGGCAGGAGAACAAATGCCAGGCTCGTCCATTGTGCCGTGGTCCTCATCCTGTCACACTGTCCCAAATGCCATCCATCAAACCATCCATAGGATGCTGCAGTGAGGACCTGCTCCTCTTCTACATGTCTCAGTCAGTGTGTGTCTCTGTATAAGCACACACAATTGCACGCAGCACGGTAGAAGGGGGGCAGGTCTTTAGTGAAAATTTGGTGCTAAATGTCATTTTCTTTTTCTCACAACTGCAAACTCCCCTTTGCTATTTTTGTATCTCCTAACTCCCCTCTAAGGCGTAAGGTTCACTGAGTCCATTAGTGTTGCATATACAACCTAAGGCTGAGACCCTGCTGATAGTTTACATAGAAATTTTTACAACAGTCTGTGTACTAATCATAGACTATATCAAACTGGAATATTTGAGTATTTTCATTTCATTGGCTGCTAAGCAATATGATAATAATGACTATTTTCAATAAATTTTAAAGAGCCCTCATGAAATGTAATTTGTACAAGAATGCAAGGATGGTTTTATATCATTTTGCTTGACATGGGGGAGAATAACAAAGGGTCAACGTAGTCTAGTGACTTACCCACTAATGCCCAACCAGTAAAGGCCAGAGCTGGGGGCCTGGCTCTGTCTGCAGCTCTACCCCACTGAGCACAATCTTGGCAGGGAACTAAGTAGGGATGGAAACACAGATGGACACCATCAGGGCATTGCCAGGGGGAGATGTGAGACAATGGGTGAAGGCCGGGGAGAGGTCCGTTTGCCTGGAAAAAGTCCTCCAGGGAAGAGGCAATATCGGAAGTAAGCCTTATAAAGGGGAAATTGTCTAAAAGTTGATAAGGTAGTAGACTTTCCAGGCCAGGATCGAAAGCACGGATGTTGACTGGACAGGCACGTTGAAGGACAATGGAATCCACACAGAGCAAGATTTCCATGCAGAGAGAAGGAATGGAGTTCGTCAGACATGCTAATTAACACACCCTGCTAATTAACACACCCTGAAGCGCTCTCTAAAATCGAGTCTGTTTGTGATGAGATCTTACCCCAAGTGCCTGTTGTCTCAGAGAAATACAGCCAGGAAACGCTGAGCAGTTCAGCAGGTTCACATAATGAAAGGGCTGACCTGTTTCTCCACCGTGTTTGTCCCTTGCAGGGTTCTATATTTCATCAGGAAGTGATAGGGTACAGTGAGTCTAGGCCCAGCTCAGATTTAAACTAATCTGTACCTTGCACTAAATGGAAAGGTTAGTCACGCTGCTGAACGTCTTTGAGCCTCAATGGTGAGGGTGGATTATTTATTTATTTATTTGTTTGTTTGTTTGTTTGATTATTTATTTATTTATTTATTCATTCATTCATTCATTTTTATTTTTTGCACTTTGAGACAGGGTCTCAGGTAGGTCAGGTTGGCCTGGAATGTGCTCTGTCTAGACACTGACCCAGCATTGGACATGGGATAGCTTCTGATTAGAGCCTGGTAGCTGTGGTTCATACATTCATCCTCATGGTGCCTGTACTTCCCTCAAATTTCCTAATCAAAGACTGAGCCGAACACAGGGGTCTATGTGTACAGAGAACAACAGGACTTCATATCTGTCATATGCACAGTTGGGGACAGGAAGGAAGGAAACCACAATGATCCCAAAGAGTGGGGAATGCCTGAGGGCAGGAGCCTGGAGAGTCCCATGGTAAGAGGCGACATCAAAGGCTGTCCTGTGAGGTTCCCCAGCAAACATTCCCCTCAAAATAAACCCCACAAGTCGATAAAGGTAAGTTCTCTGCCTTCATTCCTGTCCAAAGCAAATGTTCCAGGGAGGAAAGCCCTCCACTAATAATACATACCCAAATTCAAACTCCACCTGAGGGACAGTGGAGACCACTTCCTGATTGACTTTGATCGTAGAAAAAGCAAAGGATAAGTCACATGGTTCATGTGCCAGAGGAAATCAGGACACGGACGCTTTGTTCTGGGGGCCCCGCCATAGCATATCATCCAGGGGGCATGGACGTGGAACATAGCAACAGGTATCTTCTCTCTCGCCACCGGCACTAGCCAAACGTAACGTTTAAAATTCAACTGCATCGGATCTTTCCGGAAGGTGGAGGAGGGTGGGATTAGAGTTACAGGCAGTCACTGCCTGCAGCCATGCCGTGAGTAGACTTGTGATCAGTGTGGCAGCTTGGATGCAAGTGCTGCAGAGGAGAATCTACATCTCACCCCCTGAGGAAATGACAAGCAGTTTCCCAGGCTTGACTGCTGAGGCCTTTGCTGCCCAGAAGGCCCCGCTGCCTGCCCCCGGCTGGGCGGTGTGAATAGGCCCGCTGTTCCTGGCTTTCTCTGATCCCAAGGTCATTAGGAAAGCCTTGACCATAAGGTGCAGACAGGCCCTCAGCAGGCTTCAGCATGTCCTCTCTGTAGGGTCACTCTCTGACTGCTTGTTTCCTCAGCAGTGGTCTTAGGAAGCCACTTTTGTTCGACTTGAGATGAAATAAGGGAGGGGGCCTGCCGGGGCCGGGGCTCTGCTTCCTTGGCAACAGCATGAGCAGAGCTGAGGACCCAGAGTCACTGGGCCTCTGTGTGTGGCCATAGCACTACGTTAGTAAACGGTGCGATTGTAAACAATTAGGGGTCTGCTTCTTTAAAACTACAAAACTGAATGAAGATCTGTTGTCCAGCTCCGCTTTGAGACACCTAATCTATAAATTGGGTTACTAACAGCATCTGCCTTGAAGAGTTGTTTAGGTGACATGGTAAAAGTGACTTCTCCAACATTATACCATGCACAGGAGAACAGTCCTTAAGTGAAGGCTGTGATTGTTTTAATAACGATCCTCACAAGTCCCTGTCCACCCCACTTCATATCTCTGGTGCTATGCTGGGAGGCGGGAAGGAGGCTTCTCAGCCCTGAGGGGAGGGAAGGCCTCTCCTCATCTGGCCTGGGCTGGGACCTACTGCCCATACTATGGACACTGGGCTGGCCTCCTTCTAACTGGGAAGTGGTGCCTGGGGAGACAACAAGCTCTAAGGATTGCCCTCTCTGCTCTCACGTGTGATTGATTTTCTTTGTGCCCTCAGAACCAGATCTTTAAATGGAAAGAGCTCGAAGCTGTAGTCTGAAGATGTGGCTTCTGTCCTTGGCCAGGCCCCTCCCCCAATGCATTGACCAAGGCTGAGTCTCCTCAGCTGTTCTTTGAAGGGGCTAGTAGGTCTCCAAAGCAAAACACTCAGGGTAGCAACCTTCCTCCATCCTCAATCAAAAACCTCAGGCCTCTTAACTCGGAAAGTCCTCCTAGGTCCTTATTTTACTTTTCATCACCAACTCCGATACACCACAGGAACAGGACGAGGTGGGCCACACTGGGGTGCACACCGAGCTGACCTCACTTCCTTCCATCTCACTGAAGGTAGGGATTGGTGCTGCCATCTTAGGGATAAGGAGACTGCAGCTGCAGAAAAGGAAGTCACCCCACCACTGGAGTGCCAACACTGGAGAGGTAGCCATATGTCCTTGACCGCTGAGGCCAGGCTGGGTCATCCCCGTAAGTCCTTGCTGTGGCTCCAATCTACAATCAGCATTGTTGGCAACTGACAGGGAAAAGCCAGGTGATGAAGCTGAGGCAGCTTGAAAGGTTGGTGGGAGCAGGTCAGCCCCTTCATTAGGAACGCATGGAAGAGGTCTTAGGAGAGCCTGCTTGGGGCTGAAGGGAGGCCTTCTTCATCCATTGGTGCAGTAAGAACTTCTGTGCCAATTAAAATCCTGCTTCCTTTTATCTTCAGTTTGCCTTTCAAGGTTCTCTGTTCCTTCCAGTTAAAAGGGCATCCATATTGACCATGGGCTCACATGTTTGCCGCACATAAGTGGCCCTTCTCCCCAGTTCTACATAGTGCAGGAAAATGATCCATGATGCCAGAATCCATTCTCCAGTAACAGTGTGTCTGTGAGTGAGGAACCATAGTCTTGATTGCTGCAGCCACGTTCTAGCCAGGGACCAGAGGGAAAGCAGTATATTTACTTGATTTAAAATTAGCCCCACGTAGCCACCGGTGGGATCCTGTCAGCCTGCTTTATAGCGATTCTCCCCTTAAAAGCTGTTTTATCTGTTGGACAAATAACTCTCATTCCGTGCCCCAAGTCTGTCAACTCCTGGGAACAAGAGAGCGCCTGCAGCTAGCAGGGACCTGCAAACGGGGTGGCAGGGAAGTCATGAGGAATACAGAGAAAGAAAGAAAAACAGGGGATACAACAGAACTGGCTTAATTTTTCAGTAAGTACAGGAGCTAAGGACAGCGAGATATCAGGTGACGGTGGTTATGACAGCTGCCATTTATCAAGCTCTTAGTGTGTGCTCGGCACGGCTCTGGGACAATGCCACGTGTTATCTCTTTGATCCTTTGGGAGGGGTGTGCTAAGCTTCATTTTGAAGAGGTGGAAGCTAACGGTGAGTGAGGCTAAGACTTTTGCCCAAAGTCAGTAAACAACCATATTCTTCTGTTCTTTGGACAGACCCCACCCTGAGTTTGGCTACAATCTGACATGTATGTGATTTTGATTATGACAGTCAGGATTAAAAAGGATTCCTCTTGAAGTGCCCCAAAGATCAAGTCTAGCTGTGCTTACAGCACACATTTGCATTGTTTTGTTGTCACTGTTTTAATTTTAGCCATTGTAACTCATCAGAGGATGATAACTCAGGCTTTGAAACCACAAAGAGCTGGAATCCAATGCCACTCCCGTCACATACTTGTGTGTCCTTGGGAGTCACAGAGCCTTTCTGAGCCCTTCATTCTCACCTGTGAACCCAGTCTAACTCTTGTTCCGGGGACTGGGCTCTGACACTTGCTGTGTGGTAGAGCCCTCTCCCTTGGCTCCATCACCCTTAGAATGATCCTGCCCTGCCGGAGATTTATTACAGAACCTCTTCTCATATGCAGAATAGCGCTAACAGGCTCGTGGAAACTAGAGAACAAAACATATCTATAAGCCTAACACCCTGATCAAAGCAAGGTGTCCTTTTAATCTATTTCTTTGTTGCTGTTTTGTTTTGTTTTTTCGAGACAGAGTTCCTCTGTACAGCAGCCCTAGCTGTCCTGGAATTCACTCTGTAGACCAGGATGACCTCGAACTCACAGAGCTCCACCTGCCTGCCTCCCAAGTACTGGGATTAAAGGCATGCACCACCACACCTGGCTCTTGTTGATTTTTAGATGCATATACAGAAGTACATACAGAAGCACAGCCAGAAAAAAAAAAAAAACTGCATTTTCATGCCCTGCTCCCTGCCCCAACACTACATCTCAAATGTCTTCTTCGTTGTGGGCTGTCGTTTTTTTGTGATAGCTGTTGTCATGTGTGCGGTGGCTGTACCCTAGCCAGTCTCCCGTGTCAGGTGTCCAGGCTGCTTCTGGTTCCACTTTTGTTACACTGCCACACGCATCTCTGTGTCACTGGGTTCTCAGTCAGAACTCTCAAGTGTGGTAGTTTTATAGGAAAAGCAGGGATGTGGACTGAGAGATGAAAAGCTGCTGTTCTTGTTTGTGGTCTTGCCTTTTCTGTCATTATTGGTGTTGATGTAAAACACCAGTGAGAAGTAGTTTATCCTCAGCCAAATATGGAGACCATGACCTGGGAATACAGATTCAGGTGACTCTAGTGACGTGTTCTGCTCTGGACACAGTTTAAGGAAATCTTTATAGTCACCAAAAACTAAAGGAAATCCTAAATCAATGCATTTGCCAGATACTTTGTGGGGACACCAGGTAGTTATAGCAAAGCAGGGTAATTTCCTACAGGTCTCAGATGCTCCTGCTAGCTTAGCCTTGGTGTTGGTGGATGCCAGTGGTCTGATTACGGTACTACATTCCAAAGTTTCCCTGATGTGAAAAGGAGAGTAGATCTCTCGCAGCAGCTTGTAATAAACGACTATTAAGAAGACTGGAGGCAGCCCAAGGTAATTTTGGCTCTAGATCTTCAGCATTCCAACTCTCCTCGACCAATGAAATTCTATTCCGTTGATCTGCAGAACCTCCAGCATAACTTTGGCCTTTTCAGGGCACCTTGGTTTATATTGATATTGTCATTTTTCCCTCCTTGGAAGACCACAAGTCAGAACACCTTAGTGACCTCAATTTCATAGAAGTGACTAGGTCTGAACAAACAAAAACCCCAAATGTGAGTATGAAAACAGAAAAGCAGGTAGCCAGCCATGTGCCCAGGTTGGTTCCCACTTTTGTTTCAAAAGTGTCACTTGATGGGTCTGGAGAGGTGGCTCAGAGGTTAAGAGCACTGGCTGCTCTTCCAGAGGACTGAGCTTAGATTCCCAGCACCCACATGACAGCTCACAACCATCTATAACTCCAGTTCCAGAGCATCTGATGCCCTTTCCTGGCCTCTGAGGGCACCAGGCATGCAAGTGATGCACAGAGATACATGCAAACAAAATATCCATACAGATAAAAATAGATAAATAAAATGTATGTTTTAAATGCTACTCGGACCAACAGTTACTTGCAGTTATAACTCTCTCTACTGCTCCCTGGACAAATGCTGCTGCAGAACAAATGCCAGGGGAGTTCCTGCACGGACCCCCTTTTCCCAGCCTGGTCCTCCACTGGCTTAGTGACTTCGTTAATTGCCTCTTCTGGGGTGGGGCTAGGGTGCCTTCCATGTGTCTGAACATCAATGGAGTCTTTTTTTCCCCCCAAATGTCAGGACAAAGCTTGCACTTTCTGAGCCATCGCTCATGTCTCACTGGGCAGGAAAAGGTGACAGGAAAATGTCAGCCCCAGGATCAGATGGACCAGAGCTAGAGCGATTGAACTTTCCCACCCTGGCTCTTGGCTTTTAGAAATCATTAACATTTCAATGTAGGTGATCCTGTGGACCCTGCTCCTTCTCTACAGCCTCTCTCTGAACTCTTCAAGCATCTTGTCACCTTTTCATTGAATTACAAGTTGTCTAATGGGAAACCAAGTTTCTTATCTAGGTCACTCTCAGTATACTTGAGCGGGGATTTGCACCTTCGTTATAAATACACAGTGCAGGGTGTAATTTACATAATCCTGCAATGTCTGTTGGTGGGTGGTTACTCTTCATCCTTCAGAGAGTGAAGAATACAATAATTATGATATAGTAACATCATATAATATAATAATAATGTTGTTTGAAGGGTTTGGTCCATCCTTAGCGGCTGGGGATGATCATTTATATTTCTTGGCTTCTTTTATTATTATTATTTTTTAATCCATGGTTGTTACTTTCAGAACATTTGGCTAACTGCATTCACTGCTTTATACAGCTTCAAAGGAGGGTTAGTGTGGGGCAGAGACCCCATCATTTAGTGGCCCCATCAGCCCCAGCCTCCAACACTCATTTCGCCCTTTACTCTGTGGGTAGCTCTATGTGCCTGTGTCTTCAACTAAAAGGAAAGTGTAGAAAGAGGAAGAGCTTGAAACATGCCCTACCTTTAGGGCAGCTCTGCTGTCTGGTCTTGGTAGGTAGCTCACCATAACCCTTTGCAGTGACTCAAAGGTCCCCTTAGTTCAGCTTCCGTTTCAACACTAATATATACATTCTTCACTGATGTTTCTCAACCCACCTCTACATGAGCATGAGGCTGAGTGACATGCACAAGCTGTTGGCCATGGAGCACACTTTTCAAATGATACTGTTGTGACTTGAATGACTGTCAGGGATCAGGTGGTGGCTATAGCTACTGGATTCTGAGGACCGAATTCCTGACTGAGTGTGTGTGTGTGTGTGTGTGTGTGTGTGTGTGTGTGTGTGTGTCCATCTGCCAGAGAGAGCCAAGCAAGGCAGACTCTTTCTCTTCCTCCCTCTTCCCCTTGTCCATCACCTGCCAGACAGGACTGTGACAGAGCTGAGGGCTTACTAGCATGACTTCTATTTGGGCCCCCTGATGGAAGGCTAATAAAGGTCCTCTTCATTTTGGTTTCAAGATGCTATTGCTTGCTGGCCTCTGCCTCCTCAAATCCCATGTCTGTAATTCTCACCTTCCAATGATTCCAGTGGTTTTCATTAGCATATACTAATCATGCATGATAGTGGGCTTCATTACGACACTTTCATGCATGCGTATACTGCATTTTGATCATATTTACCCTCCTTTGCTCTCTATTGCGCCTCTCCCACTCCCATGTTCACCTTCCTCTTCCTACTAGTTCCCCTGTGACTTTCATGTCCTGTTTTTTGTTTTTTTGTTTTTTTTAATTTGTGACACAAACAGTTTCATTAGGTTTGCCTATAGATGGGTGAAAGGTGACTTACAGAAGCATGAACATCTTACCACTGGCTACACCACAACAGAAAATGCCTTTCTTCACCAGCAGCCATTAATTGCCTATAGATCTTCAGGGGTGGGTGGAGCCTCAGACGGCCCTCCCTGCTCCACGGCTGGATGTTGATAGGCTCCATCTTGTGCAGGTAATCCTAGCAGCTGTGAGTTGAAGAGTACAAAAGTCGTGCCATGAGCAGAAGGTAGCATTCTACGGTGTTCTACCCAATCCTTCTGCCCTGGTGTTCCTGTCTTCTGAGCCTGGGAGAGGGCGATAAAGGTGTCTCACGGATGGCTGAGCATCTTCAACAGTCACATCGTCTCAGCACTCTGGCCAGTGCGCTGTTTAAAGAAGTGTCTCTGACCAAGGCTGCCAACAGCACTCATCTATGGGGATAGACACAATTATGCAGAAGGCAATTTGACAGGCACAGCATGTCCATTTAGCAAAATAACAGCAGCACTTTCCCAACTAAGGCCTACATCCTCCTAGGCCCAGGCTCCTTATGAGGTTTATAGTGCCAGATTAAATTCCCTCCTGTCTATGGGGCCTGAATCCCAATCAGAAAGTGGTTGGTTACCCCTGTAACAGACTTGCTACTCTGCACCAGTGGGGACCTCTTGCCTGGTAGGTTAGTAGTGAAGAATCAGCAAGGTATTTCTCAGCTCCACCGTGATGTCCTAGGTCCTTTCCCTACCACTGTCCTCCACTGTTATTGCAGGGTGGCCCAGTCTCTGGGGAATCAGTCACAAGCGGTTTTGAATGGAGCTTTGCTTTCACAGGGGTCTCTTCCACAGGCCCCAGAGACTCCCTGTCACCCTCACAGCTGTGTGGGCCTCTGTTACTACCAGGGAGGCAGAACAGAGAGCATAAGATGTCAGCACCCCACCACCATATACTTCCAGCTCCCTCCCCCCACTATGAACTGCCTTACCCTATTAACTCCCCCTGGGACCCCGGACTTGGGAACCAGATTCATCTCTGAGACGCTGCCCTCCCACCCACCCAAACCCTGCCTCATTTTTTTTTTTTTTTTAAGAAAAGGCTTGCTTTTGTATCTTCCTAAAATTAAGAGAAAACTCTGACAATAAAAATGTTTCTCTTCGCAGGGCTGTGAGCATTCTATTCATTCTGGAATTAGTTAATTCTCATGACCTTTTAACAAGACAGCACTTGGCACTCTCAGATAAGATAATTGACTCTAATGGGGGAAGCAGTGCTGCTCATTTAACGGCGAACATCTGAGTTGTGTGTAGTTCAAGGAAGTTCTCCATTACCTTTGGAGTTGCCAATATATAGATTAAAACAGTGGGGAGGTAAGTAGGGATGTGAGCTAATTCCACCTAGGATAGCAGTTTCCCTCCTTGCGGGCAAGCTGTCTTCTTATTGTCACCATTACTCAGAAGTGGGAAGCAGGGCGAAGCACCTGGCACAGTACTCCTGGCTAAAAAGGTGCTCAGTCGGTGGAAGCTGCTGATGTCACCATCACTGTCATTATTGACAGCACCAACCGAATGCCCGGGAAACCACGGGAATTCTGTACACTTGACAAAGTCCTTGCCACATGGTATCACACTGATGATATGGTGCACTAAATCGTTGTACCCTTACAACATGGTACTCCACTGACATACCCCTCTGACATTGTATCTCTCTTACATGCTACACCATTGACATGAAACCCCTCTGACATGGTACACTACTGTGCAGTACCCCACTGACATGGTATATACACCTCAGATTCAGTGCTCCTCTGATATGGTATACTAAGAGCATAGTACCCACTGGCATGGTATACACCTCTGATACAGCACCCCTCTGACACAGTACTCCACTGTTCCAGTACTAAAAACACTACAAAATGTATTTCCCCATTTCTCAGATAATACTACTGCAGCAAGGAAGCAACAATTAGTGTTCAGAACCAGTTTGCTTACTCTGGTCCCACAACATAGAAGCCAAAGCCAAAGATCATTCTCCCTGTTGTCACCAAAATGCAACCTCCTGGCTGAATCAAGCATGTGCCTGTCCCCTACATGATTTGAATATGGACCCGGAGTCACAAGAATGTGTTGTGTGTGCCAAGTTCCTCTACAGTGTTTTGTGACTTGAAGGCTGTTGTAGGTCCTCAGATCCACCATCCGTGAACTTAGCTATAACACGAGGATCTGTTTCTCAGCATCCTGTGGAAGAGTCCTGTGCTTCAGCCTGCAGACGAAAAGCCCCATTAGGCTGTCTGATGTCCAAGAAGGGGTGTCTTCATATGGCCACCTTGTGAAATAGAGCTGATAAGAGGCAGCGGCTAAGTGGGTGGAGCCTGGGCTCCATAGAAAGACTCATGGTGTGAGTTTTCAGGTCTCGGCAGATGTGGGTTCTAGACCAGACTCTGCTTCTTCTTGTCCATTTAACCCTGTATTTGCCAGTTGCTCCCTTACCTTCACTTGGTCATCTATAACATGGCTATAATATTAACCTTTTAGGTTTGGCATGAAAGCTAAAGTATGCATTACTCTGATTAGTTTTAACACAGTGTCTGGTACAGAGTAAAACATCTCAGTCATTGTCTTATAGATATCATGGTTTCAACTAACTTTCTAATTTTTTTTCAGATTAATTTGTATTAAAAACCTAATATTTGTTTGTCCTCTCAAAGTTGAATCTAGTGGGGTTGCCATGAGAATTAATAGACATAATGTGTATAAGTTACCAGACACACACAGTATGTAATAAGTATAATTCCCTGGACCTTCCTGTCTCTGTAGATCCTCCCTGCATTTCTATGGTCCTTCTTCTCAGTCACCCCCTCCTTGGGCCTTGATCTTCTGAGTAGACTTCCTAATCCATCTGTCTTCCCTGTTTTACTGTGGGCCTTGGCTGTCTGAGTCAATACCAACTCTCTAGAGCCTGCCACAGGGACCTTTAAAAATAGCTTCATCAATGAGATGAAGGGCTACTACATACACCATGGTGTGGGATCCACGAAGGTGAGGGCTTGCTATATATGTGAAAGGCAGAGTAAGCATCCTGAAAGTGCTGAGTGCAGACCACTGACAAGGTTCAAGTTTTCTTTCATTTTGTGGGATGATTTTTGTTTTGGTTGTGTGTGTGTGTGTGTCTGTGTGTCTGTGTGTGTGTGTGTGTGTCTGTGTGTGTCTGTGTCTGTGTGTGTCTGTGTCTGTGTGTAATGTAGTAATGTGTGAGTGTGGGTACATGTATGCCACAACACTCAAGCGGACATCAGAACACAATTTTTAGGGGTTTGTTCTCTCCTTCCACTTTGTTGAGGCAGAATTTCTTTGTTGTCTTTGCCACTATGCATGCTCCAGTAACCAGCTTTTGGCAACTTCCAGGGATTGAACTCATGTCATGCTTTTACCAGTGGCATCTCTTCTTGGCCCTTACTTTTTGGTTTTGTGAAAGGGTCTCACCAGATGGAGCAGATTGGCTCCCCATCTCTATAGATCTTCCCCTCACAGTCTGCATCCTCAGCCTCCCCACTGCTGGGGTTACAGGTGGGCACCACCGTGCCCATGTCAACAGCTCCGTCTGGATTCCCAGAGTGAAGCTGCCACACACTAGATTACAAGTCTTTTGGGAACCAGCTTCCACGGCCTTCTCAAGCATTGGCTATTTCAGTGTTCATTCCTGGGTATCTTAGCGCCTCTTCTAGATTGTTGCAGCAGACTATTTGGTAGCTTGCTACTTGGGAAAAATATTTTTAAATCAGGAAAACATGCCCATGGTACAAAATGAAGATGTGCAGAACATCCCATTCCCTACAGTATCCTATTCCCTCACAGGGATCACCTGGTGTTACAATAGTCTTTCATATCCTTCTAGATACTCTGTACAATTTAGAGCCAAAAGCAGTGTGTCAAACACATTCTTCTGCAGGTAATGGTTTTTGTTTTGGAAAAAAATAAAACACATAAAAAGCATTCTCAGTCTGTTTGTGATCTCTGCTATTATGTTGTGTGGATAGACCCTACCTAACCTCTTATCAATGGACCAGTTTACAAAATTTTGCTATTAAAATTATGCTGTAATGAGTAACCTTGTATGTACATAGTTTATTAGATGTGTGAGTATATCCAGAGGAGAAGTTTCTAGAATTGGGACCTTGAACTCCCAGGGTAAAGGGTGAATGTATTTGAAATTTTATGGCTTTTATCACAAACAATTCATGCTCCCCCCAGCAAAGTGTGCGGGTGCTTGCTTCCACCTCTGCCAACATAGTATTTCCGGTCCTTTTTGTCTTCGCCAAAGCATATGTGAAAAATAATATTTCAGAGTTTAACTTAGATTTATTTCACAGTGAGCGATGTTAGGAGCCTTTTCACGCGATTGAGAGCCCTGGGTATTTCCTTTTCTGTCACCTTCTGTCCATATCCTATGCCCATTTTTCTACTGCATTGTTAAATTTTACTTATTGGTTGGTGTTATTTTTCTATTAGGGAAATAATCATTTGTGATACAAATTACAGTTCTCCCCTCTAGATTGTCATTTCTCTTTTGAAGGAAGAGGTCAAGACCTCCTGAAACTCTGACTTCTCTCATCCATTCCCAACATCACCAGACTGTGAGCCCCTCGAGGGCGGGGTCTCAACCTTGATCATCACTGTGCCCCAAGTGCCCTTGCAGGGCCTGACACCTTAAGAAATCTCTCTCCGGGGGCCGTTGTTGACGTGAATTTGGGTCTGTGTTCCCCACCCCAGACCCCCTTTCCTTGTGGCTTGGGAGTTCCATTTCCACCTCCAGCAGAAAAGGATGACTTTTTTCATTGCTCACCACAGCCATGCACCTGTTTGGCCTAAACTGGCACCTGCAGCCGATGGAGGGGCAGATGTATGAGATCACGGAGGACACAGCCAGCAGTTGGCCTGTGCCAACGGACGTCTCCCTGTATCCCTCGGGGGGCACTGGCTTAGAGAACCCTGACAGGAAAGGCAAAGGAGCCACGGAAGGTAGGGTTGCTGCGTCGTCCGTGTTGTGAGTCCTCTGTGTCTGCCTTTGAATGGAGAAGGCCTCCATCCTGCACCTCACTTGCCTGACTCCAGCTCATGCTTCCTCCATCCTGTACACTCCATGCCGGCTGTGGTCTACCTGTGTCTTCACCGCAATTCCCTGTCAGTGTGAGCTCAGAGCAGGGTTCAGAAGGACCCAGGGTGCTCTGCAGTATCCCATTTCATGCTTCCAAGGATGCATTAGGGGCATTCACATTGCCAGCTATCCATCTTTGTGTGGGGTCGGGGGAGC